>NC_072740.1:84702875-85033500 GCF_026930045.1 Uloborus diversus | reverse complement strand
AATGCTTTTGGCGGCGGGAGAGAGAGAGAATTGGAGGAGTAGCATTTTAAAGACAATCTTATTTTCATACGAACTGGAGAAAAGAAGAATAATAAAGAAAAACGAAAAGAAACAAGACGATGGTCGGAGTAGCTGAACAATTAGCTATAACTACTGAAAATTTTTAATTCAAAGATTTCTTTTTGAAAGAAACTCAAATTTTTCCCCAACATTTTTATTTTTTTCTTATTAAAATCACTTTGTTTTCCTAAGACGCGTTTTCTTTCTCTTCAATAATAAAGAATATTTTTGAAAAACATTCAACTCAGCATTCTGGAGGTGCATCAATTACAATACAACATATTCACTTCAAGAATCAAAATGGGGAATAGCAAATTTCTTGCGCTTCGCATGCTCAACCTTGTGAAATTATAGATATACCAAAATAGCATTTACGGCTCCACAAATGAAGAAAAATGCTCAGGTACGTATAAATTAGCGTAATGTGTTTTCAGGGCAAAAGATTGCGCCTTTGAATAGCATGTTTGGACACAACAAGGCAATATTTTACCTTTTAGAAAGGCAGCGAGAGGATTGCTTGTTTTAATGAGCAGCATAATTTCACCATCACTATTGGATGTAGTGAAAAGTTCAATTTTTTTTTTTGGTTGGAGATTTTTTCCAATCATTTGGAGCATTTTTGGTTAGTAGAGTTCGACGCCCTTTTGACTCTGGCGCCGTCGTGCGCCGCACGACCTTGCACATACGGACGGCGTGGCCCTGACCATGCTCCACAAAATCGGTGGCAGCTTAGCTGCTTCTACTGCTCTGGTTTAACTTAACTGATATAACTGGTGTAAAGTTACACATTGCTTGTGAAAGGTTGCACCATGGTAATGTAACTATAGCGTAACGTCTCACTACTTTCTGCGTAAAGTTACATTAGAATTTTCTGTATGCTTACCGAGAAATTGCTTGAAGATTTACACATTGGCAAAAATTAAGTTTTCATCAGACTTTCTTGAACGGTAAATTGCTAGTTGACTTATACTTCAAATTAACTATTCAATGGTTTAAATTATCCTGATGTATTAATGGATCAAGTAATAACTTCTTTCTATGCGTTTTAAATTCAAAATATAAAAATAAATTAGTAGGTTACAATACTTGAAATTTCCTTACACCAGTATATATATTTAAAAAATCATGCTAGAAACCCTTTGTTTGTTTTTTTTTTTTGTTTTTTTCTTTACAGTTTTTGCTTTTAACCCTTTGTTTATTCAATATTTATCAATTTCATGCGTTTTCACAATCAAAACATAACAGTTATTTATTTATTTTAAAATACAATCAAGACATTTCGTTTCGCTTTAGAGGTTACCAGCTCTGCACCGTTGATGGTCTTTGCGCATGTGCTTTGAATTCTACCCAAACCATAGTGCAAGGTTCCTCCAGCAATTTGAGTTTTTAAAACAATCTACACGCTTCAGAATTTTTTAACGTTACACCCATTAATACTGATAACCTTACATATTTTTTTTAGCGAATGACACGACTTATTATACAGGGAATTTCAAACGAACGCTTCTATGTTTCTATCCCTCATTGCACCTATTAAAAAGTACGAGTAGGTCCTAAATCCTATCTGCGATCATCTGTAAGAGGATCATTGCAGCTAGATCCGCTCTCTTTTTAGGAATTTTTTTTAATCCCGTTTTTAAAGTATACTTGCTATAAGAATTAATTTGAACTTGCTCAATAAGTAGCAACTGTATTATCGTAATTCAAAACCATGTATATTTATTTCTAAACCTGAACTGAATTCCTGAAGAAAATTTCATTGTTACTGACTTTTAGCCGTTAGTTACTGGAGTGCGTTTTCTTCCATAACTGACTTTCCAAAAAGTATTTTTATGTTTTCAATTTTATAGAGAACCATTAAACCTTAGTTACTGGCGTGCTTTTTTTTTTTCATAACTAACTGCGTTGGATCCCTAATTACCCGAATAAACAATTACAATCTGGACAATATGACCTAATGCCAGTAATTTAGGGCTAGCAATTGTAAAAAAGTTAAATTAGTTTCGTTATTAATAAAAATAAATTAGCACAACAATTAGTTACGCTATTGAATAAAGAGATCCAAAAATCAAATAAATAATAAATATTTTTTTGTAATCAATTTATCAAATTCTAGCTACGAGGTGTACATTATTGGCAAAAAATACACTTGTATACCAAATTTCATGATTTGGTATAGCCTTACCGTTTTCCCAGGAAAAACACCAGACACACATGCAAACATTTTTTTATATATACAGTTGCTCCCAAAAGTGTTCGTACACTTGCGATTTTCAATGAAATATGCCCCAATTCATTGGTTAAAATTAATATTTTGGAATGGGTATTTAATTATAAGATCTATGAACTATTTTCTACAAAACTACATGAAAATTGTTAATAACATAATAAAACTTGATTTTTAAGAAATAAATAATTAAAAAGTGCCAGAAACTTTATCGACAAAAGTCTTCGTACACTTTGAAAAAATATCAAAACATTAGTAAATAATCTAACCTTTTATTAAGTTATTATTTATTAGAGTATCATGCAGTATCAACAGCAACTTTTAAACATCTGGGAATAGATTTCATTGCTTTTTCTTTCTTTTTTTGTGCAATTTCTGAGTAAGTGTACGAACGCACTTCGAGTTTTCCTGTTTCTTGTTCGCTTTTCATTCCAATGCTGTATTTTGGTAATCTAGCCTCCAGATTTCTTTAAGTGTGTTACATTAAGTTTAAATCTGGCGATAGAGGAGATATTTCTAAGTTTATGGACAATTTTTGGGGGCACCAGAAACAAACGTTGAATAATTTGTGATTGTTATCGTTATCTTGGTGGAAAAAAAAAAAAACAAAGTTGTCACAAAAAAAAAAAAAAAAAAAAAAAAAAAACAAATTTTATGCTAATAGTTTAAATTTTATTTTAAAAATATTTAAATAAACAGCATGATTCATTATGTCAACCAAAAATTCCAAACTATCAAGTACTAATGTTGATATGCACCCTCACACAAGAACACCTTTTCCGTCTTGATTAACTGATCCAACTAAGTTCTTAAGACTATATTCCTCATTTTTTCTTTTATTTACACTTATACAACAATTTAACCAAAAATGTGAATTTATTTTCGTCTCTAAGTAAGACATTATTCCAAAACGTTTTGAGCTTATCTATCATTGATTTTGCGACGGAAAGCGTAAGTTTTCTGTTTTTCGCCAGAACAAGAAAATTTCTGCGGGAAGAGGTCCCATCTAATCCAGCTAATCAGAGAACTTTGCGAACAATTTTAGGTGAAAATTTAACATAAAATTTTTCATTAAATTCTACAAAAACTTTTACAGCATTCAAATGTGTATTTTTCATAATATTTTTAACTGTAAATCTCCGATCACGCTTTGTTAACTTTGCCAGTTGACCTTTTCTTACCTTGTTTTCGACCCGATTTCTTTCTTTAAAGCCTTTTATCAAGCACTTTACTATAGAATGATATAAATTAACTAATTTAGAGACATTTCAAACCAATTTACCGTTACTGCGAGGAAAAAATTCAAATTTCGAATGGTGTTTGTTGTTTTTTACGAATACCAGCCATTTAAAAATAATAAGCAGAATATTAGGTAATAAATAAACAAAAAATTAAATCGAAATGACTTTACAGTGTCAACACAATGCAAAAATAATAAAAAAACGACATGCGTATCATTTCTCTGCCTCTTCGTTTTTAGACAAATTTCAAAAATAAACTCATTCATTATTTTGAAAAAGCTACTGGATTTTATTTAGAATGTCACAGGAATGATGTGAAAAAAAATTAGACTTTATATTCAAATTCAGTTTTGCGTTATTTTTTTTTACTACAAAATTTCAAAGTGTACGAACATTTTTGGGAGCCACTGTATGTACAGATAGATATTATTTCCAGTGGTTAAAACATTGTTATTATACCTATCAAAAACCCAATAAATATTATAAAGTAAACAGATTTTTTTTTTCAATAGCATTAACTCAAACTCATGCCAAATGCTGAAAAAACCCTACCAGACTTATCTGGTGGAAAGAAAAATACAATTATTTACCAAATTTTACTTATGAATTCAAAAAACAAGGAAATAATAATCCTCGAAGTCTTTATTATTAATAGGCTTCATAAATCAAAATTGCATTAAACAAAAATACGATTTTCCTCACTTCCTCAAACATGAAAAAGGCGTAGAACTATTCAAATTGACACATTAGTTATCACGCTTCACAACACTAATCTGGACATAGAGTTTATAAATTGGATTCACACATGAGTCGTTTATAAACAGAATACTCTGCAAAAGCTGGAGAAATTTTGGTTCAATTGAACAAGAATTTTCTCTCCATGGAAGCCACGGAAAAAAAATTCGTCTCACTTTTTTTTTTTTATCTAGGGGAGGGTGGGACACAGTGAGTCAAAAATTTTAAAATTCAAGAAATGTGGAAACTTTGATGCTATAAAAAATTTTTGAAGGTGGGTTTATAATGCAGCTTAAGTATACAAACATTTTGGACGCAAAAAGTTTCATTACTATTCAATGTTTTTGAGATAATATAAAAATAAGAAATGTAAAGTTTTGTCTCACTGTAGAGAGACAGTGAGACAGCATGCAAAGCACGCAGAGCCAGCATATAAAATTGAGTGACACATATGTTCAACGTTTAAAATCAAAATTAAATCATAATGTAAACAAGATTCAAGTTTCATTGTATACAATAAAAATTTAATTTTCAGACCAAAAAAAAAAAAGATTGATTTCGCTTTGTAACATTTCTTTTCGTAGGAGTTGTTATCAACACTTAAATAGTTTTATTCGGAAGGAATGCAACATCTGGTACAGATGTTTAAATAAAAAGTGAAAATGGTTTTACTTTTGAGGAAAAAAAAGTAATGTACAGGCTGCCATCGTTATCAGCCACCATTAGAGCATTTCCAATATTAAAAAAAAAAATCTGTTTGATGCCAAATTCTATCAGAACATCTAGCTCTTCAAACCCAGAAGGTATAGATTTTTGCACATGTCAATATGGTCTGATAAAGTATCAGATCCCACATTTAATGTTTTCTACCTCATCAGTTGTGTCAAATAAGCCAATATTTTTTCCATATTTTTGGCATTTATTTTTCATTTCTCACTGTAAAAACGATTCAGAAACGTTCCTGGAAGATAATAGGCAGCTGATGTACCTAATTTCAGCCAGTAACATAACTTGCAAAATCCAGGAACGTTTTCCGCTAAAAGTCAGTAACCTTTCTGAAATATTTAGAAATCTCCTTTGTTAAAGCCAGTGGTGTCTCGGGAATCTTTCTGAACAATTACGTAGCTTTAACATGATTGATTTATCCCTTCCTGATGTACCAAGAGGGTTCCCGAAACATCAGCGCACCCTTGGCCACAGCTGCGCGAGCATGCTCCTTGCCTGCAATTGTCCAGTGATTTATTTGCTCCCATTGGGAGCTTAATCAATCCGGAAGGGCCGCAACTGAGCTAGAACTGACACACTTAATAAACACGCTCAGTCAATTTTTAAACTGGTAGCAAAAAATGTTTTTCACACTAGTGAATCGTCTACATTCATGCATCTTTTAGCAATTCAGGAAACTTTTTTGCAAAGATACTTGATTTTACAGGGAAATAGGTGAAAACCTTTGAAATCCTGAAACGCTCCACGGAAATAACCAGTAACGTGTCGGAATTTTTTTACAGTGCTCTAGTGTTTGTGTTTTCTTCTTCCTAAATTTGTTTTCCAGGAGTGTCACTTGCAATGATACTTTTACCCTTTTTATGCTCTTTCTTTGTTACTCACCTTTTTCTCTCTACGGTTTTTGGACATCCTCTGAAACTCTAAGAACCTAAGAAAACACTCACTGCTACACTGGAGCAAGAGAGCTCTTTTGTATCAATTTAATCTATAATTTACAGGTTATTATGATCTACTTTGTCTAAAATGTCACTAGGAGTCAGAAGGTAAGTTACAAATGAATTTCTCATGGAATTGTGAGAAAATGTCTCTATTTTCGCCTTACGAGGTTTAATTCGCACTTTTAATGAGGTAAAAATACCTGTAAAGTAAATAAACAGCAAGTTGAAAACTCTTAGATCATAAAATAAATTTTAAAAAAGTCCCTTTCGAATCAGAATTCAGGATGGAACACAGTGAGACTGTCTCATTCTGCCTCAACTAGGACTGTCTCATTGTACCCCCCTCCTTCTTTTTCTTCTAATTCAATATTTTAAGGAGTTCGTTTAAAGCCTATGCTAAATGGGCTTTAATAACTAGCTACTGATAATTAGCTACATAGGTAGAACAATGGAAGTAATCAAATGGCTAATTTTAATTCATAAAAGAAAATGTTATAAATCGAAGCATGCAAAAGTCAAAAAAAAAAAAAAAACATTGTTTGCCTGAAATCAGAAAAATAACAATCGTTTGACTGCTAAAACAAGCAACAACTTCATATCCCAGAATCCACCAGGTCAATTGCCGTATATTCATGGGTACCTAGCATCCTTTCCCTATCATAATTTAAAGCTCCAAAAAATAGCTTTGTCTCACTGTACCTCACATATCATTGTGGCCAACCCTCGCCTACTCCATGGTAATGCAAATATAGCGTAACGTCTCACTAATTTATGCTTGAGGTTACACCAGAGTTTTCTGTATGCTTACAGAGAAATGGCTTTAAAGATTACACATTAGCAAAAATTAAGCTTCCATCTGACTTTCTTGAACGGGTATTCATTTTTAATTGTAAGTAGACTTGTACTTTAAGTTAACTATTCAATGGGTTAAATTATCCAGATACATTAAATGAACTATTAATAATTTCTTTCTACACGTTTTTAATAGAAGTACAAAAATAAATTAGTAGGTTACAATACTTGAAATTTTTTAATTACAGTGTAAAAAAAATCATCCTAGAAACTCCTTCTTTACAGCTCTTGCTTTTAATTATTCGTTAATTCAAAATTTATCAAGTTCGTGTTTTTTCACAACCAATATGCACCAATTTATTTTAATATACAAACAAGACACTAAAAGTGGAAATAACACCAGGGACACCTCAGTGGTGTCCGAACCCACAACGTGAGTCTCACAGACAGGTCACAAATCAAAAGTTTTTACCGTTCGGCCACAAAAGCCGGTTTTCCTTTCACTAAAAAGAGTTTGCCAGCTCTTTGCCGATGCTGATCTTTACCACTCCAAAAAACGCACTTTGAATTCTACTACTACTTTCATGCGCTTTGAACTCTACTGACTGCAGATAGAACTTCACAAACCACAGTGCAAGGTTAATAAAATATTTTGAGTTTTTAAAACTATGGTGCTACACAGTCCAGGTTTCGTGTAACTTTAAGCGTTTTACAGTGTTTCTTTTATATGGGCCATTTTCGATTTTCAAATTCCAATGTCAACGCCATCTAAATCACTTTAGCTAATACTGTACCTAGGAGGAAAAATCTTTATGAGGTAAGAATCAAAATAAAAAACAAAATAGGCGTGAATCTGAAATAATTCTTTTTAATGAATTTTCTTTGCAAATGCATCACTTTATAAACATCCTAAAATTTCCTGTTTTACCTTTCTATTTAACACAACCGTATATTTGTGTACATTCCTTCCCTAAGATTTTGAAATGCTTTAAAAACCAATTGATTTTGGTTTTAGACTGATATGAGGTCAACATGAAAATGACCACTTTAGAGTACCCTTGACCAATCAAGCATGTACACGACAATAGATAAATAAAAGGTAAATTAAACTCTGTATAATATACAGCAATCAATGAAGAGTATCGAATAGTTTTCCGATCATCAAACTTGAGATACATAAGAAACTACCATGTAAAGACGGAACCTATAACGTAGCAAATCATTCATGTGATTCGAAAAATTTTCGGATGAAATCACAGTTCACAGATTTATCAACAATATGGATTTAAAGTAAACTTTTGTGAATTTCCGTTACAGGTTTTTATATGTACCAACATTCTTTAGTCTCTCTTTGCCAGTTTCATCATTGTAGGCAAACACAACAATTACAAATCTCGATACTACGCTTAAATTCAATAGCAGAGTGAAAGTTTTTGTAAAGTAAACGTAACTTAGAAGTGATTGTACAATCGAACCCCGATTTAACGAACCTCTATTTAACGAATTTCGCGATTTAACGAATTCTTCTTTTTCCCCGACTAAAATGAAGGCAAAAACCCCTATTTACCGAATAATAAACCCCGAATAAACAAATTATTTTAACAGCTGGATTTTTTTTTTTTTTTTTTTTTTTTTTTTTTTTTTTTTGTTCATTTGAGTTTGGAAATATTGGATTGTTTAGCAAATGTTATATCTATATTGTCCGAAATAGAAAAAGACTTTTCTTGGAATCAATCAACAATTTTTGACGGGCGAGGGGGCAACCAGTGAATACTGATTTTGATGCAGAAAGCGATAATGAAACTCCCATTAAAACTTACTTTTTCATATGTTTTTCATGACTTGGAAACTGTAAAAACATATCTCATGCAGCAGGCTGCAAATGATACAGTATTTTCTTCTCTTTATAAAGTCGAAGGAAAACTATTTCAAGAAAAGTATCGAGAGAATTTTCAAGCATCTATTACTCAGTAGTTTCAAATTTCAGATCAATTAGTGTGTCACAAGTTGCGAAATGCTGAATAAAAAGTTTATAATCTAGTTTCACTTTTTAATCATGGATATTTTTGCGCAGTAGCTTACTATGGTTTTAGATAAGGTAAGTGCAGTTTTTTAAATTTTTTTCGCACCCCCGATATTACGAATAACCCCGATTTAACGTATAAAAGTGTCGGTCCCAATGAATTCGTTAAACCGGGGTCCGACTGTATTAGCATGTTAAAGGATTAAGTCAAGCGCTCCAAGCATTTTTTTTTTTTTTTGAGAAATTCTAGAGTTTTCACTGTTTTCGTGAATTTAACTCTCACAAAAAAAAAAAAAAATCGCTCCTATAAAAACTGTCAAGGAGTATTTTCACTCCTAGAAAAAAAAACCTATCTGTATCTCTGTAACAGAAAAGTAAGTCCTAAAGCCAAGATGCGGGATAGAGTCTAAATCAGGAAAAATATAACGCTTTAAAGGGTTCCCTTACACTGGAATAAACAACAAACGTGGATCCAGAGCGGGTGTCATGGGGGTCATGACTCCAATTTAAGCTACCAAATTTAGCTTAAAGTTGCGTTATGATGACTTTTTTTTAAAAAAATTGTCCTGATTAAATTATTTGTACCCAAATGTTGCACTTACAACCCTCTTTCCTGATAATAACCCCTTCAAAATCAGTAGCTGTGTCCTTTGTATACAGCCTGATACAGTGGAACAGCGAAGGGAGGGGGGTGAAAAAAAACCCTAGAGTTATTAGTTTTAACATAAAAGCAAATTCGAATACAATATTTTAAGCACATGAAATGGATGTTTTTATTTAAAAAAAAAACACTTCAGAAGCTATTTTTGATCAAAAAACTCCCTTCAGAAGGTATTTTTCACCAAAAACCCCCTCCAGAAAGTAGTTTTGATTTAAAAAAAAAAAGTAAAAAAAATAAAATAAAAACGCCTCCAGAAGATATTTATCATCAAATAAAAGAAAACCCTCAGAAGGAATTTCTTGCTGCGCCAGTGACTGATAATATCAAATATTTCAATACTTTAAAAGCAGAGAAATATAATTTCAAAATATGTTGATTTTTCTCTGTAGTATGGACTTATGAGTTCTGACTATCGTGTGTAAAATCTAAGAATTTAACAAATCTTATGCCAGCGTTATGAAATGTATTTATCACACACAATTCCCTTTAATCATTTATATCTCAATAACTCCAATAAATAAAAAAACTAATGATACATTAGAATGCATCATTTTAAGCACACAAAAAACAATTTTAAAAAATACAACGCTAACTCTGAATTATCTTTACCAATATTATAAAGAGAGAGGGCGAGTTTTTTTATGTTTATATGTTCGAGGTAATCTCCGGAACCATTGCAACTATTTGGAAAATTCTTTCACTATATGAAAGGTGCATTCTTACTGAGTGACATAGGCTATAAATTATGCATATATGTCCTTATACTAATTTTTTAAATCAATAGTTCATGTTTCGTACCGTTTTAGTGTTATAAACATAAAAACCAACAGCGATTGTCCCGCATCTGCAATGACAGAAGAGTCAAAGGTTCTCTCTGAACTAAATGCTGAGGGATGGAAACAAGTTGAGGAAAATAAAATTACGATATCGGCATAAGAACCGCCAAAACTTTCACATGCATTTGAGGCTACTGAGGATAAGGTATATAGCATTCTATTAGTTTTGAAAATTGCGAACCATTGAGAGTCACAGAATGTTTATGCATGAAAATTAATTTAAACGAATTATAACTGAGGTTCGCTTCACGTAAATTAGTATTTGAATTCAAGTAGTGCAGATAGACGATATTAATCCATGTTTCTAAAAGTTGTAATTTTGCATGCCTTCGGGCTATACTTTGAGTGTCTTTTTTTTTTTTTTTTTTTTAAATCTGTACTATATATTATTATTGTTGTGTAAATGTTCCGGGAAATCTCTGCAATCACTGCACCTATTAAAAAAATTCCTTCTTTGTATGAAAGACACATTCTTGTAGAGTGACATCTATACTAATATTACAAAGAGAGAGAGAGAGCGGATTTTGTATGTTTAAATGTTCCGGGTAATCTCCCAAACCACTGAACCTGTTAGAAAAATTCCTTCACTACGTGGAAGGTACATTTTTACTGAGTGACAAAGGCTATAAATTATGCATATACAGTCGGACCTCCATATATCGAAGTAGCAAATTGCCGGAAAAAAATTCGATATATAGAAGTTTCGATATATAGAAATTTCGATATATAGAAACAATCTGTTTTTATCACAAAAATCTCCTAAAACATCAAAATTAAAGCTAATTTTCTTATATGAAACCCAATTTTTAATTTATACGAGCATCGGATTAAACGAAAGTTAAGAATTAAAAAATTAACAGAAATTACACTTTTGCGCCTTAATACATCTTCATTCTTTGGCAATTCAACTTGATCCGCAACATTTATTTTCGTTTTGACAATGTAATCGAGAGAAAATTAAAAATCCAATCTACTTAACCTGAATGACTTTTACTGAAGCTAAAAAGACTAAAAATGATAATCGACAAACAAAAGGGATAACTTGAAACTGATTTTACAGTGTTACGGGTTACAACTAAGATTTGAAATGAACTTGACGGAATTTAAGAACTCCAGAACGGAACAACGACCTATCTTCACACCCCTCAACCCCAGATTCCTTGAGAGTTTCATAGCAACCTTTGGAGAACATAATTTTCTCCCCTAACCTTCATTTTTCATGAGACAAACAGCCTAAAATGGAAAAAAAAATTACGCATGTCTCGAGACAAATTTCGATATATAGAGATTTTTTCGATATATAGAAACAAATTTTCCATGTAACAAACATGGAAATGTGCTGAGATTTCGATATTTTGAAAATTTCGATACGTGGGAGTTCGATATATGGGGGTCCGACTGCATGTCTTTATACGAATTTTAAAAACTAATAAGTTATCTTCGCTACCAGTGCGTTAGTACTGTTTTGTTCTTGTATACGTGAAAACAAACTCTGTTGGAAAATTAATCCCATTCATTCGGGGGGGGGGGGAGAGTTGAGCTTAGCGAATATACGAACAGACTGGCTTAATAAGCGACTAATTTGGTAACTATCCCAAGTAACTTCTATTCAACGTAAAATAACTTTAAAAATTAGCATTAACTTGAAAAGAGAAAAGCATTGAAAGAAAAGCAAACATTTTATAAAGTTCAAATGCTGAAAATTTTGACTGAATTTAAATAGCTTTTGAAACATTAGTATTAAAAGAGCACACCAAGAAATCATCTTATGTAGATTAACAACTAATTTCTGTTTAACTAAAAACAAACTTGTCAAGCTAAAAATGCATCTCTTTATGGAACCTGATACTACTTATCACCGACTGCATATTTTCCAGGACCATAATGATGCAAAAAGCCATCTCCGATGCAAAATCCCTAAGGACCTACTTATGTAAGCTGATGAGTTTTTTGCTTGCGTAAGAAGATCCTTAGGTCCCTTTGCTCAATGCGCCTGACTTTTGCCTTTCTGTGTAGGTATTTTTTAATTAAAGCTCTGCTAAAGGTTTTTGCATGCTTTCTTCTAGGTTTTTTTTTTCTTTTCCTCTGTTTTGAGGACTCGAATTTCTCTTTCCTGTTCATTAACGTATGTTTGTTACAGTAGACACACCCCGATGCCAATTTCAGTGGAAGTAAGGCATGGAGCTCTTTCTTTCAGAATTTATTGTGAAATTGGATAGTTTCTTAGATAGAAAATAGAAGTTAGAACTCATAGATGTCTATCAGATATCTAACAGTTAGTATCTAACCGATGCCAAACAGATGTCGATACCTAACAGATATCAACCACATATCCTAAATATGTGATCCATCTTATCACATATTTTAGGTATAGTTTTAATTATGCCTAAAATATGTGATAAGATGGATCACATACATAAATTTAAAGTTATAATAAATTTTAAGTTAAGTATAATAAATTTTAGGTTAGGCAAAAAATGATCCAAATTGCTCATTACTTACGCAAAGCAGATCAATTTATTACAAATTTTCAAAAAGTTATTTTATGTTTACATTGAACAACACTTAGACAATACATTAAGTTAGTAGCATTAGAAGATAGTAATTTTAATTAAGTAGCAAACAAACGAAATCTTCTCACTAAAAGTAATTGTTTTCTTAAAGCTTTCACGCGTTTTACTTATCATCATTCAAACTTAAAAATCAATAAAATAAATTTCTTGTACATTGTAATAACTTGATCTTGTATCATCATGCATTTTCATTGGGCTTACTTGTAATCTCCTTTTACGGAAAACAATTCATTTAGTAGCGTAGCATAATTTATTTTATTTCACTTTTCTGAACAGTTCTCATTTTCACAAACTTACCTAATGTTATATTAAAAGTTTATGACATAAATGTATATTTATGGACACTTAAAAAATGTATTGAAATTTTATAAGAAAATAGATAAAAGTAAGTAAACGTTTTCTTATTTACAGGGTTGTGTTGTTCACTTTACGTATAATAAATTTAAAAAGATAAGAGTTTAAGTTAGGTAACTGCAATGGGGGAGGGTACATAAGAAAAAAAACTTAGGAAACTAAGACCAGTTAATCTCAAAACCTCCACTTACCCTTAGTAAAAAATGGGGTATAGTGGAGGAGCAAGCGCTAGTTAAGCCTCATAAACTGAAAAATTGTTGTATTGTTGGCCCGTCTCCCCTTTAAAAATTGGCCCTTGAGTAAGAAAGAATGGAATCCATGGTCTAAACTAATTTGCAGCATTCTGAACCACATTTGTGTTGTTGCATTAAAAGTAGAAAATAAAACTTTTATTTTAACATGATAAGTTACAGTATCATAAATAATATTTCTTAAGTATTTTATTTAAACAATCACGAATTACTATTGTTTTCCCTTGACAATTGAATGACATCTGTCCTTTGATTTTATTTTTTATGCTTATAATGTAGGCGTCTACGTGCTTCGGAATAGAATTATTTATAAACGATCTTCGCGACTTTACACAATCCTTTTCCAATTTACGCGAAAACAGTATTCAGCAAACAACATCCAGCATCCAGTCCCTGTCATTCATTTGAATTTAGATGTCTTGAATTCAAATTATGGTTGCGATAAAATTCATTAGTCGAAACACAACCCAACGAGTAGGGTCCTATCGCAATTCATGATTGCGAAAAACTTTTTTTTTTTTTGAGTGCTTCATTAATGCTTCCTAAAACTACAAAAGTGAGGCATCATTTCAAAATGGTTTTTCAACCTTAATCGTCAAATAAATTAATAACCAATTCTTATTTTTGCTCTTATTAGAAAAATTACTATTACCTTCTCAAAAAAGATCAGATTTTAAAATTACCGCAACCGAGCTCAAATGTTTTGCGCGGGTCAGCTAACCCTGCGAAGTGATTTCAGGCTAAGAAAGACGGGTTAAAAATCTGCGCACCACATCAGATGTGTTGAAAATACTAGCAAAGGAAATATCCTGATCCATTATGAATATACAGTGGCTCCCAAAAGTGTTCGTACACTTTGAAATTTTTTAGTAAAATCGAAATGACGCAAAACTTAATTCGAATATGAAGTCCAATATTTTTTCACATCATCGCTATGTCATTCAAAATAAAATCCTGTAGTTTTTTCAAGATATTGACGGATCTTCTTTTTGAAATGAGTCAAAAAACGAAGAGACAGAGAAATAATACGCCACAAAAGTATTCGTACACTCAAATATTTTCGAATAAATTCATGATTAAAATTTATCATATGTCGTTTTTTTTTTTCTTTTTTCTTTTCTTTTTTTCTTTTCTTTTTTGCTTTGTGTTGACCCTTAAAAGTCATTTGGCTATAATTTTATGTTTATTTATTCTTTAATATTGTGCTTATTACTTGAAAATGGCTGGTATTCGTAAAAAACCACAAACATCATTCGAAATTTGAATTTTTTCTCACAGTATCGGTAAACTAGTTTGAAATGTCTCTAAACTAGTTAATTTATTCCATTCTATAGTAAAGTGCTTGATAGAATGCTTTAAAGAAAAGAATCGGATCGAAAACAAGGTAAGAAAATGTTAACGGGTAAAGTTCACAAAGCGTGATCGGAGATTTAAAGTTAAAAAAATTATGAAAAATACACATATGAGTGCTGTAAAAATTTCTACAGAGTTAAATGAAAAATTTTACATATAATTTTTACCTAAAGTTGTTCGCCAAGTTCTCTGATTAGCTGGATTAAATGGGACCTCTTCCCGTAGAAATTTTCTTGGTCGTGCGAAAAACAGAAGGCTTACACTTTTTGTCGCAAAATCAAAGATAAATAAGTTCAAAACGTTTTGGAATTGTCTTACTTACAGATAAAAATGAATTCAATATTTTTGGTTAAATTGTATAATTGTAAGTAGAAAAAAAATTAAGAACTTAATCTTAAGAACTTAGTTGGATCAGTTAATAAGGACGGTGAAGGTGTTCTAGTGCGAGGGTGCAGTATCAGGACTTGGTAGTTTGCAATTTTTTTTATGAAATAATGAATCATGCTGTTCATTTAAATATTTTAAAAACCAATTTTAAACTCTTAGCCAGAAATTTGGTTATTGGAAACAATTTTGTTTTTTATCAAGATAACGATAAGAAGCACATGGTTTTCAACGTTTGCGTCTAGTGCCTTGAAAATTGTCCTAAAGTTTAGAAAATACCCCCTCAATCTACAGATTTTAACTTCATGTAACATATTTAGATGTATCTGGAGGCTAGATTACGAAAGTATGGCTTTGAAACGAAAATGGAGCTAGAAACAGTAACACTCTCGAAGTGTGGTTGAACACTTATTCAGAAATTTCGCAAAAAAAAAAAAAAAAAAAAAAAGAAGAAGAAAAAAAGAAAGAAGAATGAAATCTATTGCCAGACGTTTAAAAGCCGTTGTTGATACTGGATGATATTCTACTAAATAATAACTTAATAAAAAGTTAGATTATTCAATAATATATAGACATTTTTTAAAGTGTACAAGTCTTTTGTGAGATAAAATTTCCGGCAATTTTTGGTTTTTGATTTTTAAAAAATAAAGTTTTAATATTTTTCAAAAACATTTCATGTAGTTTTATTGAAAATTGATCATAGATCTTATAATTAAATACCTATTCTGAAATATTAATTCTAACCAATGGATAGAGTCCTATTTCAGTAAAAGTTGTAGGTGTACGAACACTTTTGGGAGCCACTGTATATTTATATATAAAGTGCATGCAGGGCCATTCCACGAAAACAGGTAACTCGATAGTAAATTTTTAAACGTTTTATTCATGAAAAATTTTGGTGTTTATGAAAAGTTAAAATGTTAAATTTAATGTTTTGAGTAAGATATCAAAGTTTCTTTTTTCTGGATTGGCAACACAGTATTCTAAAGATAAGAGTCTAGTTGCCAGCAAGCGTGCTGCATTTCAAAGTCAAACTTGAAGCTCTGATTCAATTTTTAAAAATTAATTAAAATTTTTAAATTTAAGTTTATAGGTAAGTCTAAACTTTATCGTTTTCGTATTATTAAATACTAAGATCCAAAATTCGTATTAATAACTATGCTAGCACATACAAAAACCTTAATTTTTGTGTCCCGCACGTGACGCAAAAGATGAATTCTTGTAGTTAAAATAAAAAGGGAAGGCCTTTTCTTTTGTCTATTTGTTATTTCTAAAGCTAATTATTGCAGTTCTCTTACGCTATGGCAGTTTTAGAACTTTGAATAAACTTTGATTGGAGAAAATTCTGGAAACAAAACTGTCCCGCACGTGACGCGTTATACAAGCAGGCGTAAGATAAACAGTTACAACTTGAAAATATTGAATGAAACATTTCCCACATAGTTAAAGATTCCAAAATATATTATTCTGGGGTTAGAACTAATTTTTATTTTATATATCTGCGCTTATTTTTATGCACTAATCGTTCATGAGGAACATATTTTTAATCTTCAAAGTGTTTAACTTCATTACGGATTACTCGAAGTATTTCAATAATTATTTTTGCTTTGAGAATAGATTATTTAAAACACACATCCATATAATGCCGTATGAATATAACAGTAACAAAATACTATTTTTATATTTTCTATGTAAGAACTTCTTGCGAAACAAATATATTTTGTGTTTTAAATATTAAGTTTTCCCTTTTCATTCTTCTTTCTTTTTTTCACTACTTAATGCTTGTATCTGTAAGAGGCACACAATAATTTTATCATTTACAAGCTGGGTAGCCGGGATTTGCACGGTCTACCTCAGAAATAAAAGTTATGTGGCGCGTGTTCAACAATCAGACTTGAACAAAAAAAAAAGAAAAAAAAATCTGCAAAATTTCCCCGACAGATAGCGGAAAAATAACCAAAAAGGAAAAGGTTTAAATCCCTCGGTTACAGGAAAAACCTCCAACACATAGCAGACATAACGCTGTGCGGGGATTTCGAGGAATTGTTTTCATTATCCCGATAGAATATTCCTTTATTATTAACTTTATGAAATTAGAACCAAATATTTAAGTATTTACAAAGTTTGTACTTTTCTGGCAGATATGGAAGGATTTAAAACTATTAATGCACAGAGAATGAAAAGGAGGAGAAGCAAAGCAGCGTTAGAAAAACAAAATTTCTAGAAGGAAGAAAATAAAAGTATTAATGAAATGAGAAGGAATGAAAAAGAGAAAATGACGAAGAATGAAAAAAATATTTAAAAAAATTATGGATATACAGTAAAACCTGTAAAGTTGACCACCTTTGTTGAGTCCAGTTATCAAAGGAAATGGCACCCCAGATCATAATGCCTTGTTGAGAACATTTAATAATATCATCTGTAGTGTTTTGCTAATATATGTAGCGTTAGCTTTAGCAGGATTGAGATGATCTTTAAGCTAAATATCACCACTTTCCACTCGGAATCTAAGTAATGACCTAAAGTTGCCATCATTTTGTACAGGATCTTCACTAAGGTTACCCATATTTCCATCATCTCTGTGGCCTCTCAACGGAATGTTCTGACGGCCATGCAGTAACACTGTTTTGATAATTCGTACCAGACGTGCTCAATTTTCCTCTACCTGGAGTCTTCTTTTTTCATCCAACATGTTTTTTACATCTTTATTTGAGTTTTTGAAAATATCAATAAAAGAATTTCCATCTATTACAGCCTCTTTGTGATAGGCTTGAGCAGCATGATTCTCTAAATCGCCATATCCTTTCCCGTTAATTTAGCAAATTTTTGCGACGGCTCTGTAACTAACTCTTGTAAGGGAACAGTTTTTTTTACCTCCAATCTTCCACGCCCAAAAATACTGCAGTATTTGCAAAATAGTCCTTTTTTTTTTTCGTGAGAAAATACTAGCCAATGGTATTTATCTAAATGGCCTAAATTTACTCGTCGCTTTTCTTCCCGACCTGTTTTTATATGAATTGATGAAGGGAAATTATAGTCCTTTTCTGAAATCCATGGTTCTGTCAAAAGTCTGAATTTAGTTAGGTCGTCTAACATTGACATTTTTCCCAAATACACTCCTACATTACACGATATACGGATAGTGCTACTGTTATCAGGAGTAATTTGCGTCGAAGACGTCGAGGCAAGTGGCGATCCACTTGGTATAGTTGCCACTTTTTAAAGTAGGTTGGGAGAGTGAGTAGTATCTAGACGAACCTTTTTCGTGGGAATTTCATCGTGCTTAAAAAAATTTCTTATGTCCATAGTAACTCTGAAATTCATGAAATTTAGTTAATGTTTGATAGATACAAATATCTAAATGAAAAGTAAATTTAAAACCATTGATCAGTAATACCAGTACTGTATGACCAGTTTATTCAACTCTATTTTTTTTTTTTATTATTGCTCCATTTATTCTATTATTGCTCTATTTATTCGATATTTTCTTATTTAAAAAAAAAACAAAGAAAAAGACGGCAGGTTTTTATAATAGTCACTAGGCATCTAGGAAAGGATATGAGATTATGAACCAAAACTGAATAACAATAATAAGATAATTTTATGCAAAACCAAAACTTTCAATAAAAAGTATTATTTAAATAAGCACGTGAAAAGGTAATTAAAAACATTAACAACTTTTTTAAGTATTTTATTTTTTCGTCACAAAAGTTATAAAATTATTACCTTTGGTAAAGTCCTTCAAAATCGATTCCTAAATAGACAAATTAAAAAAAAAAAAAAAGCATTCGTCCGGGGCACGTAAAAATAACTACGACAACAACAGCATCACTTGATTTAAAAAAATGCCAAACTCTAGGATAATATTATGAAAGGATTTTTCCGGGCTGTTGTGCCGTGGTCTGAGTGTATATTCTCCAAACGTTTCGGCTGCATCTGCGGCAGCCATCCTCAGTGGTTCCGAGTTCGTAACTTCCAGGGAAGAGACTTCTTGGCAACTGATGCAAGTGTCGAAGTGCTGTCAACATTTATAGGGCATGGGTCTTCTTGGTTCTGGACTGGGATTGGCTGGTGAACGTCTGTCTTCATCGCTTCCTGATTGGAGCTTAGGCTCTCCTTTTCCTGCTCGGGGATTGGCTGCTGGGGATTCAGCTGAAGGTCCGTCCTTGTTTCTGATTGGCTGGAGGTTGATCCTTTGTTGTTTTGATCCTTTTCAGTATGGGATGCCAGAGCTTGTTTATCTTTATTTCTTCTTCTTTTTTGTTGAAATTATTTGGATGTTTGAATATCTCGATGACTTCTCTGTTCAATCTCGCATTATAATGGCAAGTCCTTGAAAGCATTTTTGTCTCTTTGAATTTGATGTCATGGTTCCCCTCACTAAAAGTGTGTTCTGCGACTGCTGACTTCTGAGTGTGGCCTAGTCGGCAATTTCTTTGATGTTCTTTGATTCTAGTGTTGACGCTTCTCTTAGTAGTTCCAATATAGGTAGATCCGCAGGAACAGGGAATCTTGTAAACACCTGCGGCGGACAAGGGATCTCTTGCATCTTTCACAGATCGTAATAAGTCGCTGGTTCGGTGGGTGGGTTTGAAAACAGTCTTGATATTGTGGCGTTGCAGAAGTCTTTCGATTCTATCAGTGACGTCCTCAACGTAGGGGAGGTAGGCTGTGGACTTGATCGGATCTTCTTTAAGTGGCTGTTTTTTTATTTTGGGGTGGAAGGCTCTTTTGATCTCCTGCTTTGAAAAACCGTTGGCTTGGAAAACATTTGTGAGGTGGGAAATTTCATGCTCGATAGCAGTCGGTTCGCAGATTCTGTGTGCTCTCACGAATAAAGTTTTCATTACACCTCTCTTCTGTCGAGGATGGTGATTAGAGTCCTTGTGTAGATAGCGATCAGTATGTGTAGGTTTGCGATAAACACGATGGCCTAGGGATCCGTCATCTCTGCGACTGACCAAGACATCCAGGAAAGGCAACTTCCCGTCGTTTTCGGTTTCCATCGTAAATTGGATATTCTCATGTTGGCTGTTTATGTGAGTCAAAAATCGGTGAAGTTCGTCTTTTCCATGGCTCCATATCACGAAAGTGTCGTCGACGTAAGGACTTGCCATTATTATGCGAGATTGAACAGAGAAGCCATCGAGATATTCAAACATCCAAATAATTTCAACAAAAAAGAAGAAGGAATAAAGATAAACAAGCTCTGGCATCCCATACTGAAAAGGATCAAAACAACAAGAACCTCCAGCCAATCAGAAACAAGGACGGACCTTCAGCTGAATCCCCAGCAGCCAATCCCCGAGCAGGAAAAGGAGAGCCTAAGCTCCAATCAGGAAGCGATGAAGACAGACGTTCACCAGCCAATCCCAGTCCAGAACCAAGAGGACCCATGCCCTATAAATGTTGACAGCACTTCGACACTTGCATCAGTTGCCAAGAAGTCTCTTCCCTGGAAGTTACGAACTCGGAACCACTGAGGATGGCTGCCGCAGATGCAGCCGAAACGTTTGGAGAATATACACTCAGACCACGGCACAACAGCCCGGAAAGATCCTTTCATAATATAGACACCGGCCGTGAAAGCCTTCACTCTAGGATAATACCTAAAATGTAGAGCCCATGTTCATTTTAATTTTGCATCATTAAAACTGTTTAATAACAGTTTCAATAAAATTTCTAGGTGGAAAGAAAAGTGAAATATATATTTATATGAAATAAATGGATAACAAAGAAAACTAAAGGAAAACAAAATTTAAAATCGTAATGAAAAAACGACGTTTCGCCAAATGATCAAACTCGAATATACAGAATAAGTAGCTACGCATAACACGCTGTTCTTGTCACGTGATTACGTTTATATCTACTTTTTTAAACCTATCCGTAGAACTTTCGTTGGTCGGCACTGTTAACACAAAAAATAATCTCCTCCCTTAAAACACATTCTTTCGTGGTCTCTACTTTAGTCTACTCGTCTGCTGGCAGCAGCACATAAGCAGAAGGTCACCATATTTTCGGAATAATACTATCGGGGTGTGTACAAGTACAACTAGCTTAAGAAGTTAAAAATTATCATAAGAAACAGTAGCTAATTGTAAAGTGTAAACTAATAAGAAAAGTGAACAACAGCTTATAACCACCTAAAAAATTTACGTTTAAGAATATAAGCTCCGAGAGGCTGAACACAGATGGAAATTACGACATATTTTATAATATACTAAATGAAGAAAAAAAAACCCTATTTCCATAACATATCAATAGTTAAAATTTTTCAGAATGTTTCTATATTCTATCAGTTACTAATATTGCGGTTGCATGCAGTATACATTTATTCGATATGAACATTTGTTTTGCTTATTGTAAACTAACTTGATTATTCCGATATTAGTTATTACACTGCAAATATGAGTACTTAACTTAATATTACTTACCTTCTTGTACGGTAATTAACGATGAAATGAATGATAAACGTTAAACACTGTCGGACAACATTCGTTTTGTAAATTCAACGAGACATTGAGAAGAGTGGAGTTGCCTTTCTACGGAGTCTGTACCACGTGATTGTTCTCACAAAAGGAGAATGTAAACTGGGTAAGGTTTGGCTGCTTATCGCGCGTACTGGCGTAAAATTAAACATGCTAATTCGAGAAATACACCGCCAGCTCAGTCATTTCCAGCCGAGAACTGCAGTTTCGTGCTTATTTTCACGTATTTCTGCATTAGCCCTGGCAGTGGTTGGAAGTAGCGCGCTACAAGTAGCAACGCTACTGTAGTAACTACATTTTTTATTAGTTTGTAGTGTAGCGCACTACTTTTTTAAAAAAGTAGTGTAGTGAGTAGTTAACTACAAAAAAATAGTAGTTTGTAGCGATTTCTGGAAACTACTTTTAAATAAACTGAAAACAAAAACAGAGGTTCAAACGAATTTGATTGGCTCAAATTTTACACAAGTACATCAGCGGATGCAATGAGAAATAAGACTCATAAAAATACGAGCTGACCTCAGGCATTTCATTTTGACGCCATACATTCTATCTGTTTGACGCCATTAGTTTTTTTACCGTTGTAATTTTGATATTTCACCAATATTCATATTGCAAAAAGTATACTTATTTTTGCGAAAATAAAGATATCGGTGATTTCGCGAGTTGAAAATTTGGTGAATTTTATATGAACTGACCGAAGATTAAAAAACAAAAATATTTTATCGAGTCGTAAATTTTTGACAGTATTCACCAAATAAAAAGAAGCTACTTAAGATGTTATAGAAAAGGATGAAATTGAACTGTTCTGGAGGACTTACAATAAGTACGAGCATTACAGTGTGTGAGAGTATGATAACGGACATTTTTCTTAATGTCTACTGATGAGCTAATTTATCAATATTTTTGTTCAATTCTCTTACGGTGTGTGTGTGTATCAGGATCCCCCCCCCCCCAAAAAAATCGAAAATTGATTTTTCAAGTCGCACACTCTCTTATATTTTATTCTTTTACATCCAAAAATAATCATATAATTTGAACAACGGCAGCAAGTGCCAATTATGTCTGAAAGTGTGAATCAGCACTTGTGTAATGCTAGGCCAAATTGAAATAAAATGTTTTTTTAGAAACTCAAAATTTCTGTTGATAAAACGTTGCCCCTTTACCCACATATGCACCACAAAAACATTTATTCAAATTGAAAACCATTTAGATATCCAACACGTGCCTAACATTTATAATTTTCTTCAAAAAATTAAGTTTGTGATACATATTTTCAGAAATGTAAGATTTTACGAAATTATCAAGCTGAAAAATATAAACAGTAAAGTAGAAAAGTAGGTAATTAGCGTTAAATAGAAATGTTTGTTTTCCTGCAATTTTTAAGTCTCCCACATAGTACTCAAAGATCTTTTTTTTCCAGGTTGAGTTAAATTTTTCATTTAAAATGTATTATTTTTTTATTATTCGTTTGTAATTGTTGATCTTTAAATGTGTTCGTTATTAATTTTTGAACTTGATATTCTATTTAAATTTATATGTAATTTTTTAAAAGATAACTGAAAAAAAAATCAATTTTTAAAATAAAATTATAAATTTTAGGTCAAGTGTGGCATATGTAAATGTTTTTAAATTTGAATAAATGTTCTTGTGGTACATGTGGGGTGTTGGGTACAGGGGCAACGTTTCCCAACAAAAATTTCGAGTTTCTAAAAAACTTTTTTTTTTGAGCAATCACGATTGCTTATTGCTTTCATTTGACTGTTTTTGGCGTGCTATCATTTTTCCCACCGGCGCGGCGCCACCCTCTGCCAGCACCACCCGTCGCGGCGGCCGGCCTCACGATGCTGCTCCTCCTGCGAAAACCGTCTCCAGGTTGCGTCCATACCCTACACACACACACGCATACATACACGCACCAACACACACAAACACATACACACACATACACAAACACCACCATACACACACATATACAAACACATACTCAAACACACACACACAAACACATACACACACGCATGCATACAGATACCTACACATACACACAAATACACACAACTGCCCACACATTCATGCCTGCACACAGACATAAACACATATGCTTACACACACATACACATACCCCGCCCCCACGCACACAAACACTCATACACACAACTACCCACACACTCATGACTGCACACAGACACAAACACACATGCCTACACACATACACGTACTCCCCCCCCACACATACAAACACACACTCGTGATTACGAAAAATATAATTTGAATTCAAGATGACAAAATTCAAAATTTTTTTTTTTTTTTGCCATTTGGTCTAGCATACAAGTACTGTTTTACACTTACAGGTTCAAGTTGGCACGGGTTGCCCTTGTGCAAATTATATGAAACTTTTTTTCACGATTGTTTTGACACAAGAGGAAAAATACAAGAGTGTATGCGACTTGAAAAATTGACTTTCATTTTTTGAGGGACAACCTATTGTGTATGCTTTTTATTTGCTTATTTTTTGGAAAGTAGCGAAGTAGCGACTACATTTCAAAAGTAGTTTGTAGTTACTACATTTTGAAAAAAGTAGTTGTAGCTGTAGTTAACTACATTTGTAAGAAAGTAGTTGTAGTTGTAATTCGCTACAAAAAAAATGTAGTTTTTCCAACCACTGAGCCCTGGCTAATTGGCGGTAATTTACTGAATATGCTAATTCGAGTTTACTCTGTCAAATTTTACAGCATGATTCAATTCAAAACATTTAAAGTTATACAAAAAAAAAATTTCGTATTTTTTGCACAACTTTGAACTATCTATAAATTCAAAATTAATTTATACTAAACCTTGACCATGTCATTGCACGTGAATCACGTGATCGTAAAGTTGGTCTCATCCCACTTTTGCCAGACATTCATATTTTCTTTCGAAATTTCAGACGCGTTCAGGAGTAGGATGGGACTGATTTAACCAGTCTCTGAGCCCACGGAAGGGGCGCGTTCCCCCCGCACCCCCTGGCTGGATCCGTCACTGCATTGTTTCATGCTTCAGCCTCTACCTATAGTACTGCTACCTGTCATGGAGAAAGTATTTTAAGTCTATACATTGAGTTATATAGGACCAGGACGGATTTTAAACACTTTTTTCTCATTGGCTCAAGTAGCCCCTGGAGACTGAAGTATGGTACTTTTTTTCTGGATAAAAGTTTTATTTCATTTTATATCAAGCACAAGAATATTTATAATCCCTTTGGTTTTGAGAAAAACACTATAGAAACATACTCTATTCACCCTTCCTTCAATCACTGGCATTCATAGCATTTTAGACAACAAGTAATAAGTGACCACTCCTAAATTCCAGCATAAGTTTTTAAATGCATTTACTTTACTCACAACACAAATGGATGATAAGCATATCTCAGTAAATTAATCAGTAAAATTAAATTTAACATTGAGAAATGTGATTAAACAATTCATCTCATGTCAGTTCTCACTCTAGTAATAAAAGAGCGCCTAATACAAATACAAATTCAAATACAAATGTGATGACCAGCAACAGGCTCTTGGCCCAGCTAGGCTGATCCTAGTCAGTTAATTAGTCCTCAATGAAGATTAATGGCCCTCTTAAAGATGTCCACCCCCTTGCTCATTACCGCCCTCTTCCGGTAAAAGCTGTTCCAAGTGCTCACTACCCTACTGAAGTAGTAGTTTTTCCTAATTTCCAAGTTAGCCTAAGATTTAAATAGCTTAAAACAATGAGCCATCGTCCTGCTTTCCGTGCAAAAATTTAATCCACTAACATCTTTCATTTTGATAAATTTAAATAACTGAATCATGTCCCATCTGACTCTTCTTTGCTCCAGGATATACATATTAAGCCAATTAAGTCTGATATCATAATCTAAATCTGAAAGTCCAGTTACTAGTTTAGTTACCTTTCTTTGAACCCTTTCCAATAAAGAAATATCTTTTTTCAGATAAGGTAACCAAAACTGAACAGCATACTCCAAATGAGGTCTTACTAAACTCCTATATAAAGGCAGAAGAACCTTCTTAGATTTGTTTGAAATAGATCTATTGATAAACTCAAGCATTTTGTTGACTTCGTCACTGGCAATACTCACTGTTCACTAAACTTGAAGTCCTGATTTATTAAGATACCCATATCCATAACATTTTCTGACTGACTAATGGCTGAACCCTGTAAACGATAACTCGCACGCTTATTTCCATGACCTAAGTGTAGCACTTGACATTTCCCTACATTAACTGCCATACCCCATTATCCGCCCAGTTAATAATACGATCTAAACCCTCTTAAAGCTGTTTTACTTGTTCTTTTTCGACAATCCGCCTCACTTTTACATCATCAGCAAAACAATTCATACTTCCAGAAATATTATCATTGATGTCATTCATATAGATAATAAACAAAAGAGGCCCTAAAACTGATCCCTGAAATTTTGATCAAAGCTTCAAAAATCTTACAAATCACTGAAGTCAGACTTACAGGTCTATAATTCCCAGCATTACCTTTAGACCCCTTCTTAAAGGGGGGCAAAATTATTCCAGGGGTGCAATTATTTTAATATTCCAAGCGCCAAAAATGCATGGCGCCCAATGTTCCCTGCGCCCAAAGTGCTCGACGTCCAAAGTTCCCGGCGCCCAATATGCTCGGCGCCCAATGTTCCCGGCACTCAAAATGCTCGGTGTTCAATGGCGCCCAATTGACGGCGCCCAATCGACGGCGCTCAATCTGCGGCGCCCAATCTTCCTAGACCGTTAAATGAGAAAGATTCCAGGGTGAGTATCAAGACAAGTTTTATTATGATGCCTTTTTCAGATTTATCAGGAAGATTATCAGATGAACGATAGTTTATTTTCCTCTTCGTTCAATAAGTTTAGAAACAGGAATTACATTTTCTTCCTTTGCTTTGAAGCATAAAACACTGAACAACGTGCAATCCCATATCCTATTTAAGTTCTCTCCAGGAGGCGTGTTTTCTACTGCACTTCCGCAGTTGGTTACTTTTCAATGGTTTACTTTCGGAGGGGGCTATATGGGTAGTTTTAATCTTTTTCTATGGTTATAAAAGGAACTTTTCTGAGCTTCGGATAGAGATATATTTCCAAATCCTCTCTCATCCCTGGATATTCCCCTGCTGGTGTCGGGCCGACTGCCACAATGCTCTCCTTGCACCAGTTCTCTTCGGCTCAATAATTAAACCTAATTTTAATGAAACCAAAATGTTGATTTTTTTGGGAAAGATATTAAGAACCACACGTATTATTTGCTAATAGCCAATACTTAACAGCAACATTGGCCATTTCCGGAAGCGAATATTGCAAATGAGCTAGCAATTTTATGTGTCAACGGATCCCATTTTAAACGACATTGGCCAGCTGCAGTTAGCAATAGAAGTTACATTTGCCCTTTTATGCATTGAAGGGCATTTCCCTGTTTTTATACTGCAATGTTCAAATAAATAAATATTTCGGTTACTCAACTCCAAAAATCTGGAGAACAACTTACGAAAGAGTGCCCGTTCCAGTGGCAGATCCAGAGCATCTTGTTGGGAGGGGCAATTGAGTGAAAAATCATGGGGGGGGGGGGGGTGACTGATGAAAAGAAAATTTTAAAAAAAAGTAAGAATTGAAGCATGTTTTTTTTTTTTTTTTGAATAATGTGTATTGTTCAAAGAGTTTAAATGAAAGTTATAAGTTTCGAGTGCAAGGAATAAAAAATTGATTTAAAAAAAATCCACTAATATTCTGGATGCATTATCTAAATTAAACTCCTCAACTTTTGATTCGTTTGAGGATTTGTCAAGTATTTTCAGTAGCCATTCAGGTCCTCAATTGAACTTCTTTCCTTATAAAAGAAAGGTGTACCGAACAACATAATAAAGAGAAAGATACCGACTATAATGAAATACTAAAATTGCATTTTAAATAAAATTTGAAGATAGCTATGGATTTATTGGTTGATTGAGTTGTTTAATATTCACGCATATAAGTAGGAGTGTTTGCAGGCTCTCCCCCGAAAATTTTTGTCATTAACGCATTTTTATACTATTTGGTGGTTAATAAGAGGAAGGGAAATTTGGAGGTCCCTCTCCGGGATTTTTTGGAAATTTAATGGTATATTTGAGAAAACACAATTGTTTGCTATCTTTTTTTTTTTTCTTGAAAGGATGAGATTTAGGAATTCTCCCAAATCGTTTTTTGATATTAGAGCCTCAAAAATGCAATTTTAGGTCTTTAGTGATGCTAAAAACCAAGGGATCCGGGAGTTTCCCCCCAGAAAAAAATTCAGAATTGAAGTCCTAAAAACACAACTGTAGGTCATCTTTGTGACGTAGCAAAAGACATGAGGGATTCAGAACTTTTCCCCAGAGACTTTCCGATAAGAAGTTCCAGAAACGTTGTTTTAGACGATCTTTGATCATTGGCGTCGTCAGCTGAAATTTATTGGGGGGGACCATTCTGACTTTGTCATTTTCATGTCGCATTAAGAAAAATTCGTGTATATATAATATACTGTGGCGTAGCTAAGGGGGGCGGAGGGGGCGGTCCGCCCCGGGCGGCACTTTTCTTGGGGCGGCAAATTGACCCTTTTGATGTGGAGAAATTAAATGTATTTTCCAAATAAGGAAATTATGGTTTTAATCTATTACTGCAGGCAAGAAAATCTCTTCTTAAAGCACTCAAAAGGACAAAATAACTTTTCTGAGGCATAATGGACAGTTTAAGTATTTCTGTAGTTTTCAATTATTCCAAGAAAGTGACACCACAAACGATGAAAAGAGCGGCTCAAGTCATTTCAAACCAAACTTTCCCAGAAAATTAGCGTGTTTCAACACTCAAATTTATGATAGGAGAAGCTCGATAATAATAAGAAATTCTATACCTAACTTGAGCCGCTCTTTTCTTCGTTTGCGGTGTCATTTTATTGGAATAATTGAAAACTAAAGTAATACTTAAACATTCCATTCTGATCCAGAAAAGTTATTTTCTCTTTTTTAGTGCATTATGAAAAGTTTTTTTTTTTAAATCTGCTATTTAGACTGTAGAGGTTAACTTTCGAAAGACGAAAACAATGAACTTTTCCAATTTTTTTTAATGAAAAAGCTAATTCAAAATTTTAGTTCAGAGTTTCTCGAAAGCCTGCTCGTGAAACAAAAATTTCCTTTTTTTTTACTTCAGGAAACTAGTGACAAGAGTAAGAAAAAAAGGGGGAGGTGTAAAATATTACACGAAACAATTTATTGCTCATCACACTTCATATGTTTGAGTTTGCTTTGATTTCCCACTCTTTACAAGAGTTCTCTTCTTTAAACGAAGTTTAAGGGATTTCCGTTTCCTCGCTTTTTAGAGTAGATAATCTATCTGACAATTTTGGATCACATGTTAATCTGTTCCTTATGGAAGGTAAGCGAATTTCATTTTTCAACATTTGGGTTGGACCCTCAACTTATCCAAACATAGTCTAAAATGCGTTTTAAAGTATTCAGTTTCAAATAATTCCGGTTGGGAACATCTCCTACCCCCAATCTGTAGTCGAACAGTGCGAAAATGTTTTTAGGTAGGGGAGCGCTTTAATATCTTATCCCTTTTCTTGATAGTATCACCAAAGGTAGTTTAGAAATACGTTTTTAGACTTCAGTGTTCAAAAATTTCTAGGCAGAGTGCCTAACCCTACCGTTTTCTCTAACGTAGCAAACACAACCAAAAGGTACATATTTAGGCATTCAATTCTGAAAACTTTCCAGGAGAAAACTCCCACCTTCTCGTCTAAAGTCTCAACATCTAGCTTAAAATTACGTTTTTAAAGCTTGGATACTTCAATATCAATTTGTGAAAACAGGATTTGAACCCTGACCGTCCTTGATCTCCTAAAGTGATCAAATATAGCCTATAATACGTTTTTAGGACTTCAATTTTGGAATTTTTCCAAGACAGATATCTTAGTCGTCCTCCCCTCTCACCTAACGTATCCAAAAATTAAAACTGCGTTTTTAAAACTTCAATTTTGAAAAATTTCCGAGGAAAGAACACTTCACCCCTTTTCCTTACGTCCCAAAGATAGCCCAAAAAAATTTTCTTAGAAATTAGCGTGAGTAGGAGAGCTCGCTAACCCTGCCTTCTGACTGATAGTGTAAAATAGTATTCAGCTTTAAGAATGATTTTTAGAGGGAAACCTCTCTCTGTCCCCTCTTCCTCCTAACATTATAAAACAAAGCCCAAAGTCGGACGTCAATTACGGACATTTTTCAGGAGAGAACTGCTTGGCTTCGCAACATTTTTTAAGCCATTAGGGAACTTTTCAACGTCACCAAAGACAGCCTAGAATTCTGTTTTTGAGACTTCGGTGCCGAAAAATTTCCAAAGAAAGAATCCGAACCTTCCCCTTTCAACCAAACCACCAAAGATACCCTTAAAATTGATTTCAATTTAAAAAACATTTCAGTAAGAAACCTCAGCGCTTCTTTCTCCCCTAACGCCTACAACTGCGTAAGTATACGCAGGGACGTAACTAGAGGGGGGCAGACGGGGCTCGTGCCCCGGGTGCCAGATTTTGGGGGCGCTAAACTAAGTAAATGTTCGAATTAATTTTTGTAAAAAAAAAACAAAAAAAAAAAAAAAAACAAATTATTAAAAGTCCAAAAAAAAAAAAAAAAAACTCTCAGTGCGGGCGTAGGCAGAAAGTTTGCATGGTTTAATGTGGACAAATAGTGGTAAAGATACACGGAAGAGAGTGAGGTAATACAGCAGTAAGCGCAGCAAATAGCATGAAAGTATTTTCTTAGAGTGACTAGTACTTGTTACATCTTATTTAAAGAACCTTCCTGTCGGAAGACGAATATAGGGGCAAAGCTATGAGAAGTACACACCAGTACGAAACAGCGGAAATGCTCAAATGTCATTTTTCTACAATTAAACACAATGGCGGCGATTCGGGTGAACAACGGGGGGGGGGGCGGTCCCCCCACACTTGTATGGTTTATTTATTTATTTATTTTTTTATTTTTTTGAATGAAAGAGCCAAAACTAAAATTTATAAAAAAAGCAGAAATGTCAAAATTTTCAGAACATAATTATTTGTTTTACTTTGTATTTCTGTTTATGAAACATTGTGTAGCACAAGCAGTCACTTTTAGTTTATGTATTCATTGTTTAGATTTTAGTAAATCAATTGTTTTACTTACACAAACCTTACTTGTTCAATGAAACTATTGGCAAGTGTTTGTGACATCTCAAATTACTTTGAGGTAAATAATATAACTCATGTCTAAGTGTTTCTTTGGGGAAAGTTATTGTGTACAAAATTCATCAAAATCTTAATACGTAAAAGCGTTAGTTAAGTTGCCAGATTTACATCAATTACCACTCATCTGCTCTCAAAACCAGCTCCAGCAAAATTTCTTAATTTTTTCCCCTTATTTATTTATTTACTTTTTTTCATCCTTTTGCTGCCGTTAAAAATTCTAATGGCTTTCAGCTGTCGCTTCCCCCCCCCCCTTCCCCACTTTAAGTTCCAATCTCTGCCTCTGATTAAACGTCATAAAGCTTCCAACAGTCTTCCTCTCATTTACGCCTCTAAGAGAAAATCGTTATACTGTTCCCTTGACCTAGTTTAGTTTACAATTTTGTCATTATTTAAGAAAAATCTCTCACTGTAATAATGGAGATTCAGTATAAAGTGCGAGAGGATGCCCATTTTTCTTCAGAAAGTACTAAGGTTTTTTAGAGATAAATTGAGCTAAAATGAGAAATTTTAGACTTAGTTTGGTTATATTTTTGCCACATACACAATATTTTAAATATGCTTAAATCATCTACTTCAATTGATGTGTTAGAAATCAACTATTTTTTACAGCTCTCAAACTTCAATTTTGCTTTCGTACTTTTGAGGCATCATTATATTTATAGTAGAACCTCGTTTATCTGACTCCCGTGTATCCAGATCTCCGGCTTGTCCGGATCAAATTTGTAGAGTTAAAAATGTATTCACTAAAATGATAAAGTCTAAACTAATGATAGTAAGAACAAAACTGTAAATGTGTCAAATATTCGCTTATTTTGATTAAATACACAACTGCTATATATAGATCGTACAATAAGTTATAGTCATCTAATAAACGAGACATATTTGGAGTGTCAGTTTAACACCACTGCAGCTGAACTATAAATGATCAAGTATTTGCGAGTAACAATTCTATGTAATTTTGTTGCAAAACATCGTTTTTCGCTGCTAATAAAGATATCTCTTCTTATTTGTGAATTAATTACTGCTTATTGTCCGTATTATCCGGATTTTCGTTTATTCGAATTGCCTTTGGTCCAAATCAGTCCAGATAAATGAGATTGCACTGTAAATGGAAATAAACTGGAAAGAAGCTCACTGAAAACATGTAATGTTAATATGTTTAAGATTTGTGTTTTTTTTAAAAAAAGATATATATTAGTCGAAAGAGTTTTGATATCAAGTACATCGGGTATCGGTTTTTCTATTAAATATTTTTCAGATGTATACGTACACCAGAGGTGAGGAACGCGTGTCATTTAAAAAAATAGCTCTTGTAATAATTAATGTTTAACTATACAGATTGCGATAGTTCAAAATGTGTTGCATATAAAATTAAGGTAATGTTTAAGATTATATGTCCGTTTCGAGCAATTGTAAGTTGTTGGCTTAAAGTCAATATATTAAGTAGTAGTAATATTCAATTAATTTCAAGTGAGAAACAAAAACGAATAGCCCACTAAATGTTTCATCGGAGTTAAAATTATTTCACACATTATTGCGACACGTTGTTGAATACTGTTATTTTTCTAACGAATTTCTTCATAGTAGTATAATAAAAATACTTACAAATAAATAATTGAGAACTTTTCTGTTTTATTGTTTTCATTTTAAGTAGTAATTTTAAATTCGTATCACGATATATTAAAAAAAGAGTAAGGTCAAAGAAATTGTGAAAGGATGCCTGAGGCGAGCCTGCGTCCAGGAGACCTCAGAGCACCTACAGTCTTGAAATTTTGTACAAAACGACTTCGAGCCCCGAGTATATGCACCTGGGGTTGTTTATTTTAAATTTAAAATTAGTTTTTTAATTAATTTTTTAAGCTAAAATTTCACATAATTGCCTATTAAAGAGATGAAAGATTTATCACATCCCGTAATACTTCCTGTTGTTCCAATACGATTTTTTCTGCATCAAATAAAGCTTGTAACAGTTTTATCAATAAATTAGAACAGCAGGTATAAGGGTTTCTATTTTAGCGAAAAGTCCTAGGCTCAGTCCGGAGCTAAAGAGCAAAATATATTACTAGAGACCACGAACTTAAAAGCAGTTTTTCACAAACGTACAAAACTGCCGTTTTGCAATGCTCGGGAGCGTCTTCAGCACCTATAGCTGTGCAAGTTGGTACAGGTTCGCTTGGAACGCGGGAAAATGCTTTTCAAAGCGATTTTTTTCCCTCAAAATATTTCGGTTATGCATATTTCTATCAAATTATTTCTATATTTTCGGGTAGGAGTGGGCTTCTGTTCTAAAAATGAGCTCTCCACATAAATTCTATTTTCTATAGGAGGTAGAGGAGAATTTTCACTTTGTTCGAAGCGGAACTTGTAACGTGTTTTTCAATCTGATTCTTTCTGACAGACGATTTAAATCTTCGCGAATCAAATAAGGTTGCGAAACTATCTTCGGGGGTTGGTTTGCGTCAGCGAGCAGGAGGCAGGTCACATGGTAAAAAAAAAAATTATAATAATGCAACAAGTTCTTAATCACTCTCTTGTGGAAATACAAAATATTTTTCCTTGAAAAACTTCGTATATAAAATAATAAACAAAATATTTAATGATTTTATCGACTATCGAAATTTTGAAAAATGAAATACAGTGATAAAATTGTATAAAAACTTGTAATTACGTAAAAGTTGCATTTATAGGCTTATCAACATATGCAGCCTCCTTTATCACTGCCTAACTCAAAATTATATTTTTAAAATAATGATTTTTAAATATTTATTTTTTGTGTGGGGGGGAGGGGGCGCCGAAACGAGGTTTTGCCCCTGCCCGAAAATGACCTAGTTACGTCCCTGAGTATACGCATGCAATTGCGTTGTCGAAGAGTAGCCTAAAATTGCATATTTCAGAGCATAAAATTTTCGCATTGAGTATCCGACCATTCCCGATTTCCTTGACTTCTTCTACGTAGCCTAAACTGCATTTTAAAATGCCGTAAAATTTTCTTTCGTTGCCCACCGATCCCCTAACGTCAACAAAGAAACACTAAAAGAGACTAATTTTGAAAAAAATCGGGAGTAAACTCAATGCGCTCTTTCTAATAACTTTACTAAAGTTTCGGTTTTTGACTTAAATTTAGCAATTTTCTCCATGGGCCCTTTAAGAGAATAATAAGGTCTTATTTTTTCTTCAATTAAATTTCTAGTTTAAATTTAAACACGTTTGTCAGTTTTGTGTATTAGCTATTTCACAACGAAAGGGCGGCAAACACTGTAGCTACGCCACTGTATATATATATATATATATATATATATATATATATATAATGGGTTTACATTTAATACAATACTTTTAAACTGGTACATCTTGATTTACATAATTACACAATAAGAAAAATAATTAAATACCAACAAATACATTTTTTCTAGACTGCACATTGGATACGAATATCCGTGCTATTTTTGTGATCAATTTCGTCCAAGATGTTTTTGTGAACGTGGCATAAAGCAACATGATTCAACCGCTTTTGTGTCATAGTCGACCTTAGACACAATTTCAGCTTTCTCAGCGCACTGAAGCTTCTTTCAACTTTACACGACGAAGGGCGGCACACCAAGAGTAGCCGCACCACATTTTCGACATTTTGAAACAGTGGACAATTGAATTAACCGTTCTTAATGAATGAGATCATCAAAAACGAAATCTAGCTTTATTGAATCAGCCGCTTTATGGAATCAAAGCTGTTTAGAACAAAATGTGACTCATATATATAAGCCGCGACAACTGTATAATTAAATTTTTATATCACATAGTGATAAACCCTGCAGCTCTAAGTTCTTGGCACAAGTTGGATTCGAAGGAGTTTAATTTGATGTTTTTTAATTAAAAAATAAAAGTATATAATTCACCGTTATGCCATTCACAAACCTACGAAAAACACAACTACAAAAATAAAATAAAAAAAAAATTATTAAGCTCTCATAATATCATATTTTAATAATGCTACCTTTTAAAGTATTTTCTTAATTTTTTTAGGTTTTTAGTAACAAATGCCCCAAAATTTTGTTTTTTGTTGAATCCTCCATACACCCAATGCATATGAAACCAAAAAAACAGCAAAGCCATGCCCATGTAAATACATTAATTTCTGATTTCTCAAAGTCAGTAGTTAAAGTGCCCATCCTAATCCTCTTTAAGTGACAGGCCTGCCTTGAGAGGCACACCTCACAGATTGAAAAGTACTGGCCTACACAGAGAACAAACAGCATTTGGTGTATAATTGAATTCTGATCGGCGGACGATGGGAAAGAGATAGAGAAATGAACTGTTTTATTTCTGACAAGTGACAATAAGTTTTAAAATGGTTATTTCAATAAAATTTGTTCAGTAAAGCAGGATTATTAATGGATAATTTTCTGTTAAGCTTTAATAACTAAAAGAAGTATTATTTATTCCATTAAAATTTATAAAAGTTGAAACATTTCAAAAAAAAAAAAAAAAAAGAGAGAAAGTTGAACGCATTAGCTTCGATAGGACTCATAATGTCAAAATACTGACTGTAAAGCATACCTGATTAGCAGGCATTCAGGGGCTACTCGACATTCAGGGGCTTCGTCACTGTGAACTTTCATAAACTTTCCTTTCCCAGAAAATTTTGTCTGACGAGTCTTCAAATTTCGAGTAGTTTTTTGCGAAATATTGCATTAAAAAGATATTCTCATTAGATGTAATGATGTGGGTAATTAGGAATTTCATTCGGAAAATCGAGAAGTAACCCCATCTGAATAGTATAACATCGGGGAGCCTCTGCATGTATTACACTAAACAGAATGATACATACCTATTACGGTCTTTTGACATTTTGAAGACGGTTCCGTGGATGTTGATGATGATTCAGTAGTTAAAAATTGCTCAGGTTCATTTGATGTAGAAGGTTTGCTACATTTTCCCGTTTCAAGCCACCTCTCCATAGCCGTAATCGAATATGTAAAAAAAAGTATTTTTACCAAAATAGGAGCTCTCTTCAGGTCATCTACTCTTAAGGAGACCAAAAGACCACATGAAATTATCTTTATTTTTGTCAGAACGTCCTTTTATTTGTCTTTTTTTTTTTCTGGTCATCTTGCGCTTCTTTTCTCGTTGGTCTATCGGAAGTGACATCACAGTATCCATCGTTATGCTGGCTTACGATTTGCTTTTCAAATTGCACGTTAATTTTTAGACTCCTCCTCTTTTTTTTTTCTGTAACGTAACGCATTTTTGGTCAAATTTGAGATGCCGCAAACACATTTGAGAAACCGCGCTTCGGTAAGGTACTTTGAAGTCACGTGTTGAATAATGTCAAACACATGACACCTCCTTTCCTTTTCTACCCCAAACTTAACCTTTGACCAGCTAAGTGGTCTTCTAAATTTTTGTGCATCGTGCATCCTTTGGCCAGGGTGTTGTTGCCAGCTGCAAAAAAAAATCCCAAAGAGGTCTGGTGTTTGGGTAACATTGGGGTCGCTATAAATTGAATCGAATCGGCGAAACAAACACTGCAAAACTCGAAACAGAAACCTGGAAGCGCCGAGAAACGAGATAAGAAAGAAAGGGACAGAAACTCAGATCCCTGTCTGACTTCTTAGCACGAGAGTCGTAAAAAGGGGGGGGGGGGAGTCCATATACACTGGAGACTCGACTATGGATGGTTGACGTTGCACTCGGGAGAAAGTGTCCTCTTTCTAGCATAATTCCACTGAAGCTAGTGTGCGCAGAGAGCAGAGCAATGGTTTGTCAATGGAGCTCACTTTCCGACTTTCCGTTCACTATACACATCACCTATTTTGTTTTGTTTTTTAGTTCATTTTTTTCGATGTTCATTTTGTTTTATTTGATATGAATTAAACATGGTAAATTATGTATTATGCAACTGTTTAAAGTCTTCAAAGCAAAAATAATTTCCCCAAAATAATGAATTTCATCTTGACAATTATCGAGGGAGTCCAATTTTCAAATATTGAGGGGGTCCAGTCCTCAAATATTGGGGGGGTCCGGACCCCTTGGACCCCCCCGGCCGCGACGCCCATGTCTTTGATGATGTTGAAATATGAGAAAAGGAGGACATGGAGGCTCCCTGAAAACGCAGTTGTAAGTCATTTTTTATGACGTAGGGGGATATAGGGATTTGAAACTTTCCATCGGATATTGTTCGAATTTGGAGCCTTGAAATACGATGGTTGGTCATCTTTGGTAGCGTTAAGGGAGGGGATGAGTTCAGGAACTATCCCTTCAACTATTCATTATTGAAGCTTCAAAAACATATCGTGGGTCTTTATTGATATTAGGAGAAGCACTAGAGATCGGGGACTCTCCCCCGGAATTCATTCGGAATTGAAGATCTAAAAATGTAACTGATTTTCGCATTAACGACATTTTCGAAAAAGTTTTCGATTCCGGCAATTTTTTCCAAATTGAAGCTGCAAAATTTCAAAATGTTTGACGATCTTCGATGACATTGGAGAGGATTGAGGGACCCTCCCCTGGAAAATTTCTGGAATTGAAGTCGTAAAAATACGGTTGTAGGCGATTTTTTGAGATGTATTGGGAGGGGAGGGAGGAGAGAGTTTGGTGATCGTTTCCCGGAATTTACAAGCCTTTTTTTGGGGGGGGGGGGCAACCGTATCCCTGTGGATCCGCCACTGGTCCGTTCTTTCCAAGAGCAATAACGTACCCTCCCCCCCTCTCTCCGAATATCACGAGAACCCCAAAACCAGAGAACCGACCTAAAAAGTAAAAAATATCCCTGATCCCCCCCCTCCTTAAAAATTTCAATGACGTAGTCTGAGCCATGGTCTCTTCTTGGTGGGCAGCCCTGTATGGAGGAGGGCAAATCCAAAGGTTGGTTGGTTGGGGAGGTCAAGACGCATAAATTTAGGTTTATTTTTAAGATAGGGCTCCGTGTCAGAGTTAAAAACATCAATTTAAAGTACTAAAGTAAGATGATGAAAATTATCTCCTGAAATTTAAAAGAGTCATATTTGATGGGGGTCAAACTTTTCTTCTTCTTTTGAGACGAACTTACAAAACGTTATTTATTTATAATTTTTTTGATTTCATAGTTGTTAGTTGGAAACGAATTCATTTTCTTTAGTACTAAATTAATGCTTTCCCTCAAATGAAAGTTATTAAATTTTTATATATTTTTCATATGTATGTGCAGAAATAAATTTTACTATTTAGCTATTCGACAAGAACTGAAGAAATCAGTACGTGACATGTGACCAGTTGATGTTGTGATGTTGATGAAGAGAAAGTCGCTAATAACCAAAACAGCGAGCAAGTGAGATTGCAAACTCATCAGAAGCCTAAGCTTGTGTTGTGTAGTAAAAAAGTTTTTAAACTAGTTTTTTCAATTTCATGGATGATTTTAAAATGGATTCCGACTTTTTGGGCAGCGTGACAATTCGATCTATTTTAGCAAATAAAGATCTTGCGAATCCAATTAGAGGTAAGGAATTGTTTGCGTCATTTTTTTCATTTCGCATTTTAATTTCACTAGATTTTCAAAACTTAACAAATCTTCTTTGGATAATTACTTAATGCTCAAAACTTACCAAAGTATATGCTTAAGAAAGGTATGATCGTATTTTAATTGATGTAGTTAATTGCTCTTAAAAAGGCACCTTCAAATATTAAGTAGATTGATCTAGTGACGAAAAACACATTAGCGATTCATGCATCGTGGAGATCTTAATTCGTATTTATAAAAAATTATGTTTGAACTACCGTTTGATACATTTCTACATAATGAAACATGAATCTGAAACTAATTAATATTGTATCCTAGAAATTTATTGACTTATTAGATTCGATTCATTTTGAAACAGTAGCGTTATACTTTTTAAATCATTCGCATTTTTCTTCAACAAAAAAAAGGTGGTATTTCGGGGCAAAAGTTGTTTTCAAGTTAAAAGTGTCTAATCCATTTTTTTTTTCTGCTCTGAAAATAATAAATTTGTTCCCAAACTCATTTCAAACTTCCTAGTGTTTTTTTTTAATGACTTGTGGCGAAGTAAACTCAAATGGATCATTTTGAGGTGTTGAGTTACTAAAATGCATTTTACTAAAATATTTTTTAAAAAATATTAATTTAAAAAAACCAAACTAAATTTAAATTTTAGTTTACAGTAATAGTATAAAGTAGTATGATGCACATTTTTTACGATTTACAGTATTTGCATTTCACCATTTTATTAATTTTAAACAAAACATCAACCAGAATTGTATTAAAATAGTCTCAATAAATGAGTAATTGTGTGTGTGTCTTAATTTAATGAACTTGAATTATATTATCACAAGGAAATTGAATTTAATTTTGTACTTGTGTTTAAAAAAAATGCTGCATTTTGCAATCATGAATAATAAAATTATAAACTTTATATTTTCTCTATGCATCAAGGGTTTTATCTATACCCCAGTAAGTATATTTAAAATGTAAGGTGTTGAGTATGTTACGTGTTTTTGCATTCGTGTATGTATGTATGCCTGGAGATGTTTAAAGCATCCAAATGTCCTCTATAATTTGATCATTTTATGTTCTTTTTCTTGTCTCGTGTTTAATTTTGTATGTTGTATGTAATTTTTACTATTAATTATTCTTCTAATTAACTATGTACATTGTTGTTGTTTTCAATGTTAATTTGTAAATTGAAATATGAATTAGCAAAGTTTTTTAAGGCAAAAAATTCAGTTGAAGCAGATTGAGAAATATTTTCTAAAGAGGACACCAAGTTGTTACTCAACTTACAAACTTTCCCATTAAAGTTCTTATTAAGTTTATTTTATGGTTCATTCATAAAATCCTTTTAATTAATTTATCTACTTTCAAATACAGAAAATATTTTACTAACTAGTAATGCAACATTACCAATTCGGCCTGTTGGCGATCGTTCGACCAGAACTTCAGCCGAATATTTTGCCAGATGCCATTATGTTTCTCTCTACATTCACTTCCCCTTTTTGCATGAACTAAACTTTATTTATCTTGTTCTTAAATTTTCCCGTGAACAATGATTTTACTTAACAATTTTCAGTGCCCAAAATCTTGATGACATCTGGTTCCCCAAAAATTTTTGCTAGTCGGCGCACCTGCAGAGTAGTCAACCCTCCCAAAGTAGAATGTTCTGCAATGTAAAATAATTGGCACAAATTGTTCTGCAGGTACAGTCAAACTTGTTTATAACGAGCTTTGCTTTAACGAGAACTCAGATTTAGTGAGGAGATCAAAGAGTTTTGGTTGGTACAATCAGGGCCGCGCCGTCCCTATGTGCAAGGTCGTGCGACGCACGACGGCGCTAGAGTCAAAAAGCTGCCGGGCTGTACCAATCAAAAATGCTCCAAATGAGGGGAAAAATCTACAACCAAAAAAGTAAAATCGAACTTTTCATTATACCTATAAAAGTAGCGGTGATGTTATACTTCTCATTGAAACAAGCAATCCTCCTTGCTGCCTATCTATAAGGAAAAATTATTGCCTTGTTGTGTTTGAATATGCTATTCAAAAACGCTCTCTTTTACACTGAAAACACATGATGCTAGTTAATTAGCATTTTTCTTCATATATGGAGCCATGCTCGGTATGCCTATAATTTCACAAGGCTGAGCATACGAAGCAGCGCAACAAATTTGCTATTCCCTATTTTGGTTCTTGCGGTGAATATTTTATATTATAATTCGTGCAATATGTCTTTTTGTGATTTTTAACTATTGTTCGTGGTAATTTCACTGCATCATGTTACCATACATTAAAAAATACGGTAAGCACATTTGCATATTATTTACTTGTGCGTGGTATGCATATATTTTAGACAATAATTTAGATTAACTTTTTAGTTCCGAAAATTAACTACTTCACCATAATTACTCAATTCCTCTATCCCTTTTTTCTTCAACTATTTGTGTATTGAATTAAAGAAAGAGCATTGGACAATGTGTTTGTTTTAGATATTAAATTCAATGCCTTTTTAACGATTCATACTTTAGAATTATTCGTTTTACCGGCAAGTTTCAGTATCATATTTTAAAGTGGAATATCCTCTACAATATTATCCTTCAATTTAGAAACATAATCAGTATCCTCCTGTTCCGTGGCGAAACTAGAAGGGGGTAGAGGTCCCTGATTGCACCACCCCGTGCCCCCTCTCCTTCAGAATCCTTAGTAGAATGTTTTTCAAAAATATTTACTATTGAAGGACAAAAAAACGCTTGTTTGGAAAACAAAGTGGTTTTATTAAGGAAAAAATAATAATGTTCGGGTAAAACTTTAATTTCCTTAAAAAAGAAATCTTTGAATCAAAAATTGTCCATAGTTTCAGCTAGTTGGTCAACTACTCCCCCTCCGTCCTATTTCTTTTATTTTTTCCTTATTATTTTTCTTTTTTCTAGTTCGCCTGAAAATAAAGTTTCAAAATGCTACTCCCCCGCCAAGGCCAAAAAAAGAAAAAAAAATTACGAAGCATATAAAGTTTCGTTTCCAGATTTTCAATTTCGCGAAATTTCGCGAAAGCCCTCGAATACGAAACATCACATGAAACTCCGTTCGATTCGAAAATCACTTAAAATCGCGTTTTTAGAGCTTCAATTTCGAAAGATTGCCGGCTGTAATGTTACCGAATTTGATCTTACAATCACACTTTTAAGACTTAAATTTCAGAAAATATTCGGGCGAGGGCCTCCGGTCCGAACCTCCTTCCTTAAATATCATCAAAAGCTAGGTTTTTCAAACATGATTTACAAAAAATTTAAGTTTGAATAGCCTCTGAAATACTTCCTCTAATATCATAGTATACTGCTTAGGTTTTTAGGACTTGTAACATTTAGATTAGAACATTAGATGTAGAAGTTTGACATCTAGTAGAAGTTGGACTTGTAACATTTAGATTAGAACATTAGATGTAGAAGTTTGAAACATTTACCCGGAGAGAGCTCCAAAATTTCCTTGCAAAAATCTTCAAAGTTGTCTACAATTGCGTTTTTGGAAGTTCAAATTCGAAAAATTGGAGGGGAGAAAAGGAATTGATTTCTATCTATTTCTCAAAAAACAAAAAACAAAAAAAAAAAAAAGATCGAGTATAATCCCAGAGTTTCAACTTCTATAAATTTCTGCGGAGCCCCTTGTACCTTTTCCCCCATAACACCAAGAGAGACCGTCTAAAATTGCGTTTTTCAAACTACAAGTTTCAAGTTTTTTCCGGGGAGAACCCCCGGACCCCTCTTATTAAAAGAGATATTTTTTCAATTTCTGCCCCCTTAAACCTATTTTCTAGTTGTGCCACTGCTCCTGTTGTCATGTTTTTCGTCAGGCATAAAAGTTTTATTAATTGTTCATCACTTACGGATTAGATAGATATTCAAAGTGGCTTTAATGTAGACATCAAAACATTTTATTCTTCCAAAACACATTATTAGAGTATCAGAGGAGCTGCTGTACTTGGAATAGTTTCGAGAAATGAAGTAAAAACGTACACCATGTTGCGAAATTAAATATTAACACTTTTTTTTGTTTAAATTAAATGCCAAACGTATTTTTTTTTTCTATTTTATATTTGTCTACAAAACCTCCTTCCAGTTGTTAACTATATTTTTCTCGAACGCCAGAGCATAAAGGCGCTCAAAAGACATTTGAACGACGGCGCCGATCAGGCTTGGCGCGGCCCTGGGTACAATGTTAAGTGTATGGGAACAAAACTCGCTTTTTATGAGCGACTCCGCTTAAAGCGAGCAATATTTTTTTAATTTATAAAATGTCTGTTGATTTCTTCCCCAGAGAAGATTATTCTATTTTTAGAAAAATTCCTTTAACAGTTTGAATTCAACCGAAAGTTACAGATAAAACGAAAATCATGTGAACAAGTGATGACATGGCCCTTTTTTTGAAATTTGTGGAGTAGAGTAGCACCCCAAAGCAGAACACTACTAAATTTGATCGCAGAATAGATGTCTGAGCTGCAGAACAATTATGTTCATGTGAGAAGAAAACTCAGACAAATTTTCAGCAGAAATTCTACAGATTTCTGTGAAATTTCTTCAGAAACTTTAGATTTTCTGCAAATATCTTTCAAATCAAGATAGAACTTTGCACAAATTTTACAGATTTCTATAAATTAAAAGATAATTTAAAATTATCGGAATTTACGATAATTTGGCGGAAAGCTTGCAAAAAATGTTGAACTCGATAAACCATCTGCAGGAACTTTAGATTTACTTTGAACTTAAAGAAATCTGCAGAATTTGCAAAATTCTATCTTGAATTGGAAGATATTTGCAGAAAATCTGCAGATTTTATGCAGAAATTTCACACTATAAATCTGAAAAGATTCTGATTTTTCTAACATTTTTGGTTCCCCTTTTCCTCGTTTTTCCCAATTGATCTCCTTCCACTGTAATTTCTTCCATACACATATGTTTTAGAAACATGCCAACATTGAAACAGGTCGTTCGGCGAAAATTGCATGTCTTGTGTGAGATTTCAATCCTTTTTTGCATTCTGAAAATATTTCAATTGTTTAGAAAGTTTTGACTGTTTTATTATATGCTACCCTAATACACGACTCATTTTTGATTTATTATCATTATTTTAATTGCTCCTTCATGCTGCGTAAAATTTACCGAAAAAAAAAACACTGGTTTGACACCTACAAATAGGTTCGGATTTTTATAAAAAGCAATTATCATTGCTCTATCCATGCATTTTCGAAAGCATATAAAATATATTTATAGAAACTCAATCGGTTTAGGCTAGAGTCCACAGAAATGCATAGCAACAGTGAAGTTAAAAGAAAAAAAAACCTTGTGTATGAAGCAATTTTGATTTAGGGTTCAAGATTTTTGGAAAAAATAACGTTGGTGGCTTGTGTAATGTGTATGCAATGCTTGAAGTACTTGCAGAACAATTTTGGTCAAAAGATTTTACGTTGCAGCACATCGTCAAGTATTCTGCTTTGGGGGAAGAGCATTTAAACATTATATATTTGTTGAAGAGTTATCATTTACGAGATATACTTACAAGGATATAGTAGCTGAAAATCAAGAGAGAGAAAAGAAAAAAAAAATAATGAAAGCGACCACTATAACTACAAATGTGAAGAATTCAAAGTTAAACAGTCCTTGACATACAGTGGCTCTCAAAAGTGTTCGTACACTTTAAAATTTTTTAGTAAAACCAAAATAACGCAAAACTGAATTTGAATATGAAGTCCAATATTTTTTTTCACATCATTCCTATGTCATTCTTAATAAAACCCTGTAGTTTTTTCAAAATACTGACGGATATTCTTTTTGAAATGTGTCAAGAAACGAAGAGACAGAGAAATAATACGCCACAAAAATCATCGTACACTCAAATTTTTTCGGATCAATTCATGATTAAAATTATCATGTGTCGTTTTTTTTAATTGTTTTTGCATTGTGTTGACCCTTAAAAGTCATTTGCTTTAATTTTTTGTTCATTTATTCCTTAATGTGCTTATTACTTTAAAATGGCTGGTGTTTGTAAAAAACCACAAACACCATTCGAAATTTGAATTTTTTCCTCACAGTGGTGGTAAATTGGTTTCAAATGTCTCTAAATTAGTTAATTTATTACATTCTATAGTAAAATGCTTTAAAGAAAAGAATTGGACTGAAATCAAGGCAAGAAAAGGTCAACCAGCAAAGTTGACAAAGCATGATCGGAGATTTACAGTTAAAAAATTTATGAAAAATACACATTTGAGTGCTGTAACAGTTTCTGCAGAATTTAATGAAAAAACTTACATTTAATTTTCACACAAAAATTGTTCTCCAAGTTCTCTGATTAACTGGATTAAATGGGAACTTTTCCCGCAGAAATTTCTTGTTTGTGCGAAAAACGGAAAGCTTGTGCTTTTTGTCGCAAAAAAATGATAAATAAGCTCCAAAGTGTTTTGGAATAACGTCTTACTTACAGATAAAATTGAATTCAACATTTTTGGTTAAATTGTTGTATGATTGTCAATAGAAGAAAAAATGAGGAACTTGATCTTAAGAACTTAGTTGGATCAGTTAATCAGGACGCTAAGGGGTTTTTTGTGCGAGGGTGCATATCAGGACTTGGTAGTTTGGAATTTTTTGATGAAATAATAAATCATGCTGTTCATTTAAATATTTTAAAAAACTAATTTTAAATTCTTAGCCAAAAATTTGGTTATCGGAAACAACTTTGTTTTTTTTATCAAGATAACGATAATTAGCACACGGCTTTCAACGTTTGCGTCTAGTGCCTCAAAAATTGTTCTAAAGTTTAGAAAATACTCCTTCAATCTCCAGATTTGAACTTAATGTAATGTATTTAGAGATATCTGGAGGCGAGATTATGAAAATACGGCCTTGAAACGAAAATAGAGCTAGAAACAGTAACACTCTCGAAGTGTGGTTGAACACTTACTCAGAAATTGCGCCAAAAAAAAAAAAAAGGAAGAAAAAAGAATGAAATCTATTCCCAGACGTTTAAAAGGTGTTGTTGATACTGCATGATATTGTACTAAATAATTACTTAATAAAAAGTTAGATTATTCAATAATATATAGACATTTTTTAAAGTGTACGAATACTTTTGTGAGATAAAATTTCCGGCACTTTTGGTTTTTGATTTTTAAAAAATTAAGTTTAAATAGTTTTTAAAAAATTTCATGTAGTTTTGTTGAAAATTGATCATAGATCTTATAATCAAATACCTATCCCGAAATAATAATTCCAACTAATGGATAGGGTCCTATTTCATTGAAAGTCGTAGGTGTATAAACACTTTTGGGAGCCACTGTACTTGGGTTCCGAAGTGCAGAAAAACTTCAAACTATTTTGAAGTCAGAGATACAAATGAGCATATTTTTTGAACCCCATGGTCCTCGTAAACAATAACAAGAAACAGACGATAAGATAATTCAAATCAAGTAACCAGCTTCTTTGGAACTGTACAAAAATATAAAGATAACAAAGCATGCATGTATAAATTGTAATGACTTTTTTCAAACCTGTTTTTTTACAAGTGCTCGTTATAAGCGAGTTCGACTGTACTTCAAGCATTGTACAAGTAGAAATGGGACCTTTTTAACAAATCGGCAGCCAAAATCAAAGCCTTTTCATACTGCAGTATGAAAGGAACATTTCGTCGCCTCAGAACAACAGTAAGATATATCTAAGTGTTATTTCTGGGATGAGATAGGAATCTTACTGTTGCTTTGAGGTGACGATTTTATTTATTTGTTCAGTACTGAGTCTTACTGCAGGAAAGAGCATGAAATTGAAATTTCAAGCATATATTCTTGATAGAAAATGTAAAACCCTGCACTATGTCTCCATTCTCTGCACGTTTAAGTGCTGCCTCTATTCCTACAAGCATCAAAGAGTTTTAAGTGCTTTGACACCAGTTACAGATATCTCATCCATTAGAAGTTGTATTTTCCATCAAAATAATAGCATGTGACAAATAGTATGACCCAGAGATGCCTACAAAAAAATGTTAAATGGAAAATTTTTGCCTTATTAGACAGTGAACATGATTTACAGGTTTTGCTTACAGGCAGGGATGAGCAAAGAGAGCAAAAAGAAGGAAATCTAAAAATTCATGGAAAAAAATCATGCAGAAAGGAAGTTATCTAAAAATGCATTTTAAAGATATAATAAAACGCTCCCATGTGTGTGCTAATTCGCTTTCAATATTGGAGCAACTAAGATTACAAATAGTGTTTGTTCTCAAAGTATAGTAGCCTTTTTCAAATTTCAGTTATAAAAATATCCGGCATTAAAGTCTTGCACAAGAAAAACAAATTGACTAATTTAACAGGTCCATTAACCAAGTAATTTAGCTTATGTTTTAGAAAAGAATTCACATTCAATTCAAAACAAAACATATCACTTTGAAAATATTTAAAAAATGTTTTTTTTTTTTTTAAGTTTTTAAAACTTGACCGTTGTTATCCATTTCTGAAATTAGATATTTCTGGAAACACCTCAGCTTTCAACCAAAGGATGAATTAAAAATCCCTGAAGTTACAAAATTAGTTGATCATGAAAACTACAAAATCTCAAAAACTTCAAGTTGTAAAACCTAAACCGATTAAGATTCTCCAAAAATATTTTACTTGCTTTCTAAATGCATAAAAAGAGTAAAGATACAAAATTTTATAAAAATCTGAAAATGAGTGTCAAACCACGGGTTTTTGGTTATTTTTACATGGCATGAACAAGCAACTAAAATAATGTTAATAAGTAAATAAGTTACTAAAATAATGTTTAAAATGAATCAACTTACGGGAGCACAAAATAAAGCACCTCAAAACTTTCTAAATAATTGAAATGTTTTCAGGATGCAATGGGATTGGAAAGCTCAAACAAGACACACAATTTACGGCAACAGATGTGTTTCCATGTTGGCATGTTACCAAAACTTATGTTTGTGGCAGAAATTGTAGTAGATGAAGATCGATTGGGGAAAATAAAGAAAAGGGTCCCGAAACAGAATCATGGGTCTGTCTAGAATTTTTTACAGGGTCCTATTTTTGTGAATTTAAAAAAAAAAAAATTGTGAAAAATCAAATTTTTTTGTGTCAAACATTTCAAAATTTTTAACCAAAACTTATCCATCAATATAAATTATATTTCTGGTTTGCATACTCATTTATTAACAAATTAGTTCATGAAAGGTCCAATTTGGTCAATCAAAATTTTGTGAAGGGTCTTTTGGCTATTCAGAATTTTGTGAGGGGTCCTATTTAACTAATTAGATTTTTGTGAAGGGTCCTTTTTAACTAATTAGAAAATTGTGAAGGGTCCTTAAAAGGACCTGCATTTCCTCTGGCCAGACCCTTGAGAATACTTGACGATGTTCTGCTACGTAAAATCATTTGACCAAAACTGTTCTGCAAGTACTTCAAGCAGTGTACTCACCAACTTGACCTTCTCCACAAATCGGGAGCCCTAAATCAAAATCGTTTCATACAGGAGGTTGTTTTTTTTTCTGTTTTAAAACTTCACTGTTGCTATGCATTTCTGTGGAACCTAAACCGATTAAGATTCCCCAAAATATTTTACATGCTTTCTAAATGCATGGAAAAAGTAAAGATACAAAATTTCATAAAAATTCGAACCTAGGTGTCAAGCCACATTCTCTTTGGTTAATTTTACATGGCATGATGGAGTAATTAAAAATAATGTTTATAAATAAATAAATTATTAAAATAATAAATAAAATGAGTCAAATTAGGGTACCACATAATAAAACACTTCAAAACTGTCTAAATAATTGAAATGTTTTCAGGATGCGAAAGGATTGAAATCTCAAACAAGCCACCCAATTTTCGGTGATGGACATGTTTCAATATTGGCATGTTTCCTAAACATACGTTTATGGAGGAAATGTAGTGTGAAGATGGATTGTTAAAGATAAGGAAAAGGGGAACCAAAAACGCTAGAAAAATCCGAATCTTTTCAGATTAAGAATATTAAATTTCTGCAGAAACTGCCGATTTTCAACAAATATCTTCCAACTCAAGAATTCTTTAACTTCATAGTAAATCTAAAGTTCCTGCAGATAATTTATCAAATTCAACATTTTCGCCAAATTATCGAAATTCCTGAAAATTTTAGTTTTTCTTCTAATTTAAAGAAATCTGTAGAATTTGTGCAAAATTCTGTCTTGAGGTCGATGATATTTTTAGAATATCTGCAGTTTCTGGAGAAAATTTGTCTGAGTTTTCTTCTCACATTTGAACAGAATTGTTCTGGAGCTCAGGCATCTGCTCTGTGACGTACGTTGCAAATTTAGTAGTATTTTGCTTTGGGGGAAAATGGGTACCAAAAATGTTAGAAAAATCAGAATCTTTTCAGATTTATTAGACATATAGGATCACTATGAGGCCTGAAAAAGTACTAAAACTAGAAGGAAAAGTTAAAAAAAAAAAAAAAAAAAAAAGCTAGAATTCCAGCGAGAGCCGGAAAAAATATCATCCCTGTAGGGTGCTTAAGGGCATGAAACAGGTACAGGCAGTCACAGATGATTTTCTGCAGAAATCGGTAGAATTTCTGCTACTATCTTAATTTTGCACCAAACTGCAGATTCTTTTAAAGTTCTAAGTAAATATAAAGTTCCTACAGGTGACATATCAACTTCAACACTTTGTTCAAGCTATCTGTCAAATTAGCATAGTTTGCAAGAAATTTAGATTTTCTTCTACAGTGACTGGCCAAATTATTAGGGACCCTACTGAAGTTTACTCATTTTTTTTAAGAAATAAACCTTGAACCATATATATATTTTTCATTCTACATAGCAGCTGGTATCATTATTATTGTTTTTTAAAAGTGGCAACAATACCAGACTGCGTCATTTCAAAAATATTTGTGGTTGTTAGTTTTAGTCTCTAGTGAGAAAAACAGCTGGTGTGATGAGGTTATATTAAGTATTCTAGAAATATTTCTTTGAAAGTTTTGGTGTCTGCTATAGTTAATACGTAAGTAACACTTATTAATAAAGCAATGTAGCTACATTTTGCAAATAAATTTCAATATTTGATTTATATTATTGCTTGATATTATCAATACAGTTTTTCTAAGAATCGGCATAGCTTCAGACAGATTCCCGAAAAAAGTAGGGAAATTAAAGCATTACTACTTTCCTCCTTACATTTCTAGAAATCTTGCAAATCTAACAGGGTGTAACTAAGCCAGTAGTTGCAAACATCAAAAGCTTAAAAATAACTAAAACGAGTCACTAAACAAGTCACAGATCGCATAGACAAATGTGACAGAAAACACATCACTGCTCCTTGTTCTAGTCATAGAATCAGAAATATGTGCTTTTTCGGATATTTAACTCTCTAAATAGCATTCTTGATGGAAAAGCTCCCCTGGTGGCATCGCACACCGCCTGGGAAGCACCCTGGTAAGAGAAACTTTTTCGACCAAAATGCTAAAAGTGGAATCGTTGGAGAAGCATGCCTATAAAACATTAAGCTAATCAAAATAATAACATTATTTGTTAATAGCATTACTTACAAATAGCACTTATGATTCCAGTCCTCAACTGTCATTTTTTTGGTTGTTTTTCCCACTGTATACGCTTTTTCTCAGCCTCGGGGCGTCATGGTTTTTTGTTTATTCTTCCACCAACCGCTTCCAGACAATCCTGATGGAAACTTCAATGCCCTGTTCATTCACAAGTAAGACGGACCTCACTACTTTTGTGATTTTTGAAGGAAATATTACTATCTGTGGTTGGTACGAGCATTGATAATGTGTTTTCTGCCACATTTTCCTAAGTGATCCACCTTCAGTGGCTTGTTTTTGGCAATTTTAATTTTGATGTATCCAACTATTACCTAAAAGCACCTGTTATACTTGCAATAACTCTCTGGGTATGTGTGGAGGGAGGTAGCAATGCTTGTATTGCCCTACACTTTCTAGGAGACACGTTTGAAGCCTTGCCCATTCTTAAAAAAACAATTTTGACAGTTACAAGCCACAATATAAGTCAAGGATTGAAATTTACAAATACAAATACAAAAGTGACGACCTGAAACAGGCTCTGGGCCCAGCTAGACTGGTCCTAGTCAATTTACAATCCCCAGTGAAGATCAATGGCCCTCTTAAAACTATCTACTCCCTTGCTCATTACCACCTCTTCTGGTAAACTGTTCCAAGGTTCCACTACCCTGCAAAAATAATAATTTTTCCTATCATCCATGTTAGCCTGAGATTTAAATAGCTTAAAACAATAACCCCTTGTCCTGTTTTCAGTGCTAATTGAAAAGTAGTAACATTGCTTTATTAAAAAGTGTTAATTACGCATTGACTACAGCAGACACCAAAACTTTTGAAGAAATATTTCTAGAATCTTCTCTACATATAAAAAAATAAGATGTTTGTGTGTGTTTGTGGCGAACATCCAGGGAAAACGGTAAGGTCTAGAAAGATAAAATTTGGTATACAGGTGCAACTTTTGCCGACAGTGTGCACCTCAGGCTTCAATTTTATTTTAATTAGAAAAAAAAGTTATTTAATGTTTTATGTGAGTTTTAGCAGATTTTACCTTTTATACCCCACAGAACCCAAACCAATGGTGCCAGAAAAATATTTTTTGTTCTAAAATGTAGCAAATTTAATTCCTAACATGATAAGTAAAACATTAAAGCAGATCAACCAATTTTGGTATTTTTAATGAATTTTTGAAAAAACCTTTAGTTTGCACTTTTTTCTAGACTTCATTTTTTGCTTAACCCATCCCCCAAAAAGTATCAAAAGCCTCTTTTATAAATTTTAACTATGTAATAATCAAAACATTTGTCCCTTTTCAGAAGTTTTTTTTTTTTTCAAAAATACTCGATAGTTTTTTTTTTCTGCAATTTTTTTAATGCAGAATAACATCATCAAATATTCACAAGTCAGTCGAATTGGTTGAAAAAAACATTCTTCTCTTATGTGAGACGTCACACCCTGGATTTTGATTCAATATTGTGGCATGGAATCACTACAATGTTTATTTTATTTATTTATTTTTTAAATCTTCCAGCAGCACTTGCTTTTTTTCTTGCCTTTTTAAATTTTATTTAGGGATTGCCCCTCTTTATTTCTTTTCCTCTTCCCTCCTCCCTCCTGGCTGGAGGCTTTGGTGTATTAAAACTATGTTATGTTACATAGTTATGCGCATTTAATTCAATAAAATAACTTTTTTTTTTCTTTTGCAAACGCTACTTTTTGCACACTATGGGGAATATAGGAGATAACTTTTTTTTGTCCTACTTAAATTAAAAAAAAGCGTTTTTATGAGTGATCTTTGTTTTTATTAGGGAATGGGCGGGGAGGTTCAAATAAATAGAGATGGATAAGAAAATTTAGAGAGAGATCACATAGGTAGATAGCCGCCAAAGGCGACAGTCTTGGTGCAAAAAGGTGACTGGCACAAAATGTAGATGTAACTGGAAATAGATATAGAAAATATTTTATTCAAATTAATATTGAAAAAGACAGAGATTGATTAATACTGTTGCCATATTTAGTCAATACAGCTGCCGAAAGCGGCAAACTTGATGTAAAAAGGTGAATGAGAAGTTAGCCAAACAGCCGCTGTGAGTAGCTGCTTGCATAAAAAAGGGGAGCCAGCTGGTCGCCACAGGCGGCTAGTTCTTAATATAACCTCACGCTAACACACACAACACAGCTGTTTTTTCTCATTTGAGACTGAAACTGGAATAACCTCAAATATTTGTGAAATGATTCAGACTAGTAGTGTTGTCACTTCTAAACAGGGCTGTAGTTTTAGCCGGACAAAACCTATTTTGGTCCTCCCACTGGCAAAACCGGTTAAAACCGGCCAGAACTGGATTTAACCACCATAGAACTGGCCAAAATTGTATTGTATAAAAGCACACTAATCTGTATATACACAAATACGTTTTACAGTTTGTATGCATAATGCTGCACATTTTAATTTATAATTATCATAAATAGGATGTCTATTTATCATAATTGAAATAATTTTTGAAATTGGTTTATTGATTTAAGTGCAATTTTTATTATTAACATTAAAAGTTGTTCACAACAAATACAAAGAACACTTATTATTAAGAATACGAAACAACCCGCAATATAAACTAATAGCTATTCTTATCAAAACTTGCAACATGCATTCCATGAATTAAAAAATGAATAAGATACTTTGATTTAATTTGAAATTCATTTTGTGCGTATCTAACTATAAAACAAGTATATATGTGCTATTTACACCGTTGAAAACATATTTTTAAAGAATTATGACATATTTCTCCTATAATGTGACTAATCTTAAATATGCTGGCATTTATTACTTGCCTTGGGTGTAAAATTATCTGTTGACTTAAATAATGAATAGTGATTGATCATAGGATTGATGTTTCGTATGTTTTTATTAATTCTTATACCCACATCCAATGGCCAAAACTGGACAAAACTGACTTTATCCAAGACGGTTTTAACCAGTTTCATCCATGGTTAAAACCACCACTGGGAAAAACTCTTACAACCCTGCTTCTAAACAACAAGAATAATGATACCAGCAGCAATTCAGAATATAAAAAAAAAATTGGTTCGTTGTTCATGTTTTATTTCTTCAAAAAGGGAGCCTAAACTTGAAAATAAGATAATTTGAGGAGTGTCCACCACTGTAATTTAAAGAAATTTGCAGATATTATGCAGAATTTCTAAAAAATTCTAACTTAAGTTGAAAGATACTTGTGGAAAATCTGCAGAAATTTGTTGGGGTATTTTTCTCACATTTGAACTTAATTGTTCTGCTGCTCAGGCATCTGCTCTGTGACGTACATCACAAATTTAGTAGTATTCTGCTTTGCGGTTCAAAATCATTATCCAATTTTCGTCCTCACTCCAATACACATTCTAAAAAAGGGAACAATGGGCTAAAAAACCAGGTAATAATAATAAGTATGGACTTAGAATTGTTTCTCCATATAATAAAAACGAGCTGATCACATGACTTCATTTTACTCCAATTTAATGTCATTTCCCCATTAGTGGCAATTTTAGTATGATTCAATAGTCTGCTCTCTAAATATCACCAACAATGTCCAAATTAAAACAGATTAAGGAAAAAAAATCACGAAATTTGTCGCCAGGTTGGCGACAAAACTTGGTGACCGAAAGACTTGGGGGGGTGATTTCCCCCCAAAAAGGGCAAAAGTCCCCTTTAGAAACACCCGAATGCAACCAAAAGAGGAGGTGCACAACTAGATCCCACTAGGAGTCTACGTACCAAATTTCAACTTTCTAGGACATTTCGTTCTTGAGTTATGCGACATACATATGTACATACAGATGTCACGAGAAAATTCATTGTAATTAACTTGGGAATCGTCATTATGGATATTTGGCGTGTCTATACGTTCTTTAAATTACAGTAACACTTATCCACGTGAGGTCGATTGGAAAAAAAAACTCAATATTCATTTGGGGGTGAGTAAAATGGAAATTAAGGTCGATTTTTGGGTGAATTTTTTTTCACGAATACAATACTTCCTTTTTTGTAAAAGGAAGTAAAAAGTAATGTCAAAGCAATTGTGATAGGATGTCTGTGTCGGGCCAGCGTCCAGTAGACACCAAAGCACCTACAGCCGTGAAATTTGGCACAAAATTACTTCGAGCCCGGGGGTTTTTTATTTTAAATTTCAAATTAGTTTTTTGTAATTAATTTTTTATACTAAAATTTCATAAGCCTATAAAAGGGATGAAAGATTTTCCACATACCTTAACATTCAATGTTGTTTGATAGAAATTTTTTTCCTGCATCCAATAAAGCTTGTTCTAATTTTCTCAATTAATTGGAACAGCAGAGATAAGGGTATCTATTTTAGTGAAAAGTCCTAGGCTCAACTCAATTCAAGCTTGGTGCTAAGGAGCAAAATATATTACTAGCAAACCAAGATAATATAGATGAACAAGCAAATGCCATTCACAGAAAATTTCAAAATTTGCAGAACATTTTGATATTTTTGTTAAAACTAATTTCTGTATTATTGTTATTATTATTATTATTATTTTTTTTTTTTGATGAGCCCCAATTGTTGATCTCGAATTTTGAGGTAACCCCAGTTAATAATGTTAATAAAATCAGTGAAAAATTATTCTGGTTGCCTAGTAGTAATACTCTACTTGCTTACAACTTTACATTTTTGCTGTTGGCCATGATATAAGATTCGAGAGCAGTATTGCGTTTTTTTTGCAGAAAATTTTTAAGCACTCATTTGAGTTTACAGACAGTTTTAAGTTAAAAAAAGGTAATTTACTAGAGACCACAAATTTGAAAGCAGCTTTTCAAACAGACAAAACTGTCATTTTGCAATGCTCAGGGCCACCTGAGAACCTAAAGCTATGTAAATTGGTACAAATCAGTTTGGCTAATGTATAAGTTAGCCTGGGAAAGGGGTGCTCTTCAAACTTTTTTTTTTTAATGTCTCAGTTATGCATATTTTGATCAAGTTCTTTTTGTCTTTGAGTGGGAGGGGGGTTGTGTTCTAATTATGAGCTCTTTTTACTTAAATTCCATTTTTATGGAGGGTGAGGGGGGGTATTTTCATTTTATTCAAAACGGAACTCATAACGCGTTTTTAATCTGATTCTTTTAAAAAGATAATTTAAATCTTTATGAATTAAATAAGAATGCGAAGCAATCTTCAGGGGGGTTGGTGAGTGTCAGTGAGCAAGGGGCGAAACCCAATATTAAGAAAAAAAAACCATTACAAATTGCAATTTCTTATTGAAATTTTTAGTTAACAAAGGTAAGATTGATTTTTCAAGCCTGTGTAGAAGAATCACATAGAGTTTTTTTTTTTTTTGTTCTTTGCCCCTCAGCACATTTTGTGTTTGCAGTGAGGCACATTGAGAACAACATAACTATATTTCTCCATGTTTGTCTTCATAAAAACATTTCTGGCACAAGAGATAGTACTGTGTATCAACAGCTTTTGCCACAATCTTGGTAGGGAAAGAAAATAGAAACATCATACTCTGGGTTAGACTGGCCATGTGGGCATTTAGTGCAAATGCCCATTGCGCTGCTCTAAAAGGGGCAGGTTGACCGTTGACTTCTTTCTTTTTTTTTCTTTTGCAGTAGGGCAATTCCATGGTGTCAGACGTAAAAAATGAAGAAAAATTTCTCAGTTTTAATTCCATTTATCAAACATAAACTGATCCAAAATGATTAAATTTATTTACAAGATATTTACTACATCCCTCAGAATAAAAAATCATGTTTGTTTTCCAAAAAAAAAAAACCCTAAAGTATAAATTAAAATTTTTTAAAAAGTTGGTGTTGGACGTAAACACACAAATGAATGGAAAATTGATGGTTCACTTAAAAATTATTAAATGTCTGTGGATTAGCTTACATTTTAATTTTAAAAACAACTTAATTCTTAAGTATACTTATAACTGAAACATATTTCACAATTTTCAAATGATATTACAAAGAATAAAATTATTTAAAAAATATTTTTATCTTGGTGTCGGACGTAAATTGTTCATATTGGACGTAAACTATTGCTCTTAAATGTAAATACATAACAATGATTTCAGTTATAAAGATGTGAATTATGGGTTACATATACTGAGACAAAATTTACCGAGTATATTCAGAAGTAGGGTTGGTTGGGGTAAGTGGTCCCCCCCCCCCCCCGCTAAATCTGAAATATGTGAATGGTTTATATATATATATATATATATATATATATATATATATATATATATATATATATATATATATATATATATATATAGATCATGTCATTGAATAAAATATTAAAACCTGTTTGAGAGGAGGGGTCCCACTTGCCCCGTAAATTTTCCCTATAAGGGGTAACCCCCTCACTATGGAATAAGTGAGTCCTCCCACCCCTACTCATAATAGTGAGGATTTGAAAATCAAAAGCAACTCTACTGAAATATTTGTATTAGTAAAAAATACAAGATAACTATGATGACTTAGTAGGAATTGATAGTTCAGCTTCGAAAACTGCTAAAGCTTTTGATTAGTTATTTGTGAAACTTACATGAAGGAAAATCATTAAGATTTATGTAGGTCAAATGTTAAAAGTTGATGATACTAATTAAAACACACTGTTGAATTTGCAAGTACAAATAGAAATAGTGATTTTTTTATTGGCTTGGTGCAGATGGTGTTGGAATAATTACTGATGGTGAAGTGATAATGGTTCTTCCTTGGCCAACTTTACATAGACGCGGTCATTTAGTGTTTCCAATTTCTCTTTCAGCTTATAATTTTGGCTAACTTGCCCAAATTGATCTTAATCAACTGTATTACGTTCATTCAACACACCTTTATATGTAAAAGCAAAATATATACCTACAGGCTTTCAATAAATTTAACAAATAAAATAGTTTTTTTTTCTTCTATTTTTTAATTTTCCGTGATACATATTTAAAAGACGGTTAATATCTCATAAATTTATGCATTTGCAAAAAAAGTAATTCACACAAAAAATTTATACTTTATCCTTATGTACGAACTCACTTATCCCTTTTTTAGTTATGCTTCAATTAAATTTAAATAAAAGGGCGGTGGCCCACTTATCCCTTACTATGGGTAAGTGGGGCACCCATTCAATTTTTTTTTTAAGAATATAATCCTTAAGAATATTTAAAGCATTATTTTAGAAATTAATGATGAACTTTTATTTATTAATGATGTCCGAGACAAAATAAGACAATAAGTTAAAAAATTTTTTGTTTCAAAACTTTTGTATAAGGTTTCAAAAACGAATTGTTCTCAAAAGGGTTCACTTACCCCAATCAACCCTATATGTCTATATAGTAAATTCACTAAGTTGTTTTTTATGCATGTTTTACTTTAACTTTGAAATTAAAGGCAAAAAAGAGGAGAAACACATTTGAAGATATATACTGTTTAATGAATGTAACAGTGTCGGACGTAAATGCTGTCGGACGAAATTTTTTTTTTACGTCCGGCACCTAGATTTTAATTAAAAATATTTACTTGTTGCAAAATGAAAATAGGTTACATCAATGAGATTGAAAATCTGGCTTTGTACACAAAAATGCATGCATGTAGCTTTAAAGTTATTGACTCAGCATAATTGCACATTTTGGTGTCGGACGTAAAACACTTAATGTACCCCAAAGAATTCTTTTACAAATCAAAATGAATTCTATTTTTACACATTTTTGCAACATCACCAGCTATACATTGTATATTTAAAGGGTTACACATCTTAATTTATAATATTAGTATGTATTTTTTGGAAAAAGCAGAATTTTTTTGATAGTCGCCAAACATGGTTTGAAAATATTCAAGTTGTTGATATTAGTTTAACCTCCTGTAACTTATTTATAACTGAAGTCATCAACTTTTAGACAGGTATTTCAAAATATACAACTCTTTACCTTTAAAATGATACCTTATTTGCTTAGAAATTTTAATTTTGAAAATTTGATTATCTGGTTTACCTTATGGAATTGCCCAGTAAGTTTTCTTAGTTGAAAAATGAAGAAGTTTTCCACTTCAGTTAGCGCTTCAATTCGGAAAATTTCCAGAAGTCCCCCCTTCTTCCCGAATTTACCAAAGATAATCTAACATTTCTGTTTTGGGTCTTTAATTTCAAAGAAAATTCCGGGAAAAAACCCCTGAACCAATGACGGATACAGAAATTGTTCAAGGAGAGGGCGTATAATTTTTTAACTAACCTCTTACTACGTATCTGACTTACATAAGTTGAGAGGGGTGGGAATCTGCCACATCACTTTTAGCAAGCACAACTAAAATATAAAAATTTATCGAAGCAAGTCCTCAAACCTATTCCTTTTCTTTTCTGTTGGAAGGGGTGTTCTACAATTGCATTTTTGAACTTTAATTTCGTCATAATTCCGTAGAATATTTCAAAATCCCCGACCCCTAACATGATCCAAGATCATATAAAATTGTGCTTTTTTGGAACTTCAGTTTGAAACAATTACCGGAGAAAAGTCACTAAACCCCATATTCCTTCCCCTAATAACACTACTTGAGGTACCTACAATCACGTATTTAAGACTGGGGAATCTCTCCAAGCTCCTCCTCTTAACATCTCCAAATATTGTCTGAAATTGCCTTTTTGAAACTTCAATTCTGTGTTCCTCAAGGGAGAGGCATTCACCCCCCTTCCTTGTATCAGTCCTTGCCCTGAACCACTTGATAATACCATCGAAAAGGATAATCTGTAAAGGGCCCTGAATCCCCCTCCTCCCTTCTCCCCGTAACATAAGCAAAATTGTCTAAAATTTAGTTTTTAGAATAACAATTTTGAAAAATTTCCAAGAGACAGATCCTCTTTCCAACATAATTAGAGATAGCAATTGCAGTTAAAATTTCAATTTTAAGGAACAGCCGGGCGGCTACAATTAAACCTAACCTCCCCTAATAATACTAAAGATTTCCTAAGAATGTGGAGTGCTCCTGAATCTCCTCTGCCTCTAACACAAATTCGTCTAAAATGCATTTTTAAAGCTACAAAATCAAAATATTTTCGGGGAAAAAACCCCAAACTCTATTTCTGAACAAATATTATATACTTACGATTAAGATCATACTGCTTGTACCTTCGAAATCCCTGATCAATCTGATTATTCAATGAAAGCGTAAATTAGTAATTTTTTAGAAGTAAATATTTGTTATTTTTTAATAAATTGTAATTTATTCATTTAAATAAACATTAGCTTATTATTTAAGTTAGTATTTGACTATTTATTTTGAATAAATAATTGATCAATCAATAAAATTAACAATTCAATTTAAAATGAATGCTGAATTATTTTTATTTTTAATTAATTATGTTTATCAATATTAATTAAATATTTAATAATAAATGTGATTTTTTAAAAAAATAATTGGAAAGGCTCTAGTTTTTCCCAGGATGCCAGAGCCAAATTTTATTCCCAGTCCGAGCCTGATCATACTTACCAATATGGCGACTTCCTGTTCTACATGAACCTTAACCACAAAATGCCCAGACTATTCAGTTTACATCATACCCATAACAAATTTATCAAATTCAACTAAATGAAAACATTCTAACAAATCAAAAAGAGCATTTACATTAGAAATATTACAATGGTAGATCCAGTTTTACTATTAGTATTATAAGTTTTAAATTCTGTTATGTTTATTTATGTGTAAAACTGATAATAAGATAACTTATGTGTAGACTTGTTCCAAACATCATTGGGGGCCTATATTTAAATTCTTATTTATAATCTGCCAATATGACATATATGTTTATAGGAATTTAGGAATAATTGAAAGTTTTGCTAGAAAAATTGGTTGTCTCAGTGTTGCCTTATAAATTAGGGCACTTAGCAGCAAGATATTAGCAAATAGATATAAATGATCTACTAGTCATCCTAATGTAAATTAAGAAGTTAAGATAGTTGAAAAAAAGGGTTGGTCTTTCTGATGAAAGTATCATCATTTTTTCTTCTTCACAAGCTAGAACTTAGGCATCAGGTTAAAAAACTTAGCTTAAGAATATATTTCCTAGCTTTTCGTTTTCTCAAATCAAAGCTTCTGTTGTATGTAAAAATTGTATTCATTAAAAAAAAGGAGAAATATATGTTTTCTTGTTACTATTAATGTTCGTAAAACATTAAATTTTAAAAACAGTAAGTTTTCCAGTTGCTTAATGTAGTTTCGTGCATATTTCTGTTATTATTCTTTCTGAAATTGAAAATTTTGTTTCTCCCTGATTTAGTGTTTTATCTCAGTATACAATTTCAATTTTGTGCTGTGATGTATTTAAAAATTTTATCCTTTGTCCTTTATTTTATTTATGTCATGGATAATGAATGAAAACTATTTTAAATGCAAGTGTCATTTTTCCTCTTAAATTTTATTGAATAAATATGAATAGATACATTTTGATAAATTCTACCCAATATACAAGGGTTATTTTGTTTTCAAGGTCCGATCGATCGCAGAATGAAAACTAGAAAGTCAACCCGATAATGGTGTGAGTAGTATTGTTGCGCAGTTTCTCAAGTAAGATTGTGCAGTGCATCAGGTCGCTTTGGTTATTTCGGAGCATGCAGTGAACGAAACATGCCTCGAACAATTGCATCTCCCGCCAAGTGTGAAGTGCTTGCTGTAATTCGATTTCTGAATGCTGTAATAAAGGGCGACTCAGAACAAACGTAGAGGAATATTGTCATCAGGCATAGTCCTTCTGCACGATAATGCATGCCCACACACTGCTGCTTTAAACAAAAATCTCCTGCAGCAGTTTCGCTGGACAGTGCTTGCCCATCCTCCATACAGCCCTGACTTGGCGCGTCTTCCGATTACCATCGCTTTGGTCTCATGAAACGCTGGCCAGGAGGACAGATGTTTGGCTCTGATGCCAAGCTGCAGATCAGCGTTCAGAATTGACTGTAAGCTTAAAGCGGCTGCCTTCTATAACGAAGGTATCGAAAAACTGGTACCATGCTGCGAGAAATATATTAATCGGAGCGGCATTTACGTCCAGAAGTAGCTGGAAGGTGTATGTACATATTCCAAACAAAAGAGTTTCCATTGTCTTTGTGGTCTTTGTTTCACGATCAATCGGATCTTGGGGAAAAAAAACCCTCATATTTTGCAATTTAGGTTGCTGAATTGACCAGCTTCCAAATGTTTATACATGCATAACAAGTCACTTTCTCACTATCTTTGTCTCAATACACTCTTACTCTAAAAGCTCATCTATTAGGCGTTGAAGTTTAATCGAATTTTTTGTCAATCCTCTCTATTTTCCCGACTCCCTCAGAAAAGATTTTAAAACAAAAAACAGAAAATTACCTGAAACATAAATATGGATGATTCTCAAAATGGGGGAGAATTTGTATCCTAATTAACATTCAAAATACTTCGGCCGGCTTTCTGAATTATTTTATAACATTGGATACGTCCTGCATGATGTCTACATTTGCAGAGCATTAGAGTAATTTTTAAAACCAAAAAAATATAATTTTTTATTTATATGAATTTAAAGACATTGTTTATTCAATAAATTATTTTTTTACCCACAAAACCATAATGCTTAGACATAGAATTAAACATAGTTCATTCAAAACCAATAAGCAGTTTTTAAAAAAAAATTTGAATTTTTTTTTATTTTGCTAATTTGAATATAATTAGCAAAATTTGCATATAATTAGCATGAAAAAGGATACAATTCATTGCCGTGAAAAGGAATATTGTGTTGCAATTACTGTTTATAACCGAAATCAAATTATGTCATTAGCATGGAAAAATACTAGTGTCCATAATTGGGTTGTATGCAAATTACTTGCTTTAAAAACACTTTAAAGGTAGACTTAAACCATGCAAAAAGGATTCAAGCCCTGGCCATAGGTTTAAAGGCCTAACACTCTACCAACCTAGTTGTCCGGCCTACAGAGGGTCTCAGACAAAGCTTAAAAAAAAAAAAGTTCAATTATTAGTGAATCAACTGAATATGAATTGTGAGCTACAGCAAAATGTCAAAATAGAAATTGGTTGGGTATTCATATTGATAATTTTCTGGAAAAAGTGATCATAAACACCAGATTGTGAGATGTGATAATATTCAAATATTACTAGTTTAGTCTTTTTATTCTAACATAATACTTTTTCCCACTGAGAGCAAAGCACTACTGATGTATAATGTTTACACCTCAGTTTTTATGCACTAAGGGCTTTATTTTAAAAAGTGAAGATAATTTGCCATTGCAGAGTAATTTTAGCACCTTAGCTGTTGTACGCAAAATACTTACCTTAAAAGTGCTATACATGCAGACCGCCAAACAAGGGACTCCATCCATAGACTGTTCGGTTGAAAGCCGAAAAATCCGCTGACTGATCTATCTGGCTCTCAGTTTTAGTGGAAGTTTTCAATTCAACCGAACTGATCCATCTGGATTTTTCTATATGTGTGTGTATGTGTTTTTTTTAATATGCAAATAGTGATGTAAAATTCCCGGGTATTTACACTGCTTGACATTGAAAATTCAACACCAAGAAGGAGGGGTCAGATAGTGATGAAATTTGAAAAAAAGACAGCGACAGCAAGGAATAATAAATGATCTTAATTTCAAAATGATAGGCAGAAACTGAGCGAGAACGGCATCGGCTGAGTAGGATGTAGGACCACCGCGGACAGCAATACACAAAGAAATACGTCTAGGCATAGAGTCGATAAGGGTGCGGATGGTGTCCAAAGGGATGACTCTCCATTCCCTTTCAACCATTTGCCACAGTTTGTCTTCAGGCAGGGACAGAGTCTGCAAACGGCATCCAATCACATCCCACACGTGATGACAGGTCAGGAGAGTATGGTGGCCAGGGAAACATCTGTGTGCCTTGGAGAGCATGTTGGCAGATGCAAGCACTGTGTGGTCGGGTGTTATCCTGCTTAAAAATTGCATTAGGTAGCCCTTAAGGGTAAGAGATTGCCACTGGCTGCAACACATCATCCAAGTATCGTTGGGCCATCATAGTGCCCTGAATACGAACTAGAGGTGATATGGAATTGTTTGCAATTGCGCCCCAAACCATTATGCCACGTTGTCGTGCAGTGGGATGTTCCACAGTTACTGCCAGATTGGATCTATTTCCACGTCGACACCACAAGCGTATGCGGCGACTATCACTGGATAAACAGAAGCAGGATTTATCTGAGAACACGACATTTGGCCATTCTGTCATCCACGTTGCTCTAGTCCGGCACCATACTAAACGTTGCTGTCTATGTTGTGGGGTCAATGGCAGTCTTCTTAGTGTACGCCGTGATTGCAGACCATGCACGACCAAACGACGGGAAATGGTTCTGGTTGACATGGGAACATTCAGGGGATCTTGCACCTGCTGCAGAATCGAGGAACAAGTGACTTGTGGGCTGCTACAGCTTGTCAGTGAATGTGTCGATCCACATGTTCTGATGTCACTCTGGCTGCCCCTGCACCCCTCAATCTTGCCACATTTCGTTGTTCCAACCATCTTTGGCACAGCCGATGCCCCGTGCTCTCATCCGTCTGGGTATCAGCTGCGATTTGACGTACAGAAGAATCTCCCCTTCTCAGAGTGATCACCATACCCCTCATAAAATCGTTGATCTGCTGGAAGTGCCTTGGTTGATGGCAGCCTGGGCATTCTCTCATGTTACACGTATCCTCCAAGACAAAAACGAAATTTCCTCGATAATTTTTCAGTCAGAAATAACGACACGAATATTGCCCATTCTGCAAGTTCCTTCCCTTATATCTTACTTCTTGTGTGTCGGAGAGCTGCGCATTTCACATCATTTACATAACTTAGTTAAAATTTGCATAAATTCTGAACACTCCTTCTTGGTGTTGCATTTTCAATGTTGAGCACTGTATTTTTAGGGGTAAATACTCAGGGTATATACCCGGGTAAATACCCAAAATGATTATTTACCCAGGTATTTAGTTCAAAAATTTATATTCAACTAAAATACTTTTCTGTATGTATTCCCCACTATGTATATATAACCAACCATATACAAAACAATAAATTTTTGCCAAAAAATTGTATTTTGATCACATATTTAAAGAATTATTGTGTGAAACAACATAGCAATCTAATATGATATTCACATTAAATGTGTTGGATATGTCTAATCAATGTTGATAACCAAATTTCAGATATAAAAAGCCTCTCTACGAAAATTAAAAAGCTTAACGGGTTACAAAAAAAAAAAAAAAAAGCAAAGATTCTATTTAAGTTTTAGAATAGTTCATTCTAAATTCTGACAGTTTTTTTGATAAGATTTAGTTAAGCCTTTAATTAAAAAAAATATAATATGTAAATTTATATTTTTAATCTTTCATTTTACGGTTTATATTAAAAAAAAAAACACCTTATGATACCACCTAAAATTTTTTTGCAAAGTGCGCAATTACTAGGGTATTTACCCTGCCTTCGGATGAATACCCAAAAAATATTTACCTTCCCACCCTACATCACTAATTGCGTGTATTAAAAATAGTTTGAATAAATTTTCATCCTTAAGTACCGGGGAGCAAAAGCAAATGATCAAGGCAACAGAAAACAATATTTTGATTTTTTTTTTTGCTTTTTAATGTGAAAACTGTTTCTATATTTGCCATGTTATCACTATAAATAACATCATAGTCTTAATAGCTTCTTAGTTTATTCTTCCAAATATCCCTCATGCTTCCTTTTTTTTTCATTTTGGATATGACTAACCTAGATTATGATTTTGAAATCCTGAAGTTAATCATTGAATTGCTTATACTTCTCTTATTATGACATTGAAAAGAAAGATTCTTTGTTTCACGATATGTTTCTTTCATAATTTCATCAAGTCTTTGAATAAAAAGTATTATAAACTGTGTAACACATGTATCAGTTTTGCCAGTTATTTCATATTTAGATTTAAAAAAAAAAATCCCATTCATTTTTTGCATTTTTTTTTTTTTTTTTTTTTTGTAAAATACCCAGTTTTTGGGTAATTACCCAGGCCTTGGGTAAATACCCGAGTAATTACCCTAAAAATATCTACCTACCCGCTGGGTATTTACCCGATCCACATCACTATGTGCAAAACATGAACTCATTGTTTATTTTTGACCAAAAGTTGAGGAAAAAGTCTTTAAAATAACACCTTACTTATGAGCTTCATTGACTTATTAGGAAAGTTATATCATTCTCTCAAGAAACGCCTTTGAGAATTGATATATGTGATGAATTTGTATGAAAATATTATAAAAATGATGTAATATTGAGGTTCTTAGGCATTCAACAGAATTGTTTTCATGTACATAAATGCTGTTAATTTTGATCAGTTACCAATTTTGTAAAATGTTCATTTTTGCCATTGTACATTTTGTAAAGGGTCCCTTTTTGCAGTAGTGAATTTTGTGTGATATCAATTTTGAAGCCTTAAAAAGTGACCTAAACAAATCTCCACTACTATTGAGATAGAATGAATCTTGTGTTGTATAAATAGTGAAGTAAAAAATTGTATCCACTACTAAGTTTTATTTATGCTGCATAATGACTTTATTACAGCTGCACCCGTTGGAAAAGATGATAAAGAGTCTGAAGCAGATATATATGCTGATGCTACAGCAGCATTTTTGGGGCCAAATATCTGGGATAAGATGTCAGATTTTAAAATGGACTATCTGGACTTAGATGCTATATTAAATAGCAGCCCAGACCAACCGAAGGCAGAGGAATGTGTTGATGGAAACACAGAAGAAAAAGTTCTCCATATTCAGGAGTTAACTGGGCCGGAACAGGATGGAAAAAACCTTTGCTTATCAGGTAATTTTATTTTTTATTAGACTAACCTGTACTTGTAAAATAAAAGTAACTGAAGCTATTTAGACTGATCACTCTTGTCATTGAATTATATTTTACAATAAATGTAAAACTCTAGGTGATCAATGCGACCAGCAAAATATTATGCTGGTACCTCATTTGTTCTTCTCTCCTGTCGGCATGAAGAGGTCAGGAGTGTTCATCCCGAAAGAGCAAGAGTAGAAAAATTATTTGATGGATGGTTATTATTTATTTATTTTTTGATACCCTCAAAAAAAAAAAGAAAAAAAAAAGACTCCTTGAAACCCCCCCCCCCTAACAATTTTATTGACACATATTGTGCTCTTTGTTGTCATCCCTAAAGATATGACAAAAAGTGATTATTTTCTAAATTCATTGTTATAGACTAGAAATTTAACTAAATATCAGGGAATGTATATACAGGGTGTATCCGTACAGCGTTTACAGACTTTCAGGGCAGATAGAGTATACCAGACGATGGGAAATCACGTAGCAATGCATGGTCGGAAAAACGCATTCCTGACGTGATAGTGACGACACAAAGCACAAGAAAGACAGGACACGAATAAGAGGAGAAAACATGTTTATTATTTAACTACAGCAAAAATGCTGGAAAGTTTTCGTCTGGTGTACATAATAGATGTCATTACATAAACTGAAACATCAGATGAGGGTGTTTTCGTTTTGGGTTTTTTCCAATTTCGACACATGGGTTTTCGTTGTCGCGTTCGCTTTGACGTTCGATCTTCAAACCGCCAGAGATGTGTGGCATGCATCATGGCCCGTGGTTGTAACTTTGAATACCTACTTTGATGACAATCATTGGGTGCTTCATGTTTTTTTTTTCTTAGTTTTTTGCTGTACTAAGGATAATAAACATGTTTTCTTCTCTTATTCATGTCTTGTCTTTTTGGTGATTTGTGTCGTCACTACCACACCAGGAAAGCGTTTCCGACCATGCATTGCTATGTGATTTCCCATTGTCTAGGTGTTCTCTATCTGCCCTGAAAGTCTGTAAACGCTGTACTGATACACCCTGTATATGGTATAAAATGTGTTATTCATAGGTATAACCATGCAAAAGTTAAGTAACTTTAGTTGAAATTCACCTAGCTTTGCGTCATACAGGAACAATGAATGCAAAAAACGAGGGGATGGGATTTTCTGATTAATTTTCTATGACCCAGTCAAGATTTTTCTGGTTGGAAACACCCTGAACAATGTTAACAAACCTGAAAATTCGACATTGTCCTTAATTATTTAGTTTGTACATAGGCAAAAAAATGCATTTTTTCACATTATCATTCAATATTCCTAAGTTATCTTCCCCGGTCATTTCTTGACTTTTTTTAAAAGGCTCATTGGTATTATAATTGATAAGATTTCCATTATGTGAAGCTGCTTCACTCATTTAATTTCCCTTTTTAGCAATTTTATCTGGACAAATTTCGGAGCCATCTTCTCCTGAGTCATCTGAAGTATCAGAGCATCGAAGTGAAATGACCCTTAGAAATAAAAGGCGATATTCAGTTGAGTACAAATTTTCACCTACAGATTTAGCTCTGGCTACACCACCAGGAGAAGAACATTACGATCCTGCATGTTCTGTTCTTCCTGATGAACAGTTGAAGCCTCAACCTATAATTAAAAAATCTCGCAAGAACTTTGTCCCTGATAACATGAAAGATGATAGATATTGGGCTCGACGTCACAAAAATAATATGGCAGCCAGAAGGTCTCGCGAAGCTCGGCGGTTGAAGGAAAATCAAATTGTGCTTAGAGCATCATATTTAGAGAAAGAAAACACCTCTTTAAAGGAAGATGTAATGCGTTTAAAAGCTGAAAATGATATGCTGAAGAATCAGTTGAAAGAATATCAGTCTTGAAACTTTCTGAAAAAGTAGTTTGTTTCGCATTATCTAGTTTAAATGTAAATATTTCATAAAGACTTTGTTTTTATTTTTCATTTTTCAGACTGTGTCTTCTTAAAACATGTTTAAAGTTAGCATTTTTAGACTGTTGATTTTTAAGAAATTACATTAAGTTGTTTCATTTGAGGTTTATGATTTGTTAGGTACTCCCTTAGTGCACTAAGGGAGTTTTAAATATTTGTTAAATATTTTCATTTGTATATAGTGGTTTTGCAGCATGTTGTTTTTGTTATATTAGCTGTTTGTTGCATGATAGAAATCTCTTACACTTGTATTAAAATCCATTTATTTGACTGAAATGTTCAAGTTTCTTATTTTTAATTATTTTGTAAATAATGTTTAGCTCATATTGTAAATACCATTTTACATATTACTTGATAAATTTTGTATTCATCTTATTTCATTTTTTGCTTTCAAAAGCGAATTAGTTTGGTGATAGATTTTCACTATAATATTTAGTTCATCAACAGTTAAGTCATCATTTATCATTTAATTGCATTTCACTGAAGTTTTTGAATAAACAGTGTAATTCAGTGAACATTCAAAATGATTTGAAATTGCTACTTTTTCCTCATAGAGAGAAAAATAGTGTTGTAAATATGCTATATATTTTATTCATTGTTTAGGACAGTTCTTTGGTATTTAAAAATACATGAGCACCAAATTTTGCAATGTATAAGTTGGTGTAAAGTATGGTGAAAAGAAATTTTCAGTCAATACTTTTTTTTGCTAAGAAATGTGCAATTTTTCGTATTGTGATAGTAAAGTGGTGCTTATTGTAATTTTGAATTGAAAAGAGAGTTTAAAGGCTGAAAAAGAAACTTGCAGTCTGCTATAGATAAATATAGAGACCAATCTTACGTGAAGGACTGTTCAACAAACTGTCCTCAAACTAAAAAGATGGTGCTTTACTGTATAAATAAATTATGTGTTTCATACTTTAATATTTAATTTTATTTATCTTCAGTCCTATCCAGAATTTGCAGTTAGATTTGTAATCATTAAAATAAATTCTTAAGAATAAATCTAAGAAAAATATGCACAAGGATAGATAAGGTGCTAGACTGCCAAGCATTGGTTACATGGTTGTGTTTCTCTTTGCAACTGTTAGAAAACTATTTTGATGATGTTTTTCAAATGTATGAATGTAAATCCAGCATATATCATGGAAATGTTAGTGTTATATAATCCAACTTGTACTGTTCTTCAGTCATGTAAATCAGAAGTACTGCAGTATTATGACTTCTTTTAAAAATTACAATTGCGTTTTAGAATTTTTAAAATAACTTTGTTTCTGGACTAGTATTTGTTTTATTGCTTAACAATTAGGAAAGTAAAGACATTTGAAATTGTCATTTTTTAAATTGTGTATTTTGAAGTTCTAATATTTGTGGAATTGCTACCTCTTTTAATCATGCAACATATTTTACTATATGCTCTTTTTAGCTTGATTGGTTCATATAATATATGGACTAACTGGATTTCTTTCTTTTTTAAAGCATATTTAAGCTGTATTAAATCAGTTTTACTCACTGTATGTGAAGTAAAATGAAGTTATTCTGTGATTTTGACCCTTATTTTAATGTATTTGTTTTTCTTAAATTTCTATTCTGGTTGTTTTTCTTTTATAATATCTTCTGATGCTATTTTTCTTCAATGTTTTAAGCTTACAGTTTAATATTTTTTGCTGTATCTTCTGAGAGTTTAATTGACAGTTTTGAATTACTATTGAGTAAATCATCTTGTCATTTGTTATAAAGCACAAAAGCTGAAAATATTTCTTTAGAGGAAAAAAAATAAGATGCTTGTGTAAGAAAAGAAGTTTTTCCAGTGAAATAGTTTCATTGTTTTGTGTAATATAATGAATCCTAAAGTGTGGAAGTGAATGTTGAAGAAAATTTGTTGTTATCTCCTGTCATCTTTACAAAGGAATATTCTCACTAAAAATGGGAAACTGTGTATCAAAAGTATTTTTATATGAGGAATGTTGCTCATTAGAAATGTCTGGATTAGAAGAAAACTTTTAATTCATAAAAATAAATTACTGAGTTTTCACTTATTACTTACAATGTTTTGTTGAGTTATATTGCATTTAGTACCCTAGTATATGAAGAGATTTGTTTCAGTTAAATTCTGGATCATCTAAAGCAACTAGGGTATGGAGTTTTTTCTCCCTTTTTCCAAATATTTTTGAATTTAACTCATGTATATGATTAAAAGAAAGCATATTTTATTTTAATGTTTTCTTTTTACTTATAAGTTTAATAATATAATATGTTTGCATTAAATATAGTTGAAAAGATATTTATGCATTTAAATAATGTATGTACAAAGCTTTTAATAAATCAACACTACTATATTTTTTGAACTTGTTGTGCAGTTAGATAAACCTGTTTTTGCTAAGTTTTCATAAGCAAGACAGAATGTGATAAAGTTTTAATGCATTCTATCATTATTGAATTTAGATGAAGATTTAACTAGCAGAAAGAGTTAGTGTATTTTTACTCTTGCATATAGCAAATGCTTCTTTAAAAAAATGTTTGGGATATATTAAGTACTTAATTGGCACTCATTGTGCCAAATGAATCTCTAAAAGCTTTGCACTCAAACATTTTAAAGGCATAATTGTGTAGTATTAGTACATACATTGTTTTCTAATACTAATTTTATTTGATTTATACATTTCATTTTTGTGAGTATAAGTATAGAAGAAGTAATGTTCAATAGCCTTGATAAAATTATTGCTCTATGAAAATGTTGATATTGTAATAGATATTAAAAATATTATTGTGGACTATTATGTTTAGAATGGATGCAGTTTCAATATGCCAGATATTAAAAGTAGCTGGAATCAGTTGTTTTCAGATTCCGTAAAGTGGCTCAAAAGAAAAAAAGTTTTCTTTTGTAGCAATTTAGTTGTTGAATTAACATTTTAGAGATATAAATCTAGTTTAAAGCTAGTTATGGTGATATAATTTTCCGTATTGCAACTTTATCCATTTTAAAAATATTTTTATATGAAAAAAAATAGCAATGGAGCATTTAGTTGCATGCAGAGCTTAAGAAATACTATTGTAAAGAATGTTTATACTCTTTTTAATTATGCATATATTTTATTATCACAATGGAGACCATTCTAAGTTTAAATGTGATATCTTGTCATAAAAGTGCTATGTATAGTATTTGCACATATTTTCAGATGATATAAAGGTAAAAGATGAAGTCCATCCGATATAGAGCTATGAAAGTGGTGATTTAAAAACTCAAAATACTTTATATATTCAGTATAAGCTTATGAGTCTTTGATTTTATGTTTTCATCATTATTTAAGTTATTATATATAGTATGTATGTGATGTTCAAAATTAGTGTTTTGACTCCTTTGGTACTGTAGTTATAAAATGACATGCTTTATATAACAATTTAAAGATTTATCATTTTGAATGTATTTTGGCTAGATGAGGTTTGCATAAAGATACCATTGAAAATTGTTTGAAAATTCTTGTTGAATAATTAATGATGAAAATACAAAGAACATTTAAAGCTTTTTATCATAAGTTAGGATTTAGAAGCAAAATCATTTTTTTGCAATCATTTCTAAATTTCTCATTTCAAAAATTTCAATTTTTGTCATAAAATTCTATGCTTAGTGGCATTGTTATGTGATGTCCCATCTGTTTCGTGGATATAATATTGAGTTAAAAATGATATGTAAGTCCTAGTCAACATTTTTACTTCTTAGTAATTGTTTAAAATCTTATTTGACATTTTTATGCTTGCTTGAAAGTTCATCTTTAATTGTGATCTAAAAACTCAATGCTTTATATATTCAGTATAAGCTTATGAGTCTTTGGTTTAACATTTTCGTTTGTCAATGCATATGCATTTGAAAACATTAACATCCTAAAATCTGAATTTATATTACTTATAAAAGTTGTCTCAAAATAATTCCTTTAAAATATTTTCAGTTTAATCTGAAATTTTCTAAAAAGTAGTTTTAATAGTTTATTTTTAAAGTTTCAATTTTTAAAATTACTTCAGGAGAGGCTCAGCCCCCTTATTTATGTCCAGATCTTACACTTATGACCCACTGCCCCCTCTGAAATCAAAAACTGGATCCTTGCTTGAATCCTAATGTTGGTTTAGAAAATTATTTTTCAGAACACGATAGTCGCACAATACAACATTTCTTTCTTTAGGAGGAGTAAATATGGCATAAATGATACGTTTTGAAAAAAGAGGGGGAAAAATCATTTTTCACAGTACTCTGCGTCCATAAATCATAAAATAATTGTAAAACAAAATATAAGTATTTGTAATGTATAAAACGCAAGTATTTAACACATTTCAAAATAATGTGTATTATAAAGTTTTAGCAATTATTTAAATAATGTTCTTTTTAATACACACATAAGAATTTTACATCTATGAATTTCTTAAAACTACAAATGTAGTTAAGCTCATCAAAATGAAGATGAGGGGATCTGGTGAATATTTCACCTTAGATGTAATCATTAAGGTTTTTCCATTACCAAAGAAGCTAAATATGTGCTATATGGTCTTCAGATTTTTCAATTGACTAATCTTTGCAGTTTTAGCAGTACATGCATTGTATGATGTTAAGACTTTTTTTAAAAAAAAGTTGTCTCTGTAGAAGATAACTTAGATGCATCACATACAAATTTCAGCAGATGACCTTTCTTCATCAATGGCAGTTTCTGAATTTTCAAAAGTCCTCTGACTGATTTTACTTGCTATCTTGCAATCTTCTACAGATGGACTTACAACTATATCATTGTCATAAGTGGAAGAATCCAGTGTGAATTCCTATTCTCCCCTGCTTAGTTTATTTCTCACAATTTTTTCCTGCATGCTTGAGCTATTAACATCATTTTTTCTGTGTTAGAAAAAGGAAATAAGCACTAATAATATGTGTTGCTTACCTTTTATTCTGTCTTCTAAGTTTTTTTTCTTTTCCTTGAACATGTAATTTTATCTAAAAATAATTTCTACTTCATTATAAATGAAGAACTGTAATGAACTTTTTTGTGGAAAGTAATGTAGAATTGGGATGTTTCATTAAGAACACAAATGCATTTTTACTCTAAAAAGTTACAGCTATTTATGCAACGTACTATAAATGATTTTTCCACTCGTAAAAAACAGACTTGTACTTCTTTCCGTGGAATTCATTCTTAATTCATTACAATTTGTGAACCTACTTGTAACATACAAAACTGTTTGACAAAAGCATTCAGGTCAGAGTTTATAGTCAAGGTCATAATACAGGTAGGGGAAAAATGATAATCTCGTTGAATCAATGCCTAATGATCTTTTAATGAACACCTAATTTAGTCATTAAATATTTATTAGATTTAGATATCCAGTACTCATAAATTGTTTCATAGTTTAAATTGCTATTTAACATACATTTTCAGTCACATGAAGGGAAGTCAATTTGAAAGCATCTTAAGAAAAATACATATTGAGTTTGAATCTGTTGTAAAAATCCCAATTTGTCTCAGTAATATGTTTCATCTTCATCGCCAGATGTTTCTCAATTTATTTTCTTTTCTTTTTGAAACACACACACACACATAACAAGACAATTCACAGTAAAACATATGCATATGTATGTGTGTGTGTCTAATATTAAGGAAATAGACTTTGATTGCTCCTTGAAATATCCTATAGAATAATAAGTGGAAAATTAAATATTCAGTAAATTTTTCTAGATCATAAGTGTTTGTTAAGAAAGGAGTTAGTTGCATTATAATTATGAACATCTTGTATAGTTTTAAATAAATACTATTTGGATCATATGTATTTATGTATATGAAGTCATTATTCAGATGTTTGTCCTGTATGATTTTTGTTCCTTATATGTAAGACATTTATGTCAGTCTTGCTCAAGCTCTTCTTTCTCAGGAATTTCATTTTATGACCAACTTTATTTAGAATTACATGTTTACGATAAAGAAAATGTTGGAATAGTTTGAAATAGTAGTCAATTTCATCTTTGACTTTTTCTGTTTTTATCTTTTGAGAAGTAATTACTAATTAAACTTGCCGCTATGAATAGAATTGCAGCGTTTGCATTATAGTTACACACGTATCAAAAAATTATGATCAAATGTATTATTTACGAAAAAACATTTGTGTAGTCATGCTACTCATGTTTCTTTAAAATGTCAATAGTATGGAGAAAAAATGTTAATCATTTTATTTTGAGAGACTTACATAAGTTATTTTGTTTCAGTCTGTATTAATTTTAAGTGGAGAGAAATCTTATGAAAACTTCAAACTTCAGTAATTATTCATTTTTATTTCATTTTCAGACTTTGTGAAAGATTTTAAAAACATCATTACTAAAATCATTACATATAAACCATTAACACTGTGATTTCATATTTTTTGTGCAATTAATTTAACAAGAAAAATGTGTATTAAGCATATAAAATGCAAAAATGTGTTCTGAGGTTTTTCTATAATTTATTGCTAATAACCTAATATTAGTATATTTAATTTTTTGTTTTCCAAACCAAAGTTTGACTTTTGCATGTAGTTTTCTCTCACATGCAAAATTTGTTACAATGAACTTATAGCTGCGCTGTTTTTATACCTTAACTCAACATTTTTGAGAATCAGTTATACATGAGATATAGTTCTGTTTGTATTAAAATTTTCATGTCTGAAAAATTTATCGTTATTTTCTGCAGATATAAGTGTTTGCAATTTTCTTTAATTTGATATGTCATTATGTAGTTTTAATTGTTGCACTGTAATTATTGGGAAGTTTGTTATGCATTAAATATGCATGTTTTCAAAGTTCAATTCTTTTCATAGAGGGGGTGGGGCCTAATTGTGCTTCTCTATGTTGAGTAAAATGCCTAGGCATGAGGCCAATTATAAAGAGTAGCGCTGCTGTTGCCAATGCTAGAGTGAGAGCGTATGTGCAATATTACGAGGATAGAAGCATTAGTGAGTACAGTCCACTATATATATATAATAATAATAAAAGTGAAAAATATTGAAAAGACCACACCAAAAGCCCATAGATGTGCAATGCAGCAAAACTAAAAAGCCAAGTAAATATAAAATTAAGCAAACAGCATTTCAAATATTAAACAAATTTGTTTAATATTTGAAATGCTGTTTGCTTAATTTTACATATATATATATATATATATATGATCTTGTGTGGAGCTTTTTTATGTCAAAGAAAATATTGAGTGAATGAGCTATCTACATGCCCCTCAATACACTTTTGCTGTTGAAAAAAACTTGCTTTAAAGTGAGAACTTGATAGTTTCAAATCTTTAATGGAAAAGATTTGAATGATTGATCCAAAGTTTGATTGTTATGTGCATCTGTAGATAGTAACAGCAAGCTTATTTTTGAGTATAAAATCTTGTTTAGATATCAGGTATTTTTTATCAAAAACATTATATCAAAACATTAATTCCACTGAAGTTATATATTATTAATGTCTCTTTCAATGGGCAAATATATCTTTAAAACATATTTTTCATGCATTAGTTTAGTGGGAAAAAGAAGTAGCTATTTTCTTTCTTTCACTCAGTAACCTCTCAGCCCCGCCTCCGAATCGTTGGACAAATGCATTAAAAACCTAAATTAGCATAAACTCATTTTATTTGTTGAAATATATTTTGTCTAAGATATGTAAGGACAAGATTTTGTTTAACATCAGGCAAAATTTTTACTTGTAAAATGTGCTACTTGTATCATTGTCTATTGTTGTTCACCACAAAGTTCAGTTGTAACCGCGCTTGATGATGAAAATTTTATTCCAAAACACTCATTAAGATATTCATTATATTATATACTCAATATTTTTTAAAGTAATTTGCATGAAGCTAATTAACTTAAGGATTGCAATAGATACAACTAACTTCCTTTTAAAGTATTTTTTATGAAAAAAGTAAATATTATATTTGATGAAATACTAGATTTTTCCCAGAAGTATGTTCAGATGGTTTATAGATGGTAAAGTGCTTAGGCTTGCACAAACCTTTAGTAGTGGTAAATAGGTGTAACTCTGAAAAAGTAGTCTTGGGGTTACTCCTAGTAAATGAGGATCCATATGGGAACTTTTGAAGAATTAAACAAAAAAGAAGCATTTTTAGTGCTCCAGCTATAAAATTAGTAAATCTACAATTCAAACATTTTTCCTGTTTTGTAATAAACTTGGGATTTTTATGTTTTTACTTGTTTAAAAGCATAATGATACAAATTATCTTTTTCTTTGTTTAAACTAATCGTTGTTATATCTATGTACACATCTATGGTTAAACTACATAGTTTGCAAGTTTGCTCATGGTAATAAATTAGCATTCAAAAATAAATTGTTGCCTTTCCAAAAATTACAGTGTGAAAATTGCATTAGTAACATTTTATGATTGTTAGGTAATTAAATACATATTGCATATTGTTGGCATAGAGTAGAGTATGATACTAGACTAATAGAAAAAATGTAACACTAGTCGTAAATATGATACTTTTCTAACTTTCTACATGTAATTTGTATTTGCATGTTGAATATAACATCAAATATGTGTACGTATTACAAAACTGGAGTGAACTCAGTTTTGGAAAACATGTGGTTTTGATCACATTTGCACTCAAACAATCTGTGCAAAAACTTAAAACAATATAAAAATGCTTAATTTCTCGGAAAATCAATTATCTAAGATTTTTTTTTGCTTTTGAAAATTAGTACAAATAAGTATGTTAATATTGAAAAGAATTTTTTTTTCAATTCAATCCCGTAAAGCTTTAATTTGAGCTACCATAATTTTCAGAAGAACCACGAGAAAAAGAATACTGAACAAAAGTAGCCTTGAACAATTTATGTGTTGAACAAATGTAAGAGGGCAATAGAAATGAAAAGATCACATCAGTACTTTATGATACAAGATATGATCCAACATTGTGATTAGTGATTATATATTAAAATGAACAAAAATTTCAAAATTTAATAATAAGTAAAATATTGCTTATATTCAGAATAAACAGATTGAATGTTGATCATATGTAACCCTATATGAAAATTTTGTTTAGTTCCGCGGCCAGAGATATTGTTAACTCAACAAGCATATTTCACACATTGAAAATTGAAAATACACCTCAAAAATTCCGTATGGGGTGGAGCAATCGGTATCTTTAAAACATAACATTTAATATTTTTGTCAAACATATTTAAGAATTTTCAAACATTTATTTAAAATGTTTGACATTTTTTTTTTCAAATGCAAAAATTCAGAAAATGCAAAAAAAAAAAAAAAAAAACTCTAGGTTTTTCTTTTTTAAATCTCTGACCGTGGACATAATTTTTATTATGTACGAGCCTTAAAAAATCACATTTAGGCAAATGCTTCTACTAGATGAAGCATTTAATCTGTCGTCGATTAAAATCTTTCTTGTCATATTTACTGAATTCTACTAAATACTTAACCACATTTGAGCGAAAGCTTGTTGGTTTTGCTGTTGGAAAAAGAGTATTGGTTACACCCACTTTTTCTGTTAATGCTTTGAGACTTGTAAAAAGTGAATTATTATCTTTATTTTCAGTTCAGTACATTTTGCTTATACTGTTTTCTATATTTACTATTTCCTGTTAGGCAAACCATTGTAACATTTCACATTGTGTTCAAGAATTTGTTGTTGTTTCAAGTTCAAAAATATTTTTTCGGACATTACGGGTGCAATTAATTTTGGCTGTATTGCTTCTATTTTGTTTTGCTTAAGGTTTGTGAAAACTTTACCATCAATCTTATGTTTTGTGTCAGTATAAAAAATTATAATTTTTTCTTAACTGTAAAAGAGCAAAGAAAGTTTGTCAATTTTACATAATTGTGGTACTTAAATATTATAAAATATTTTATTACTTCAAAATTGAATTTTAACATAGAATGTGTATTTTCTTCTCTTTAAATTCATCACGTAATTCGTGATTAAGTACAAATATATACATTTTCTGAAAACATTTCTATTTGATTTGTAATTTGAAGTTGTTACTTCATACTGTGAACTAAAGCCAAATTGTTCTCATTTTATACAGCATTTAATGCTTTATTCTATGAGTGTATTAGCATAAAGTATCCATTTAAAACTTTTTAAAAGTATCATAAATGTTGAGTGGTTAAAAAAACTATTTTCTGAAAATTCCAATAGAATCAATATGTATTTTATGTATTTAATATTATGTAAAATACACTTAATTTAATTGCTTCTACTCATTCAGAGTTAAAATTCATTTTATAAAAACATTGAAATCCGTATTGTAATTGGCTCCTTTTATTATTCTTAATTGAACCAAAAATAAACTAAATTCAAAATTTATTTGTGTTTTTATTTTATCATCACTAGCTGCAGCCTTTACTCGGGCTTTTAAAGACAATGAAGCCATCTTTAATCACACATTTTCCTATTAAAAAATAAATAAATGAATAAAATGCCAAAAAATAAATAAATTAATTAATTAAAACATTTATTACGAAGTTAAGCCGGGGACATATGAGTAAGTAGGTAGAGTCAGTGGCGGATCCACAGGGGGGGGGGGGCGATCTTCCCCCCAAAATGTTTGTAAATTTGAAAAATTTCCGGGAGAAGGCTATCAAACTCTCTCTCTTCTCCCCCCTCCCCCAACACATCACAAAAAATCGCCTACAACTGTATTAAATCCAAAACTTTTCCAGAGGAGAGTCCCTGATCCCCTCTCTCCAATGGCATCGAAGATCGTCAAAAATTTTTGGAGCTTTAATTTCGAAAAAATCGCCGGAATCGACATTTTTTGTCGAAAATGTTTTTAAAGAGAGCCATCTATTTCGTTTCTAGAACTTCAATTCCGAAAAAATTTCGTGGCAGAGCCGCCGATCACGAGCCTTTCCCATAACATCAATGAAGATCCACTAACAATGCGTATTTGAAGCTTCAATATCGAAAACTTGAGGAATAGCCCCGATAGCCGAGGGGAAACCCTGCAAGAGCTTGCGGCGGACATCGAGAGACTGTCTCATCTTCCTTTTTGCGCCTGCCCTGCGGATGTTCGAGACAACCTGGCACTCAATTACTACATCGACGGGGTTCGAGATCCGGAAATCCAGAAAGCGCTACGGATGGCGGATGTCAAAGACCTGAATTCTGCTGTTGTGTATGCGATGAAGTTGGAGGCCGCTCAGCAAGCAACCCGCAAGGATCGCCATTCAATCCGCGGCGTGAAAACTGATGAGCTTGATCCGGTTTCGTCACGTTTTGATGAACTTGAAAAGCAAATGAAAGAAATTGCAGGAACCCTCAAAAGGATTTCGACTCCCAAGGACCAAAATCGACAACCACTTAAGTGCTGGAAATGCGGCGGCGAGGGTCACTTACGAAGAAACTGTGAAGCTCGCCAAGAAACCAGAGGGAGAAGCACCTCTCCCTCTCAGGTCCAGGAAAACTAAGCCATGGCAATCTCGCGGGGCGGAGGTCGCCAAATTGGAATGAGCCCCATCTTAAAGTTTTCCAGATTTCATCAACGAGTGGCGGCAGTAATGGACTGTTTGTTGACGCATATGTAAACGGGTTTCCCTGCGAACTGATTATTGACACTGGAGCCAATGTTACAATCATTAGAACAGATGTGGCTCGTCAATTTGGACTCAACATTCTATGGACGCCGCCCTGTGTTACCCTCCAAACTGTGACAGGTGACAAGATCGAGATTGAAGGTAAAGTAAACTTAGAAATTGTGTTTGGAAATGCCACTTACCATCATACGGCATTCGTTGCTGATATCACGGACCCCTTCATTCTCGGATTGGACTTTTTAAAGAAGTATGACTTCAACCTCGACTTCAAGACTAATGAGCTGCACTCGACGAGAGAAGACATAGCCGTTTTCCCCGCAGAAAGTGATGTAAAGTCCGCTCATCAAATAATAGCCCAAACAGATTTATCGATTCCCTCAAGGTCAGAATCATTGATACCTGGCTCCATTGAAGAAAACAACAGCTTTAGATTCGGCCTCATTGAATACCCTAACCTAAACAATAACCTAAAAGGTGTGCTGGTAGCATCTACGCTTGTGGACCTTTCTAAGGATGTAATTCCTGTGAGAGTCGCCAACGTGAGTGAAAGGCCAAGGAATATCCGAAAGGGTGAAGTGTTGGCAACTTGTACTCCAGTAAACTGCATCATTAGAAGAATCAATTTCCCCGAGACTGTGTCTTCTGGGTCCTTGACATCGAAGTTAATTGGGAGTGCGTCATTATCGAAAGATCAAAGAACTGCTGCGGAACAATTGGTGGACGACTTCAAGCATCTGTTTTCATCTACATCGGAGGATGTTGGCCGTACGAATTTAACGCAGCATAGAATTTACACTGGAGAACACCCCCCTATTAAACAGCATCCAAGACGACTACCGTTCGCCAAGAAGGAAGAGGTTGAGACCCTCCTGAAAGAGATGCAGGAGAATGATGTCATCGAACCCTCGTCCAGTCCTTGGGCCTCTCCCATCGTCTTAGTCCGAAAGAAAGATGGCTCCACCAGATTTTGTGTCGATTACCGACGGCTGAATGAAATCACCAAGAAAAACAGTTACCCTCTTCCACGGATAGACGACACCTTGGACACTCTTTCCGGACACAAGTGGTTTTCGACCCTGGACTTGAAGAGCGGCTACTGGCAGGTTGAGATACACCCTGATGACCGAGAGAAGACAGCGTTTACAACTGGACAAGGCTTATGGCAGTTTAAAGTGATGCCCTTCGGCCTCTGCAATGCACCAGCTACGTTCAAGCGTCTTATGGAGACAGTGTTAAGAGGACTTTCCTACGAATCCTGTCTGGTCTACTTAGACGATATCATCATCGTGGGACGCAGCTTCGATGAACATCTGGCTAATCTTAGGAAAGTGCTGCAAAAGCTTAAGGAAGCCAATCTGAAGTTAAGCCCGTCCAAATGTAATTTGTTCCGCCGGGAAGTGAACTACCTTGGTCACATCATCTCTTCTGAGGGTGTACAAACCGATCCAGAAAAGGTATCTGCGGTCAAGAGTTGGAGTCGTCCCGAAAACATCCATCAGCTGCGAAGTTTCCTGGGGCTCTGTACGTACTACAGGAAGTTTGTGAAGGGTTTTTCCAACATTGCACGACCTTTGCATAAGCTGACGGAAAGCAAGCAAAAGTTTGAATGGTCCAAGGAATGCGAAGATGCATTTCTACGACTGAAGGAGGCTTTAACATCAACGCCTATCCTCGCCTATCCTCAGCCTGAAAAATCCTTCATCCTGGACACTGATGCGAGCAACGAGGGCATTGGAGCTGTTTTATCCCAAGAAATTGACGGCAATGAACATGTCATCGCTTACTGGAGCAAATGCTTATCAAAGTCGGAGCGAAATTACTGCGTCACCAGAAAGGAGTTACTGGCAATAGTGAAAGCTGTAGAACACTTCCATCATTACCTCTACGGCCGAAAATTTCTGCTTCGGAGAGATCATGCCTCGTTAACTTGGCTTTTGAACTTCAGGAATCCAGAAGGCCAGATAGCCAGGTGGATACAGCGGCTCCAGGAATATGACATGGAGATCAAGCACCGAAAAGGGTTGTCTCACGGTAATGCAGACGCTTTATCAAGGAGACCCTGTCCTGAGAACTGCAATTATTGTTCCCGAATCGAGAAACAGTATGGAACGACTAGCCCTACCGCTTATCAGGTGACAGTGACTCCAATATCATCAGAACCTGATCCATGGAGTGACGACCAAGTTCAAAAAGATCAACTTGAAGACCCCGACATAAAACCAATTTTGGAGTTCATGGAAAGTGACAGTCGGCGACCTAGCTGGCATGACGTTTCCATCTTCAGTCCTGCAACAAAAAGATACTGGGCTTTATGGAACTCGCTCCATTTACGGAACGGCGTGCTACACCGAAAATGGGAATCTGACGACGGCAAAACATCTAGGTGGCAGTTACTACTTCCTCGATCAAGGATTTCAGATGTTCTGAAAGAAATACATAGTAGTGCGACTGGAGGACATTTTGGTGTCTTGAAAACCCTCAATAAAGTTCGGGAGCGCTTCTTCTGGAGCAAGGCGAAGGATGACGTGGAGAAGTGGTGCCATTCTTGTGACGCCTGTGCTGCTCGTAAAGGACCGAAGAAGAGAAGCAGAGGGAAGCTACATCTGTACAACGTTGGAGCTCCTTTCGAACGAATTGGGATCGACATCCTGGGTCCTCTACCAAGAACTGCTGATGGGAACAAATACATTCTTGTTTCCATCGACTACTTCACCAAATGGCCCGAAGCGTATCCCATTCCAGATCAAGAAGCTACCACCGTAGCAGAGACTCTAGTCCAACACTGGATCTCGAGATATGTAACACCTTTGCAGATTCATTCCGATCAAGGGAAGAATTTCATCTCTGCTGTGTTTAAGTGTGTGTATGTCAAATTTTCGGAATTGAGAAAACTAGGACAACACCACTACACCCACAATCGGACGGCATGGTGGAGAGATTTAACCGCACAATCCTGAATAATCTCTCACTTATGGTATCCAGAAATCAACAGGATTGGGACAAGAAGCTACCTTTGTTCCTGCTGGCCTACCGCAGTGCTGTCCACGAGACTACCGGATATGCCCCATCTCAGATGCTCTTCGGAGGAGAGCTTCGGCTACCTTGTGATCTCGTCTTCGGTCGCCCTCCGGATGCGCCTGCATCGCCTGAGGAGTACATCCAGGATCTCCAGGCCCGGTTGGAAGACGTTCATAACTTCGCACGAGAGCGAATCAACATCGCGGCGGAGAAGATGAAGCCCCGATACGACACAAGGTCTACTTAACATGAATTCAACGAAGGCGACAAGGTTTGGTTATGGAATCCCATCCGACGGAAAGGTCTTTCACCCAAGTTGCAGTCGCATTGGGATGGACCCTACAAAGTCCTTAACCGACTGAATGACGTCGTAGTGAGGATCCAAAAATCACCTAATGCAAAACCTAGGGTTGTACATTATGATCGGTTAGCCCCATACTATGGCCATAGTTCATGAGTATTACGTAAACAACCATGGTTGATAACATAAAAGTTGTAGATAATTTTTGCTTTTAATGTTTAGTAATATTTCTTGTTATTATTGTGTTTTCTGTATCTGTTAGTTATTAATTAGTGTGTAATTGTGAACTTGTGATAGAAGTTTGGCACCCTTTCTGGGGATTGTACTGCCCGGGACGTGCAGTCCTTAGGAAGGGGGCAATGTTACAAATCCTGTAAATAGTAATTATTGTAGTTAGGTAACCTGTAAATAGTTTCCCGTAATGAATATACAACCCCTTTTCATATGGCTAAAGTATACGACCCCCCTATTTCCTTTTTGTTCATTGATAAAATTTGATAACGGTCTACTATTTTCCAGAAGCGTGTGGAATATTTGAGAGATTTCTTTTCGGTGTGTATATAAACCGTTACGCTGGATAAAGAGTTTAGTTTCGATTGAGAATTTGTAATGAGAGTGTGTATTAGCTCTGTTTATAGCGAGGCATTTCCCTGAGTTGTTTTCGTATTTGGAAGTAAATACGTGTGTAAACGTTGAGTTTACGGTGTTGTGTGATAATTGCTTAATTGCTGATGAATAATTTAGCAGTTGTTGACGCTCTTTCCTGTACATAGTGTAAATAAATTTCCTGTATTTTTTTAATCAAGAACTGTGTCATCCTTTCAAGAAAGTTGGAAGCCGCACCGAATCCGTTACAATAATATTAGGCTCGGTAATTTTTGAAATTCAAGCTACAAAAACACAATTTTAAGCGATTTTCGATGTTGTTTAGTATTTGGGGGCTTTAAGCTGGAAATATCGCGAAATTTTAGATCTGGAAACGAAATTTCAGATGTTCCATAATTCTTTCGGTGTGCGTGTGTAGGGAGGTGGGGGAGTGGTGTGTGTTCGGAGGAGCAGCATTTTGAATATTTTCTTATTTTTAGACGAACTTAGGAAACCAAAGAAAAAGAAAAGAAATAGGACGGGGGGGGGGGGTAGAGTTAGCTGATCAATAAGCTGTAGTTACTGAATATTTTAAATTCAGGCCCCGCATTTCTAAGGCTGGCCCTTTGCAGTCTCCGCTGCACGCACTATTTTGATTACTTTTGTGTCTGTTGCATTTAATAAGAGCTTCAATTGAAAACATGGAAATTTCTTAAAACTTTTGAGAATTTACTTCTGAGATTTTTGCGAGGCCCTATCTGCGCGAGGTCGTCGGCAGTCGCCGACGCCTAGCGCCGCCACTGGCTCCAGAGAGCAAGTCGAGCACATGTGAAAAATTAAAGAGAAATTATTCAAAACAGAATGTGTGTGTGGGGGGGGTGTAACAAAAGTAAGCTTTCCATGTCAGAGGCAAAATAAAAGATCCACTTCTTAAACAAACTAATAAATAATTGCCGGCAAGGACTGAACATTTACATTTCATTTTTAGCTAAGGCTTGTTGATGAACTTAAATGATCTACAGTAGAAAAACGAAGATGCTCTTTGAAGAATACGCCTGGTAGTTTTTCATTTGTTATACTTCTGAAAGAACGCGGTTCTATTCGATGCCTTTGGTACTCATTATTACCATGGCAAATGTTCGCAGCTATTGTACTAACGTTCTCCTCACCTTTATCAACTTCCGTCGTCTTTTCTTTTCTTTTGAAATAGATGATATATATACTGGATGGTCAGTATTTTGACAAGTGGGCACGTGCTTTTTAACAGCGAAAGAAATCACTAGAGACAGAGTATACGTCTCTGTCAGGTCATGTTCTCTTCTTTTAATTATTACTGTTAATTAGTTTTTCAGCAATTTTTTCATCAGTCAGAATTATTTGTTAATTACTTTGGTAACCGGTAGCTCTCTGCCGTTGCAAAATGAATACCCATTTACAGCCTTGCATTTGTGATAAAAATATGATGAAATATGTTTGAGACAAATCTAATTTCTTTGAAAAATTAAAGAATAATTGTTTCGTTCTTGATATTTTACATTACTTTTTTCCCCTCGCCAAATTCAGCAAGTTCGCGCCGCTGACTGGCACGCGCCCTATGTAGAGTAAACTCGTTTCCTTGACAACGACTGCAATTCGGTTCGCCTAGCTTTCCCTTCAGTGCCAACTTAGATTGAAACGAACTATAGCGTCCGTTCGATGCTTTTGACCATCTATCTATGACCTACATCTCAGGGAGCTTCCATTGGATTTTCGCCACACCTGGGAAAGCTGGATTGGGACTGACTGGAGACATGTGATCTTCGGCAATGAATCCCGATTCCGTTTCAGCGCTCATGACCTACTCACACGCGCGCGGTGATGCCAGGCCAGTAGTCTATCAGCCATTTGTTGTCGAGCGGCATACGGTGATTACACAAGGCGTGACGGAGCGATTTGTTTGGACAGAAGATGTCTTACAGTTGTCCGTCAAGGCACTATATTATCAACTGTCTCAACGGCCATTTATCGGCAGGATAACACTCGTCCTTATACGGCGCGACTTTCCTAACAATGTTTTTGAGCTTTGGCCAATAGAGCATGTTAGAACTGCAACCGCAAGCGTCCCAGAATATAGGTGAATTAACCACCCAAATGCAAAGATTATGGCATGATATTCCGCAGGGGGTCAAAGGTGACGTATCTAGTTTGATGCCGAGTCGTATTTTGACTCGTATAGCAACCAGAGATGACTGTACTACTTACTGGTTTGTAAACTTTATCATGCCATAACTTAATAAAACAATCTTTTTTTTTCTTCTGAATTTTTAATCATTTGCTGATTTCCTCATAGACCATATACGTGATCCTAGGCTTCGTGAAGATAACTCGCTTCCTTCTGGTTGCATATGTATATATTTTTTTATTTTGCACTAGATTTAAGAAATACGAAATAGAAGAGTAGTCATCGCTCTTTTTCGAAGCTCAGACTGGCGACTATCCTGTCGCTCAGAGCTATTTAAGTGGCAGCTCTTAAGTGTTTATTTAACATCGTATGAATAGGCTCAAAATTTTGTGACATGCAAAGCTGGTCGCAACAAGGGTGGCCGGTTTGAGAGGTGTTACTGTGTCTATCTATATAAACATTAATTTCAAAGCATATTTTGCAAAAAAAATTTTTCCTTAATTATGTGTAGCAAATTTTCCGAGTATTTATCAATCCATATCTATTTACTCGCATGTAAATAATCTTTGAAATATGTGAACAAAAATTTTGTCAAAAGTTTTAGGGGATATTTTTAGTAACGATTAAGACAGTTTTATTCCTCCATTAGGGCAGCGAAATAGTGTTGCGTCATGGAAAAAATCCTCCCGTCACGCTCGGAATGATGTCACAATCGTAGAAAGAGTTTCTTTCGACCGGAACGTGCGGATTTGAATCTTGTTTTGCATTTAAGAAATGAAAAAATAGAAGTTGCATGTTTTCAAAAAAAATTTTCCTGAATAATGGAAAATGTTTTGACAATAATATACTTACTGATCAAAGACTAACCTTTTTTACTGAAATAAACATTGGACAAATTGTTTTTAACCACACCTTTTCAAAAATGCATAAATAAATAAATAAAATGCGATCTATTTGCAAAAAAATATGTATATGTATGTATATTTTCATTATGCTTAAAATGAGATTTTCCGCATTCGGGTCAAGAAACTTTTTCTCGAACGCAATTAGTTCTGGATCTGTGGGGTAAAATACCTTCAATTTTTAATGGCATGAAGTGTCATGCTTTTGAAACATGATTAAAATATACGATCTAAAAATAAAAGGTGCTGTAATCTTTGAGACAGAAATTCTTAGAAATAATTAAACACACTTAGTAGAAACTACTTAAACCTTCAACGTTTTTCACTATTAAAAAAAAAAAAAAAACGATTCAGCAACGTTCCTGGAAAATAATGGGCAGCTAATGTGCCCAATTTCTGCCAGTAACATATCTTGCAAAAACCAGGAACGTTTTCTACTGAAGTCAGTAACCTTTCTGAAATTATTCTTTAATATTCCTGGTTAAAGCTGTCTGGAACCTTCAAGGGAAATTGGGTAGGTTTAATGTAACTGATTAGAAGTTTCTTGATTTACTAAGAAAGCTCCAGAAGCATCCATGGCTTTAGTTAAGGCAGAATTGTCAGTACGATCCTCAGAGGGAAAATGCATAGAGACTGCATTTCACTTTGAAATCGGGAGGAAACTGCCTTGCACACGGATCACGTGGTAAGCAAGCAAACCTCTTGCTACTTGACCTCCCTAAATTTATTGGTGAGCGTTTGCAAGAGGTAGGTTAACAATTTTAATCTTTTCGCTTCTTGAATTTTTTTTTAAAGATTACTTATAACGTATAAACAGTCTGCTACAGGCAGAGTCTGATTACCGCAGGGGCACAGGCCCCTCCTTTTAGATTTCAGGGGGGCCCAAAATCCCCTTAATTTATCATGCTAATCAAAAATAAATAATGATTTCACTCAGAATCTAGAGTACAATGATATCATTGATATTTTTGCAAATGCCAAGACAAGGAAAAAATCTCTTATTTGTTGAAAAAAATTTTCCTGAAAAATTTGATCTGTTTGAAAATCCCAAAAGAACTCAAAGTTCAGTCTGTATTTACTATAAAAAGTCATATCATAGATAATTTTGGTATTTATGGTTTACTGCAACAGGAAAAGTTTAAATCACATTTTATATAATTTTTGTATACTATATCTAATCTACTTTTTAAATGTATATATCATATTGTGATATGAGGTACCACCAAATTTAACATGATTGTGTTAATACGCAAGTATCAAAATATTTTATAGCTTCATTATATAGAATAAGCGAGAATGGAGGGGGGAGGGGTGGAGCACAAAATGAATTTCATACCCAGTGTCTTCAAAACTCTTAGTCGGGCCCTAAGGGGTCCCTGAAATAGAAATGAGCCTCGTGTCATATATCAGAATGATCGGGCTCTGGCTACAGGTATAACCCATGAATGGCAAATGGGAAAATAAACCATAAATAAATTTCCACTTGATCCAAATTAGTTTCTAAAAGTTCAAAAGAAATGAAAAAAGAAATTGCAATGTATGCATATGAATTTACCGGAAAGCATTCTTAATGCCTTACGGAAATACAGTGAAACCTGTGTAAGTTGACCATTTGCGGTGCACTATTTTAGTGGTCAACTTATAGAGGTTGAATTATATGATATAGATCTAATTCTGTGTCTAAAAATAGTGGTCAACTTATACAGGTGGTCAACTTCACAGGTTTTACTGTAATACAATAGACTATTGAGAGATTATTTCATTTTAAAAAGGAACATAAGCACTTTTCAAGTATTTTATATCCCAAAAAGGAACGGTAATTGCATTTGAATACACGGGGCTTGCACAAAAAATTTTGGGGCCCGTCACAGATGACTTTTCCCCTATATGAGGCAATGAGAAGCAAAGGATTGCAAGTGGACATTTTCAAATTTTGAGCAAAACGCGTTTAAAGATAACATCCTAGGTAAGCTTTCATTGAAATTTTTTTCTAAATCATGCTGTATAGCAGCAACTACCAGGGCTACTAGTACAATCTCTTGCCCCAAGACAGAGGAGAGGTTCACCTACCATTTGTACTGGTTTTCCCCAAATTTTTAATTTTGCCACTTACATCCCTTTGCTTCTCACTGCCTCATATGTCCCTACGTACATTTCACCTCTTATTTTTTAAAATTTTGGGTCTTTCAGACTCGGGCCTGGGCCAACAGGTGTCCTTTCTCCTCCCCCCCCCCCGGCAGTGTGGACGCCCCTGTGAATATGTGTTGCGGCCGCTGTTTTGATTGGAGTAAAACGAATTTACATGATCGATTTTTTTATTTAATAAGAACGAAAAATTTCTTGAAAGAAAGAAATCTTTTTGCATTTAAAATTAGTTAATTACTACTTTTTCCAGTTCACCAAAGATAATATTAACAATTGAAAAATCTTAAGGTCCCCTCAATGTCACCAAATATAGTGTTAAAATAGCGTTGCAGGAACAGGCCATTGATGTTTGGAAGTTCCCAGTAAGCAAAATATCTTGCCTCAGTATTGCATAAAGGTTGACATGCAAGAAAAATCATCTTGCATTAATGCTGCCTCAATGTTGTTATGTTACTCCATTTATGCTGTCAGCAGGCTGCCACAATATTGACTGACAAGGTGTATGCAGCATAATATCAGGAAGATATCAAGGTAGGCTGCTTTTGTAATATTGCATACGTATTGATATGACAGGATAATATCAAGATGTTGTCATGACAGCATGAAATCAAGGTCTAGGCAAGATGATCTTGCTTTTGTAATCTTGCATACGTATTGATATGACAGGATAATATCAAGATGTTGTCATGACAGCATGAAATCAAGGTCTAGGCAAGATGATCTTGCTTTTGTAATATTGCATACGTATTGATATGATAGGAAAATGTCAGGATACATTGACATGACAGTATGAAATCAGCACGTTTGCAAGGTGTTTTATCTATTTATTTGTATTATTTTCACTTTAAACTCGAGAATTAAATTTCATTCTTTAATTATTTCTGTTATTCTTCAAGATAGGTTTCTAGCCTAAGAATATTTCCTTAAAGCTGACATCTGATCGGAAATTCATATAAAGGTATTAATAGTACTCGCAATTTAACTTAAAAAATGAAAGTTTCTTCGGTTTGCCTAATACTTGACTTATTTTTTAATTTCATGCTTCTAATTGTATTATAAAGACATAAAATGCCTAGTTAGGAATAATTGCGGAAGTTTTTATAACACATTTAAGAGTAAAGAAAGCAAAATAATAAATAAGTAAATAAATACAATAAAGTACATTTCCAAATGGATGTCAGCATTGAAAATATCCCATGGACAAAACACATGAATTTATCTTAAAGAATAACATAAATAACCATTGAATAAAATTAATCTTACTCATGAGATTGAAGTGATAATACGAAATTCTGGGCTTCATGTCCTTTGTTTCAAAGTCTAGGGACGAAAAAAGTTATTTTCGGCCATTTCTAACATTGATCGCACATCGTCTGCGATATGACTTGTTTAGTACTATATTAATAAACAAATGCAGTTATCAGTCATTCATAAGTTATTCCTAAAACAATACTATTCCACACTAATAACTAAGCAACCAACTTAACGAAGCCTAAAAAACGCAACGCCAACGCCACGTGCAGCTCCTCTGAACCGACTGAATCGTAGGTCAAAGGAGGAAGATAACATGCTAGCAATGCGAGGGACGCTGGGTAGAAAGAACTGTGCGCATGCGCAAGTATCAACGAAGGTCCACCTGTTCTATTGTGTACTAATTACCTTGACGGCGACAGCATGAAATCAATACATCTTGACGGCGTCAACATGTGTGCAATGTTGTTATTGTAAGGTAATATCAATATTGATATTTTAAGATGAATGCAATGTTGCATACGTGTTGTTATTGTAATATTACTTTTTAATTTTTATGCAAGCTTTATGCAGTATGAAACACGTCAATATTGACGCCGTCAGTATAATATCAAGATCTGTCAAGATTTATGCAAGAAATTTTGCTAGTAGGGTTGTTGGAGTACAGGAAATTTCCTCCCCTCGCCCCCTCCCTCTACATACACCGTTAAAAATCCTAACAGATCTTCTACCAGTGATAGCCGAAGGGAGACAGCATAAACTTTTTTATATTTTAAATAAACTTTAGAAATGGAAGCTTAATCTCATTTACATCAAATCTTTAAGTCAGGGGCGAACTGGGTCCCCAAAAGTGCACCAATCTTGACTCTCAGGTGTGAGGGCAAAAAAAAAAAAAAAAAAAAAACTGAAAACGGGCAGGTTTAAGGGCGCAAAAAAATAAATAAATAAATGAATAAATAAATAAATAAAATAATTTTAAAAAAAATAAATAAATAAATAAAAATAAAAAAACGCACGCAACAGAAGCCACATTAGTTCGAGGACGCAGGAAAAAACTCTAAAATAAATAAATAAATAAATAAAAAACATTGAAGGTGCACAGGTTTTGGGGCGGAAAAAAAAAAAAAAAAACTGAAAACGCGCAGGTTCAAGGGCGCAAAAAAAAAAAAAAAGCACACCACTTAGCGGAAGCAATAAAAAAAAAGTCGCATAGGTGCGAGAGCGTAAAAAAATAATAAATAAATAAATAAATAAAATAAAAAAACGCCCTCAACCGAAGTCGCATTAGTTCTAGGGGGCATCGGGGTCGGTGGCCAGTACGCCCCCACTTCACATACTCAAAAATTATGATTAAAAAAAACATTAATTTGTTGAGCTTTTCTGGAAGCAATATAGAAAAATATGAATTGTATTCCCCTACTTTAAGCATTCACCCTACGATATGATATTAGTATAAAGGTTAATTCAAGCGAGAAAGAAATCAAAACTTGAATTAGTTCCATATAAAAGAATTCACCGAGGACACAGGTTTCTACTTATTGGTGAAGAAATGAATTTCTATGTTAAGCACACACGCACACACACACACATTTTATGAGATTAAAGATAACAACGCAAAACCTCAGTTAAATTTGTTAATTTTGGTAACAAGAAATGTTTTACGCTAAATAAGCGATAAATGGCTTTCTAACTCTATTTTTAGCAATAAAACCAATAAATTTGAAAATAACTGAGAAATTATCAAAATATATACTTTCTGGTGGAATGTATTTGGGCCTCACTTGGACCGATTTCTCCTTACATCCGAATACAGAGCAATACGAAACAATTTTATCTTTAAAAAAAAACAGTTCTCCTTCGTAGAAATATATGTTAAGCTCCTCCGCGATGCTTGCTCGTCACGTGGTAAAAACCAGATTTGTGCTGGCGTGACAAAGAGTTACCACATACTTTCTCTACCCATCTTAACTCTGTGGTAAGATCCAAGCATCTCTTCCGCCTGCAACTCTTGCCTTGCAAAGCTGCCGCTATCCAGAGACTTATTTGCTCTAAGCGTAATTCAGACATCGTCCATAAGACCCGTAAGCGCCGATTTTTTCTCCCTAAAACTAGGCTTCGGTCTGCGTTGCCATGACAGCAAGCCGTATTGTACGGAAACCGTCAACGTGACGAGAAGCTAGATAGTTGACGTCCGTACAGTTGTGAGTCGCATTTCATTGGTCTCCACAAGATGAGCGGGCTCTCTCTATTGGGTCAGAGTACTGTCATGTGCTTTTCGTGCGTTCGCAACATATGAATGCTTCTCCCTTATCGGCCGTCCGTCCCGTCCATCCCGAGTTTTTCCACCCGAAACAGGTTTTCTTTGCTGGTTCCCATGACTTCTAGCCATATTGGACAGGACCGGTTTCGATCAGAAGAACCTTGATATCTGACGGCCGTCAAAAGTAAAACAGCATTTTATTGGTTTCCGCCAAGCAGCGCGCTCTTCTCTTTGGCGGCTGAATTCCGCCACGTCATTGATGTACGGCAACCGTATGTGAATGCTATTCCGTTTTCGTCGGCAGTCCGTCACGTCAAAAAACGGGATGGACGGGACGGACTGCCGTAGTGTGAACAGAACTTAACGTTTCAGAATTTTTTTTAGTGTTCGTAAAACAGGATAGGATCAAATTTGCATACTCTGCGAAACTTGCTGTGTATTCTGTTAAAGTTTAGTTAAAAAAACTTTCCAATTATCCCAAAGGTGCATATCCTCCCTGAACGATAGTTCCTAAGCGAAAAATTTTTAGTCGTGAAGAAGTTTTTTGAACGCAGAAAACGCGATTCTTTAAAATATATGTTAATATTTCACTCCTTTTATCTTAGAATTACTTACTCCAAAGGAGAAACACATTGTTTAAAATCTTTGTTTAGAAAATAGCTAACCTGCTGATTAGAATATCTCTACCGCGAATACATTCACAAATTTGTGTCAAACATTAGATTTGTCAGCGTTTTTTTAACTGGCAAAAAAGTAATCCTACTAATGTTTAATATTACGTTTGTTTTTGCTGTTGAATAAGAAGCTGAAAATTTTCGCTAATCACTATGCACAATTTCCGATAGTATGTCATTTCCTGTACGCGTTAAATTTACTCAAATATTTTTTATTAAATTTAGCCTGTACGTTTTTCTTTTATAGATTGTACGTAAAAAAAAAGAATCATAAAAGTATTTTTAAATATTTTTAAAGAACTATACTTTTACATGCCAAAAGTGGTACCTGGTACTTAATACACCCATATCGCCAGTGCATGCATTGATTAATATTTCACCTCACATTTATGATGAAATTTATACTGGTAAATGATAAACAGGTATAGTGAAACCTGTGTATAACGATACTGTCTATTCCAATAAACCTGCCTGTAGCGATATTTTCCTTGGTTCCAGCAAAATGTCAGCAAACATAATCAAACTGCCTATAACGGTAACCTGTCTATAATAATATTTTTTTTAGGTCCTAACAGTATCGTTGTAGACAGGTTTTACTGTATTTTGAATAAGAAGCTGAAAAATTTGGCTAATCACTGTGCACAATTTCCTATAGTATTTCATTTCTTGTGCGCGTTAAATTTACTTAATATTTTTTATTAAATTTAGCCTGTACGTTTTTCTTTTTTATACTGTACGTATAAAAAAAGAATCATAAAAGTATTTTTAAATATTTTTAATGAACTATACTTTTACATGCTAAAAGTAGTATCTGGTACTTCAAACACCCATATCGCCAGTGCATGCATTGATTAATATTTCACCTCACATATATGATGAAATTTATACTGATAAATGATAAACAGATATAGTGAAACCTGTGTGTATAACGATACTGTCTATTCCAATAAACTTGTCTGTACGATATTTTCCTTGGTTCCAGCAAAATGTCAGCATACATAATCAAACTGTCCATAACGATAACCTGTCTATAATAATTCTTTTTTAGGTCCCAACAGTATCGTTGTACACAGGTTTTACTGTATTTTAAACAGCTCTCTGCAAACTTATTTCACGCATTAAAAATTGGAACTAAGTCAAAACATTTCGTCAGGCGTATTTTCACCAATTGTACTTAAAAAAAAAAAAAAAATAACATCAGAAGAGGGGAAAAAACGGTCTGTTTTAAAAATGTTATTTTCTGATGTTTTGTAACTTTTATATCGGAATCGATCACTGTTTTATGTTTACTATTTTTGTTTCTCCCGTTTACTCCTCCAGAATGAATTTCACTGTTCAAAAAGTATCAAAAAGTATCTTCATGTCTTCAAATGAACCTTGACTATATCCCTGCTGATGAGTAATAACAGAAAATATTAATAAAGAAAATAATAACAGTATAATTATAACTACGAAGTAATCATAATAAACTCTCGTTGTTTGTGAAAACTCTGTAAGCTATGAAAATAATAAGAAAATAATAAAGTTCTTAACAATCAAAAAACAAAGATGAATAAGAAATAAATAATAATAATAATAAAAAAAATACTTTTATGAAAGTGAAAGTGCAAGAAAAAAGTATGAATCAGGAAGTTTTTGTTACTGTCCTTAAGTCTCTATTTTTATGACTTACAATCGAATTCGTTCAAAGTCAAAACTTTAAGAAACTGGAATATTATTTTTAAGTATGATTATCATTTGGTTTCAGAAAAGTCGAAATCACGTTACAAACACTTTTCACCACAGGAATAACAGAACATATTTTCCTGCCCTCCTTTCTAGCCTGTATTCTGTAGCATTAAACTTTTCTTTCTTTTAGACGCCAACCAGCTTGACAAGATATATTTAAATCCGATTAAGGTTAACGTCCCTCTAGCTCTTTGACAAATAAGGCATTTAACTGTCTCCAGCAGTTTTATTTTCTTCAAGCATTGAATTAGTATAGAAATTAGAAAATCGTAATTTGTATGCCTGTTTTATCAAATAGATAATAATGATTATATAAATTGATTATATATCTGCATATTGCTCCTTTTTTGTGCAAGAATTGCATTTACTAAATTCATTTATTATCAATTTAGGTAACAACACTACTGGTTATTAAAAATTTTTCAACAAGAAGGAGACATGCGACACAAGTGAAATCTACCAGGCAGGAAGAAGAGGCTAACTACATAGACCTCTTAATCAGAGACGCTAAGGGGACTAGAAATTTAGTCTTTTAAATGGAGGTGTCCCTTCTTCGTAGTACATGAATTAAAGCGTGCTCAATTCATGTATTAACTCACCATAATTTCATAATAAAAGAAAACTATAGTTGAACTCGTTTATAAGAAGTCCTGATTTAATGAGCTACCGGATTTAACGAGTAAGTCAGAAATACTTTGGTTAACACAATGTTAAGTTGCTTGCATAAATTGCTTTGCTTTCAATAAGCTAATTCCGCTAAAAGCAAGCAATATTTTAAAAAGATAAATAAATACCTTTGTGCTGAAAAGTAAAGTAAGAAATAACAACGTCAAAAAGCACAAATTGCAGATTCTTGCAGACACGTGTTTCGGCGTTACAAGGAGCGCCTTTTTCAATACAAAAGAAATGAGCTTATGAATGAAAAGACATCCGACAATGACGTTGTTATTTCTTACTTTAATATTTTTGTGGTTCATAAATTTTTACTGACTTCCAGATCAGTTTATCTTTTCTTGGAAAAAATCCATTAGAATTCCAATGTTTACTCAAAGTTAGTGATGAGTCACAAGTGACGATTTTTTTTTCTAATTTTTTAAGCAGGGAAACATTTTAAAATTATTTATCTCTTGGCGTCAGTGTTGACACTACTGAAGATAACATGGCTCAAACTCAAGCTGATACTTGAGAATTTTTTATGATTTCTTGCTTGACGTTATCCTAGTAAAACATACCATGATCACATGTGTCCCCTTTTCCCCAATGCATTAATTTTTGTGATTTGTCTCTGTGACTTTCCCTTAAACATAGTGCATGCAATGCTTGCAAAAAAAAAAAAAAAAAAAAAAGGAGCAATATGCAGATATATAATCAATTTATATAATCATTATTATCTATTTGGTAAATCAGGCATACAAATTACGATTTTCTAATTTCTATACTAATTCAATGTTTGAAGAAAATAAAGTTTATCAGAGAAACTCAAGGAGGTCCCTATTCAAAGGAGCTACGGAGAGAAAATACTGAACTAAAAATAGAGATGTCCCTCAAAGAGGGTACTACTGTGTTACAATTTCAACCCATTCACGTAAAATAATCTTATGCAGTAGCGACGCCTATACAGGCCCGACGAGAAGCCATGTCAGCCTAGTCGGAAACTAGGGGCCCGGCGGCGTCGGCGACAGTAGCACAAAAAAAAAAAAAAAATTAATTTGAATTTTGAAATTTTGAATTCAAATTATGTTTTTCGCAATCACGACAGGACCCTACTCATTGGAGTTATTCTTTCTAGAAACGGCTCCTGTCCCCCCAAGCCTTCCCCTCCTTCTGTGCAGTTACAGCATAGTTGTGTGTGTGTGTGTGCGCGTAGACCAGTGGCGGATGGCACAGCATGAACCGGCTCTGGCATGTACAAACCGGCCGGCCTTTTAAAGAGTTACTCTTTGAAGAGGAGACGCACCCCATCCCCCCTCTCTAGTTTTTTCAAATGTATAAGAAATAATGGATCTAGCTTCTAGTTTTAGGAGGGAGTCATCACTAGAGTCTGATGACTCAAATTAGAAGAAATGCGTTTTACGAATGTGGAGAAACAATACGAACACTTGCATAGTAAAAAGTTTAATATTCATGTAGCTAATGAAGAATTCGGGGAAAATTTTCGAAATTATAGCTCCAAAAACGCAGTTAAACTATTTTTAAATGATCTTGGACGATGTTTGCAGGGGGGGGGGGGAGAATTGGAGAATTCCTCAAGAAAATTTTCGAAATTAGAGTCTTAAAAACACATGTAAAAGCTATCTTTGGAAACACTATAGGAGAAGGGGTGGGGTTCAAGATTTCTCTCTAAGCGAAATTTCTCAATTGAAGTTCCCAAAGCGCAAATTTAGAAGATAATTGACGCTTCAAGTTTGTTAACGATAAACTGAAGCCCCTCCCCGCCCAAGACTGTCTCTGTTGGCACATCTTGCAATAACGCTTGAAGAGGGGGAACTTTTTATGTGATATCGCGTGAAAATAATGTATAATTGTAATGAACGTGAAAAACAAAAATTCAGAAGATCTTTAATGATACTAGAAGAGGATTTAGAAGAGATTCAGAAGAAAATTGTTGAAATTTTCAGTTCTAAGAACATATGTATAGGCTATCTTTGATGGCGGAGGAAAATGGATAAGGTAAAGAATCTTCCGAGGAGCAGATGTTGTATGAGCTAAAAAGGAAGGTAGGGCTTCAAGTGGAGGACATGTTAAGCCATCATGGAAACATAAGCCCTGTGTTAACATCAGCAGATATCTTCTGGATTTATGCCCGTCAGGAGATCAAAAAAAAAAAAAAAACCTTCTACGTTTTTGCACTTCCCGTGTTTGAAATGGGCAGTCATTTAATTATTTCAGACTTATCTTAAATACAGAGGTAAAGAATGAGTTCAGCTTCTGGGTTAAGAGCAAGTAATTAGTAGATCTTATCTAAGTATTGACAACCTGAACCTAATCGTAAATATAATATTCACTCCATGGGTTTCTCTCTGGAAATAGTTTCGAGTTTGTAGTCTGAAAAATGGACTTGAGGCGATCTTTGGTAATGTTTTAGGGGAAGGAGAAATTTCGGGGTCTTTCCCGGAGAATTTTTGCGAAATTGTAGCTCTAAAAACGCAGCTTTATACGGTTTTTGGTGATGATTCGGAAAGGAGAAATTCAGTGGCCGTCGTTTTAAAAATTTTTTGATTTGTTAATCCAACGAAATTTTTTCGAAGTTATATCTTTTAAAATTCAGTTTTTAGACGATTTTTTGGTAATGTTAGTCGGTGAAGTTGTTCGATTATACTCCTTTGGTAATTTTGCGAAATTTGAATTCTTAAATGCAGATGTAGATAATCTTTGCTTTGGAGTCCTAAAAACGAAATTTCAGACCATCTTTTAGGATAAAAGAGGGAGGAGAGGGTAGGTGACCTCTGAAAAATTTCTAAATGAAGTCCTAAAAACTAAATTTTTGCTGATCTTTAAGGATGGGGTAGAGACGTTTCTGCAGGACTTAGGTGATCACTCTTCTGTAAACTTTTCGAATTTAAAGTCCTGAATAAAAATCGTGGGCTGTCTTTGATGGCGGTAGGCGACAGAAGAAGAAACAAGGTTCCGATTTGGAAACTCTTCCCCTGCACTTTCAAAATAAATGTTTTAAAACACGTTTTTATGCTTTTTGGTGGTGTAAAAGGAATGGATAAGGTTCGAGGACCACCCTCTCCACCCTCTCCCTTCCCCATTCTTTGCTAAGTTCCTATGTTCTTTCATTTAAATTGTTGATACAAATGCTGTGCAATACAAAAAATACTCCCTCAGTATTTTTTTCCCAAGACCATTTTAGTTCTTTTGTTTTTCCATAGTGAAATTTTCAACTTCCAGCTTGATGTTTGTTCATGTTTGAAATTAAAGCTTTAGGGATTCATTAAAATAATCTTTTACCATTTTGGACTGATGTGGTACTTTTGAGTGACACCGTAAGTCTTCTTTTCCCAACTTTATTTTATTTTAACTATCATGTCTCCTAAATCTCTTGATAAAGTTTTGGTTTTCTTTCGTTTCGTAGATTCAAACACTCTTAGAACTACTGGTGTGACTATTCATTACTATAATTCAAGTCTCCCTTACAGCGTTTTAAATTTTTTTCTATTCAAAACATGCTTCGGCGGCCCCTATGAAATGGTCATGGTTATTTATCTATCTATTTCTTGTATTAAGCTGAAGCTTGTCATGGGTTTGTGCTATGTACTCTGTATTGGATACTTTTTTTCGTTAAAAAAATGTTTGAAACATACATTTCAGCGGCCTTCAGTTAGGTAAATTACAATAAAGAAACATGGATGTTCCTAAATAATATTCAAAGGTTTAATTGCTAAATATTCAAAGGTTTCATTTTCTTTTAAAATTTTGCTGAAAATTACTTTTTTTTCACTGGAATTCCACCTGATGTTATTTTATTATTACTATTTCAATTTTTTAACACTGAGAACGTTTTCTATTTTCCTTGTATTTATTTTTTTATTATTATTATTTTAGTCTTCACTGAATTAAAATTGTCAGCCTCGGTTCGGCCGCCTCCTCTGGTGACGGCCCCGCCTTGACGTGTTCATTATCCCATACGAACCAGAGGCAGTTGTTAAGACCTTAAATGGTCCTGGGCATTATGCAAAAAAAATATCTTATCGGCCCGACGCACAGAAAATTATCTTATTACTTACAGCATGAGTTTGTAGAGTTATTGTTTTTTTATATCTTAATTTTGCAACCTTTGCTTTTCGTGCAGCGATTCTCTTATAAATCGTTGAGAAATGTACCAAATTATTATGATATTGCCATAGTTTTTTTTTAAAGGAAGGAAGAAAGAAGGAAAAGAAAAGAAAAACTTTTTTTTTTACTATTCAATACTAAAATTTAACGCGGCCCAAACAGAGGCGGGCCGCCGGGCAAATGCCCGGCTGCCCGCCGGGCCCATCCGCCCCTGGCGTAGACCTGTGTGTATGTACGTAGGCGTGTGCTTAGTGTATGTGTGTGAAGTGGTGTGTTTGTATGTGTGTGAGCGTGCGTGTGTGTAGGACATGGACGCCTCCTACCAGGAGAAGCGGATAGCTCAGGACCGGGGCCTGGAGGACGGCGGGCGGTGGTCCCCTGGTCCAAGCTGAAAAAGGAACCGTAACATCAAGAACGGTCAAATGAAAGCAATAAGCAATCGTGATTGCTCAAAAAAAAGAAAAAGAAAAGAAGGAAATAAAAAAAAAAGAAAGAAAGAAAAAGAAAGGATGAAAAAAAAAAAAAAAAAATGGGGAAAAAACTCCGAATGAGAGAAAGCGTAAAGATTAAGTCACGGAATAAGAAGGAGAGAAATGTCCTACGGGATTGCTAGTGTAAAAGTGGCAACGTTTGTTCACTATTTCCAGAGGGCGTTGTATGTGCACCGCTCCCGACAATCGCAGCAGATCAATGTAAATGATGCTAAGTTTCTCATTTTTTAGAGGCAGCTATTAAAGCAAAAAAAGAAAAAAAATACTGGAAATTGGTTGTAATAAGGGGCCAATATAGTGGACGATGTACGGCTTTCGTCCACAGAAGTTAGCGCAGTATTTTGATGGAAAAATTTATTTTATTTTTCATCACCAACTTGCCGAATTCGTCTGCTATTAATATTGCGCTGTGCGATGTTTTATTTTTTACGAGTTAAATGTTTCTATTCCTGTAAATAATTGACGAAATGAGAATGTTGTAGAATTAATTACGTAAATCCTTTTTTTAATTAGTTGTAAATTTCGTGACATGTTTCGAGAACTAATTGAAGCGAAATAATTTTTTGCTTTCACGACCTTTAACAGATAAAATAAATGTTAATGTTCTATTCACTTAACTTCAAGCTGATATTGATTAAATTAATTTTATTCACGTGTTTACTCACTGCTTAAACAGAATTGTTATCATTATTTTTTTATTATTGCATTTTTTTCGACAACCAAATGGAAAAAAAATCGAGAAACCTTTTTCATTCAAAAAATTATACCTTGGAACGCTTTTTTTGAGATAGTTTGTGGGGTTTTCTGTTGAAATTAATCATATGTATTTTTTAAATGAAAAAGGTTCCCGATTTTTTTTTTCGATTTGGTTGTAGAAAAAAATGCAATAATAATAAAAAAATAATGATAACAATTCTGTTTAAGCAGTGAGTAAACACGTGAATAAAATTATTACAATCAATATCAGCTTGAAGTTAAGTGAATATAACATTTATTTTTATCTGTTAAAGGTCGTGAAAGCAAAAAATTGTTTCGCTTTAAATAGTTCTCGAAGCATGTCACGAAATTTACAACTAATTAAAAAAAGTATTTACGTAATTAATTCTACTACATTCTCATTTCGTCAATTATTTTCAGGAATAGAAACATTCCAACTCGTAAAAATTAAAACATCGCACAGAGCAATATTAATAGCAGACGAATTCGGCAAGTTGGTGATGAAAAATAAAATAAATTTTTCCATCAAAATACTGCGCTAACTTCCTGTGGACGAAAGCCGTACATCGTCCACTATATAGGCCCCTTATTACAACCAATTTCCAGTACTTTTTTTTTCTTTTTTTTGCTTTAATAGCTGCCTCTAAAAAAATGAGAAACTTAGCATCATTTACATTGATCTGCTGCGATTGTCGGGAGCGGTGCACATACAGCGCCCTCTGGAAAAAGTGAACAAACGTTGCCACTTCTGCATAGTAAAGATTTATCTCCTTCTTTTTAATCTCCCTGGATTAAGTATTTGGTATTATTGTTGTGGCACTTAAAATGGAGTTAATTGTTTTCTAGTGAGCAATTTTCATGTTTTCTCTTCTTTTCCCCCTTTTCTTTTCTCCCCCTTTTCTTCTCCCCCTTTTTTTTCTTCTTTTACCCCTTTTTTCTTTCGTTTCCCCCCTTTTCTTTTCTTTTTTTTCCTTTTTTTGAGGGGCTGGAGGGGCCCGGCGACATAACTGACTAGAGGCCCGCCTTGTTTCTCTGCGGCCCTGCGCCTATTTAAATGAAGAAATTGTACCGCGGCATTGAATTCACAATTGCACTTGAACGTTGCTTCCTGCGAAAAGTTGCTGTGATGCCTCATGTAAGGAAATGCTTCCCAGCACGTTTCTATCTTTGACTGAGGTCGAATAGCAGCTTACTGGAATTGCTGTTAATTCTATTGTAGTATTGCTGTTCGCTTCGTTCGAGATCCCATGGCTGCCTGCAGAACATGGGATCGGTGGTTTCAGGAGGATAATATGGAATGCTGAGCTGTAGGCAATATTAACAATTTAGAATTTTTAATGCTATTTGCATTAATATTTGAGGCAGTGGAAAGCAAAGGATTGTAAGTGGACATTTTCAAGTTTCGAGTAAAACACGTTTAAAGATAACATCCTAGCAAGGGTTTCATTGATTTCCCTCCCCCCCTAAATCATGCTGTATAGCAGCACATACCAGAGCTATTAGTACTATCTCTTGCCGCAAGACAGGAGAGGATTTCCTACTGTTTGTACTGGTTATCTCCAAATTTTTAATTTTGCCACTTACATCCCTTTGCTTCTTACTACCTCATTTGACGTTTAGCATTTAAAATCTGGATCTAGCATGTGGCAGAAAAATTAACATTAAAGCAAAACTAGTTTAGCGTTTTGTATTTGTCTTAAACTTGACCCACGATTTGAAAAAATAACAAAAATACACAAAGGTTGTTACAATGAAATCAAAACTTTCGATTTCTCTAAGTGTGGGAGCGAGATGGAATGTATTGCGAAACTCACAACGAGCCATTTATCTTATACGAGTACTTTTGAGGAAGTCTGTATATAATTGATGGCTCTGGGCACGGCGGTGGGCACGGCAGTGCCCCCGCCAAGTCGAGCGCGAAGCAAACACTGCCGTACCGTCCTTTACTGGAACCATTTCGCCGCATTTTCAGGCCCCTATTTAAGAACCTTCTGATGATACCAGAAAGTAAAAATTTTCGTCATCCAGTAAACTATAATCACATACTTAAAATCCGAAATTTCAAGTCTGTAGGTCATTTAGTTCCGAAGTTAAACGAAAGCAAAGTTTCGCATTTATGACACTCACTCACTCACTCACTCATGATCATCAAAATAGAACTAGTACTTCCCATAAACTCAGAGAGGTGAAATTTGGTACAGAGTTAGGGTTTAATGACCACATAAAGGGAAAACTATAAAAACTAGGCTAATCGAAGATCTGGAGTGACCCTGATTAGAAAACACAAGAGCCAAACCAAACTATTAGAGATCGACATACCGCCTTTACAAAGAATATTCAACTTGGTGGGCCGCTTCATTTGATGTCAAAAATCGAAAGTTTAAAGTATCTAATGAAGAACCCTCAGCTGTATTGGAGATATGGTAATGCCCCCTTCTACTATTGGTACATAAAAAACTCTACTGTCATTGCTAAAGTCCAGCGTAGTGGGACACATCTTCTAATTTAATCTAGCCTAAATTTAGTCCACTCTAAATCCCACCAAAAACATTCTGTAAAAAACTAGCCAAATCTCGATGGAGCTGTTTGTTTATCTCTAAAAAGTAATGAAATCTAGACAAAGTCATGACAAGTCTAAGGTTCCTTACTGCGATTTCTTTATTATTATAGTTAATGTTGTGTGACTTGGCCGTTAAACATTCCTTATACGTTAGTGGGTACAAGTCAATTTTGTTTGCACGTTTTCCAAGTGGCAATTTTCCATCGTTAATGGGTAGCGGTTCTGGCAACAGATTGGTGCAATGGTGTAATGGAGCACCAAGTTTTGTGCACTGTAAAAAAAAAACTGTAAATTTTGAAGAAGTTATCCGTATTTTTTACAGAAAAAAACTGTTCGTAATAAAATACAGGATTTCTCTGTTTTTTTGAATCTGGAACCGGTAATACTTCGTTTTTCTTCGAATCTTCGAAATTTCGCCCGCGTGTTTGGATTTTGGTTCTCGTGCTCGAGTTTTTGATCTTATATTTATTTAAAACGAGTAAGTCTTAAATCGTTTGCAACTTCCATTTCATTGCATCCTAATCAATATTTTATTATTATGTTTTTTTGTCATCTGTTACTGAGGCATATTCGGAAATGTACCTTTGTATACATGTATTTCGTAGTAATATAGTAAATATTGAAATGTATTTATAAAAGTATAGTTTCGTTTTTTAATCTTCATAAAATAATAAATCAGCTTGAATAAATAATAAAAATACGGAAGATTTCTGTAAAATAAACGGAAGAAAACTGGCGTCCTGGCTGACAGTTTTTTTCCGTAAATTTTACGGATTTTTTTTACAGTGTACCCTTGTGTACCCTTTAACGGCCAAGTCACACAACATTAACTATAATAATAAAGAAATCGCAGTAAGGAACCTTAGACTTGTCATGACTTTGCCTAGATTTCATTACTTTTTAGAGATAAATAAACAGCTCCATCGAGACTTGGCTAGTTTTTTATAGAATGTTTTTGGTGGGATTAGTATTACTATTATTATTTTGTAACTCATATCTGCAAACCTTTTGACTAAGCTTGTCAAAGAACTGCTAACCTGCTGCTGTTGATATTTTGAAAAACATGAGTTTGTTTTCAACAAAGAAAACAAAAATCCTGATTAGAAAACTTTGTAATATCACATATGACAAAAACAAATGTAAAAACAACTATTCTTCCCTTGTAAGTCCTTTCAATTAGATCAATGGTGCTCAACCTTTATCTGCACGAGGGCCACATATCATGTTAAAATCATTATCGCGGGCCAGAACACATCGTTGCCTCAAAGCAACACTAAGTCATCTAATCCCAGAAATAGCACTAAGATATCTTGCAGTTGCTCCAAGGCGACGACATATAAAATTTCAAAATAATTCATTCTTTTCTAAATAACATGAGAAAATATGGCAAAAGAAAGAAAATTGCTGACCGTTCATTGTTGTTATGATTACTTTGATGCTTTTATTATTAAGTGCATGGTTTTCAGAAATTAATTACGGAATATTCGGCTCCAAGTTTGTGACATTATCACTAATCGTGCTTTTTGATTTGTAACATTGAAAAAAAACAATGTGCCACACGGATCAGCATCGCGGGTCGGATGTGGCCCGCTGGCCCAAGGTTGGGCGCCAGTAATTGGATCATTAAATAAAATTGTTATTTAAGATTCAATCCCCCCAATAACTTATACTATGTTAGACTAAAATTAATATTGCAACTTCTGAGAATATTTGGTCTGAGGGTATGCAATAGCAAATATACTCTTCGAGAGGTGAACCTTGCCTACAAAGAAGTTTCAAAGTTCGGTCCAAAAACTCTTATGTTTAAGCGGAACGGCTGTTCAGTAAATTGAATATCCCGCATAATAAAAGAAAAAACAAGACGCACTCGCCTAATCTTTCAAAAATTCTTGCAGCAAAATATGATTAATAGAGACAAAACGTTTAATTGTTTATTTAAATCAACAAAAAAATTATCACAATCAAAACCACCGAGAGCCCTGCGATCGGCCCCTTTGTCATTTTGGCCAGACCCCTCCACCCACCATAAAATTTATGCTACTCAGATTCGAAGCTGAGCAACTATAGTTTCCGACGACTGGGCTGACATGGTCTCTCGTCTGGCCTGTTAACAACGCACTCGTTATCCCCAAAAAAATACTTTAAAGGAACTGAAATCTTAATACTTCGAGGTTCCAGAAAACTTATAGTCTGGCATCGCAAATTATAACAGAATTCCATTCAATCTGTAATAATTAAAACATGATTTATTAGGATAAAAAAACTTTTTGGTAAACCCTTTTTAGTGTAAAAAATAATGTTTATCATTTTGTAAGCATTTTTTCTTTTAAACTCAAGCATCAAAATCAGATTTAGATTTGGCAGCCATGGATGTATCTCCCAGACCCACAGTCACTAATAATAGCTGGTAAAAGAGAGGCCCTGTCACGAGCCCTGAGTCAAGAAATGTTTTGCAAGACGTCAAGTGTCTGTACGAACATTTCGCAGTTTCGATCTCCATCGAAAGATTCTCGAAATTAAGAGTGATTTTTTTTAAAGCTGAACACTTTTCATAGTTGATGTCTTTAATTTTCGTTAAAATTTCAGGATGTGTTAGTGGTACTATGATAAGAAAAAGTGAAGTTTCTTTTTTTAAAAAACTGAGTTGATTGTAGTAGTCAAAGTTTAAGGTCGTAAAAAAAAAGAACTAAATATAAGATTACTTTGCTTCAAAAGCTATGAGTGAACCAAACCAATTCTTTTAAATACGAACACTACTTGATACTAGGTACATGCTAGCATAAATGTTTTGGTGGCTCACTCTCGGCTTTGAGGGCAAAGGTCAATTGAAACTGCTACTTTTTGAACTTTTTTTGCCTTGTTTAGGCCAGGATAGCTACTAAAATCGCGAGTAACCCTCGGAATCAAGTATATGATTAACTACTCACCACAGTGTAGTACTAAGAAAAATATAAAATAGATTTCGTTTATTTTGGCTTTAGTAGTAAAACGGTCTCAAAGTCGATGATTTTTTAAAAATGGCTAAGTTTAGAGGCCAATAACTTTGTTCGCGACGGGTCAACAACTTTGGGACACAGCTGTAGTTACAGTCCAAGTGGTTTGGTTTAAGGTCCTGGTTAGAAACCCATGGCAACTGATCAACTTTTTTAATCACGCGGTCTCAAAGTTGATAACTTGAAACAAAAAGAATCAAAGTTTTAGGTCAATTCCTCTAAAACGCCTGAGTCAATAACTTTGAGCATGAGCTGTAGTTATGCTCCAAATTATGTAGTACTAGACTCATGTCGAAAAACAAAGAGATCTAATCATCTAACTTAATTAAACGGTCTCAAAAATAATGATTTCACTATAAAAGAGTTTTTTCACGAGTTTAAATGCGTGCTACTCAAAATCTTATGAGCTCAAACTCAGATAAATACTAGAACGAATAAACAGCCAAATGTGCTTTAAGCTCCCAAAATTTCATACTTCCAGTGTAATAAAACTTTCTGTAACCTTGACCACAACATGGGAACTCTAATCCTCAGAAAGCTGATCCGCCATTTGGAGCACCATATTTTAGAGATCCTTGATCCTCAGGATTCGGATCTCGGAAGCTGAATATTAGCATCAGGTTAGTTTCAAAGACATCTCAACGCCTCTATAAAATTTCATCCCATTCGGGGATAATCGAGTGGGGACAATTTCAAAAATCCGGTCAGTTGACGTTGAATCACACTGATATAAACATTATGCACATTTCACCCGCATCTTTTGTTATTGTCTAACAAATCTGTGGTTCTTTTTTTTTTTTTCTTTCTTTATTTCTTTTCTTTTCTTTTTTTCTTTTCTTTTTTTTTTTTTTTTTTTTTGACGTTATATTTATATTTTTACTTTTGAGCCTTATTAATTACATTTGTTTATTCATAAAAGTTTATTACTAAGTAGTGTATATGCAAATTCTGCTCTAATTATGAACTCAATCTCTTACCCAATTGCAATCCTCTTCCTAAAATATAGCATTGGTTTATGATCAGTATAAAGTCAAAAATAACAAAAGATGCATGTGAATTGTCACAATGTTATAACAGAGAGATTCCACTTCAACTGACCTAAATTTTTCAAACTGTCTCTACTCGATCATCCCCGAATGGAATGAAATTTTATAGAGGTGTAGAGATGTCTTTGAAGCCAACCTATGCAAATTTTCAGCTTCCGAGATCCGAATCTTGAGGTTCAAGGATCTCCAAAATACACTGGTGTGCAAAAATTAAGGACGAAGTCGAAAAATTAGCATATCAGCTGAACGAAGAGGCAGAGCGGACAGAAAGACCAATCAGGAGATTAAGTAAGGTGATGTACGGTAGCACATGCGCAGATATGCAGGCAGACGTAATGGAGGAGTGTCTGAGTAGTATAAAGCATGTTGTCGGTGTAAGATCAGTATTTCTGGCAAAGAGATTGCCACGCCGTATAGCAGTTAAATTTCGATTTCGATTCCGAGTCACAACTGACTACAACTGTATTTATGTCGAGGACTGCATACTAAGTGCCTTGCCTCCATTATTTTTTATACCGATAGATGGCAGCAACATCACTGGATCTAACAGTTGATGAGAATTTAGAACTAGACCAGGAGCTAATAGCTACCTGGTTCTAGCACCACCAGAGGTATCGTTTCACTTGGAGGACATTGAGACCACGAGCATATTTAACGTCGCCCAGTCCACTTTAATGACGACGGTGAATCTTCGACCATCGAGGTTCGAACTCAGGACCCTCCGGCCCCGAATCCGACACTCTACCAATCGGGCTACCACGGCCCCAGCAGTTAAATCACACCGAGTTGCTGCCTCAGCGAGAAATGGCGAATAATCAATCTGTTAGACGACTTTGCTTTTACCCGAGTTCGAATCATTGGGAAGTTGGAGGAAGGCCGCAGTGTGACAAGTGTGGCTGCAGAGTTCGGAATTGCTCACAGCATCGTTTCACGAGTTTAAAGACAATTTTAAACTACAGGAACAGCTATCCGGGGGTTCAGTAGTGGTCATCCACGAGGAACCACACCCGCAGATGACCGGTATATTGTCTTACAGGCCAGAAGAAACAGGCGGCAGACAGTGTTAGAAATCGCTAGACACACGACACAGGCGACTGGACGACCGATATCGCGTTTTACCGTGGCCAGAAGACTGCACGGTGATGGTCTGTTTGCACGACGCCCTATATGGTGTGTACCTCTAACGCCTGCCCATCGGAGAAGGCGTTCTCTGTGGTGCCGGGAACACCGGAATTGGAGAGACAATGAATGGGGACGAGTACTCTTTACAGATGAGAGCAGATTTAGTCTGAGTAGCGATTCTCATCGCATACTCATCTGGTGAGAGCGGGGAAGCCGCAATAATCCCTCGAACATCATTGAAAGGGACAGGTATGGAGGTCGCGGTGTTCTCGTTTGGGGAAGCATCATGCTTGGTAGTCGTACATACCTTCACATCTTCGACGCAGGTTCAGTCAACGGGACCCGTTATTGTAACGAGATTCTTCTTCCATATGTGCGTCTTTTTAGAGGCGCTATGGGTCCGCAGTTCTTTTTCATGGACGACAATGCACCATGTCATCGCACAGTAGCTGCCGAACAGCTCTTAAAGAGTGAGGATATTGAACTATTGGATTGGCCAGCACGATCTCCGGATCTCAATCCCATCGAGCATGTATGGGATTTTCTAAGCAGACGCTTGGCAGCTCGTACCTTACCACCAGTAACGATTCGGGAGCTTCGATTGGCGCTGCAAGACGAATGGGCAGCAATGCCTCAACAACTCATTGACATCCTCATTCTCAGCATGGGCAGACGCTGTGGAACCTGCCTAGCAGTCGGGGGAGATCATATCCCCTACTAAAGACCGGATGTTTCTTGCTGAACACCCATCACAGCGATGTTTCGGCCTTTAGTCGCATTGCGCTCCATGCTACTTTTTCAATAAAGCTTCTTTTTATCCCTCTGATTTCTCTTTTAGTAAGTGTTGCTTACATTACACATGTCCTTACGTATTGGGGATCTTACGGTATTAAATGTGTTGATTTGGAATGCTTTTGTACAAAGTTATATTGAAAAAACCGTCTCGTCCTTAATTTTTGCACACCAGTGTATAGTGCTCCAAATTGGCGGATCAGCTCGTGAGAAGAATTGCCATGTTGTGGTCAAGGTTACAGAAAATTTTATTACACTTTAAGCATGAAATTTTGGGAGCTTAAAGTACATTTGGTTGTTGATTCGTTCTAATATTTATGTGAGTTTGAGCTCACAAGATTTTGAGTAACACGCATATAAACTCGTTAAAGAACGCTCTTTTATGCTGATATCATCATTTTTGAGACCGTTTAATTAAGTAAAATGATTAGATCTCATGGTTTTCTGACATAAGTCTAAAACTACATCACGTAGAGCATAATTACAGCTCTTGCTCAAAGTTATTGACTCAGGCGTTTTAGAGTAATTGACCTAAAACTTAGATTTTTTTTTGTTTCAAATTATCAACTTTGATACCAACTTGAATTAAAAAAGTTGATTAGCTGCCATGGGTTTCTAACCTGGAGCTTAAACTACACCACTCAGACTATAACTACAGTTGTGTCCCAAAGTTTTTAACCCGTCGCGATTGAAGTTATTGACCTTTAAACTTGGCCATTTTTAAAAAATCATCGAATTTGAGACCGTTTAAATACTAAAGCCAAGAGAAACGAAAGTTATTATATATTTTTCTTAGTACTATACTGTGGTGAGCAGTTAATCATATACTTATTTCCGAGGGTTACTCCCGACTTTAGCAGATATCCGGGCCCAAACAAGGCGAAAAAGTTGAAAAAGTTGCATTTTCAATTGACCTTTCCCTTCAAAGCCATGAGTGTGTCACAAAAATATTTATACTAGAATGTACCTAACATCAAGTACCTAACATCCTTATTTAAAAGAATTGGTTTGGTTCACTCATTGCTTTTGAAGCAAAGCAATCATATATTTAGCTCTTTTTTCTCACGACCTTAAACTTTGAACTCCACTCGAGGACCAACAAGTCAAGTTAGAGAGGAAAGAAGCTTCACTTTTCCTTATCACAATACAGTAAAACCTGTGTAAGTTGACCACTCGCGGTGCAGTACTTTGGTGGTCAACTTAGACAGGTGGTCAACTTATAAAGGGCGGTAATGTTTTTTTTTTATTTTTGTCATTTCTTGCACCATGTATTCATTTGTTTTGAGGAATTCATCCTTGGGTACTCTTTCTGTTCAACTCCACTTTCATTGTTTAACATTATTGAAAGTGAAACAATAATTAAAAACACTATTCAAATACTTTTGTTATTTTTCCTTTGTTTTTAACTATATTAGACATTGTAGGTTTAGAAATTCCATATGTGCCAGCTAATTTTCTCAGGCTTTCTCCATTTTCAATTACTTTTAATATTTCATACTTTTTATTAATTTCAAGTTCCACTAAGTTTCCTTTTGAAGCCTTTTTATGTAAAACTTATAGCACAAAAAGCAACAAACTCGACTCTCCCAGTTCATAAAGCCGAAATTAAAATGCCTTACTATCTCTTAATCCCTTGCACCAGAAACATGTAACTTTATTCATTACTCATTAGCAGGCCCAGATCTGTGTACCCGCTGTGCGAGGGGCCCGCGTCCTTAAAGGGGCTAACAGCCCTAGAAATTGAAGAAAAATGAAAAAAAAAAAAAAAAAAAAAAAAACTAACACTAAGGCTTATTTGCTTTACAAATAGACACTGCTGGATAGTAGGGAGGGGCCCTACATATTTTGTTGCACGGGGACCCAAAATGTATAGATCCGGGCCCCAGAAAGCAGAATTCCTGTGTTGCCACAACATATTGCAACCGAAAGAAAAGACTATGAACTTTTCTACTGACACCTATTTTCATTGAACAGAGTACAAAAAGCTATCTCAAATAGAGCAACAAATGAAAAACAAGTTTGGAGAATAAAGAGCAGCATAAGCTTTATGCTGCTGTTAAGTTAGGAAAATGCTAGTATGTCATCAAAGCATTAAAAACATTCTTTGAAAGCTGTCAAAAATATATATATATATTTTTTCATTATATATAATAAATAAATAAATAATAAAATAAAATAATATGCTGAAGAAAGTTAAAAAAAATAAACCAAGTGGTCAACTTACAAAGGGTTTTTTACAATACTCCAGACCAAATTTGGCGCACATTAGTGGTCAAGATAGACAGGTGGTCAAGATAGAGAGGTGGTCAAGTTACAGAGGTTTCCCTTCATTATATGAGATAGGGCTAATTCCGTTCCTGACAAAAGCGGTCAACATAGACAGGTGGTCAACTTACAAGGGTGGTCAACTTTACAGGTTTTACTGTACTAGTAAAATATCCTGATAACTTCAGGAAAATTGAAGGTATCAACTATCAGGCCCCCATTCACTTTGTCCAGCTTAAAAAAAAAAATGACTCTTAAAACCTTAAAAATGAAAAATCAGACCTGCTTTACTTGGTAGAATTATCAATGAAATACTGGGATCCGAGGACCCACCGCGGTAATTTTTCAAAATTGTAGTATTGAAATTAAGTTTTAGGGTTTCTTGTAGACGTTAGAAGAAGGGTCAGGGTTCTTGGTTTCCCCGGAATATTTTTCTTATATACAGTAAAACCTGTAAAAGTGATCAGCTTTGTAAGTTGACCACATTTTCTAGGCACACTATTAGTTCTATATCATACATATCAACCTATATAAGTTGACCTCCTGTCGTTGACCACTAAAGTACTGCACCGCAAGAGGTCAACTTACGCAGGTTTCACTTCACTGCACAAGAGGTTTAAAACTTAGCCTTAGTCTATATGTTGAGACGTTAGGAAAGAAGGTGTTTGCTTAATTCCATCGGAATTTTTTCGAAATTGAAAGCATAAAAAATAATTTTTATGTTGTATTTGGTTACGGTCACGATCACGATTGGGAGAGGGTTTGAGGGCACTTCCCAGAATTATTTTTATATTGAGGGTGTAGAAGGGTATTTTTATGGTGATGTCATTAAGGGAAGGAGTTGGATATTCGGAAGCTCTCTCTCCTGAAAACATTTTAAAGCTATCTTTTGGATGTTACATAGTAAGGGTCATTGGCGTCGTGAGCTGAAATTTATTGGGGGGGGGGGGGACCATTCTGACTCTGTCATTTTCAAGTTGCATTAAGAAAAATTCGTGTATATATATATATATATATATATATATATATATATATATATATATATATATATATATATATATATATATATATATATATATATATATATATATATATATGAGACAAAAACTTGACATCAAATAGAAATGGGTTTACATTTAATACAATATTTTTAAACGGGTACATCTTGATAATTACACAATAACAAAAAAAAATTAAATACCAACAAATACATTTTTTCTAGACTGCACATGGGATACGAATATCCGTGCTATTTTTTGTGATCAATTTCGTCCAAGATGTTCAACCGCTTTTGTTTCATAGTCGACCTTAGATACAATTTCAGCTTTCTCAGCGCACTGAAGCTTCTTTCAGCTTTACACGACGACGGGCGACACACCAAGAGTAGCCGCATTAAATTTTCAACATTTTGAAACAGTGGACAATTGAATTAACCGTTCTTAATGAATGAAATCATCAAAAACGAAATCCAGCTTTATTGAATCAGCCGCTTTATGGAATCAAAGCTATTTAGAACAAAATGTGACTCGTATAAGCCGCGACAACTGTATAATTAAATTTTTATATTACATAGGGAAAACCCTGCAGCTGTAAGTTCTTGGATTCAAATTAGTTTATTTTGATGTTTTTTAATTAAAAAATTTAAAATACATAATTCACCGTTATGACATTCACGAACCTACCAAAAACACAACTACAAAAATAAAATAAGACACAAATAATTAAGCTTTCATAATATCATACTTTAATAATGCAACCTTTTAAAGTACAGGGTGTTTCAAAATGAATAGTGGGGTTTTAACATATTATAATATTTATTACACCAAACTTACAGCCACAAGTGATATATCAAATGAAAGAGAAAATCAAACAGTTTTTTGTTTTTTTGGCATCAGTGCGCATGCGCGTGGAATGTTTCTGCTGCAATCCACTAGAAAGCGCTTGTAGCAAAGATGGCGACTAAAGAACAGAAAGCGTTTTGTGTTTTATCTTTCAGCAAGATGGTGCGCCGCCTCACTGGCATAATGAGGTACGCGATTGGCTTAACCTAACTGTACTCGACCGCTGGATTGGCCGTAAGGGGCCTAATGACAGGGCTTGTTTCCCTCCACGGTGCCTCCACGGTCACCCGACCTAACGCCGTGTGATTTCTATGGGGGTTTATTTAGCACCGTGTGTATGTGCCTCCACTGCCAGCCGACCTTTCCGAATTAAGGAACAGGATTGAAACAGCTGTTGCAGCAATTACTAATGAGACACTCATCTAAATTTGGGAAGAACTCGCATATCGTCTTGACGTGTGCCGAGTGACGAATGGTGCTCGCATTGAACACTTGTAGGCTATTATGTAAAACTGTTTGAGTTTCTCTTCCATTTGATACATCACTTGTGACTGTAAGTTTGGTGTAATAAATATTTTAACATGTTAAAACCCCGCTATTCATTTTGAAACACCCTGTAGTTTCTTAATTTTTCAGGTTTTTTGCAACAAATGCACCAAAATTTTGCTTTTTTGTTGAATCCTCCATACACTCAATGCATATGAAAATGAAACCAAAAAAGAAAAAAAAAAAAAAACAGCAAAAACCGTGCCCATGTGAATACATTAATTTCTGATTTCTCAAAGTCAGCAGGGAAAGTGCCCCTCCTGATCCTATTTAAGTGACAGGCCTGCCTTAAGAGGCACACCCCACAGATTGAAAAGTACTGGCCTACACAGAGAATAAACAGTATTTGGTGTGTAATTGAATCCTGATCAGCGGACTATGGGAAAGAGATAGAGAAATGAACTTCTTTTTTCTGACACGTGACAATAAGTTTTAAAATGGTTATTTCAATAAAGTTTGTTCAGTAAAGTAGGATTATTAATGGATAATTTTCTGTTAAGCTTTAATAACGAAAAGGAGTATTATTTATTCCATTAAAATTTATTAAAGATGAAACATTTCAAAAAAAAAAAGAGAGAGAGAGAGATAGAGAGAGAGAAAGTTGAACGCATTAGCTCCGATAGAACTCATAAAGTCAAAATATTGACTGTAAAGCATACCTGATTAGCAGGGGCTACTCGACAGGAGGTCACTGTGAACTTTCATAAACTTTCCTTTCCCAGAAAATTTTGTCTGACGAGTCTTCAAATTTCGAGTAGTTTTTTGTGAAATAATGCATCAAAAAGATATTCTCATTATATATAGTGATGTGGGTAATTGGAAATTTCATACGGAAAATCGAGAAGTAACCCCATCTGAATAGTATAAAATCGGGGAGCCCCTGCATGTGTTACCAGAATGGTACTTGCCTATCACGGTCTTTTGACTTTTTGAAGTTGATTCCGTAGATGTTGATGATGATTGCTCAGGTTCATTTGATGTAGAAGGTTTGCTACATTTTCCCGTTTCAAGCCACCTCTCCATAGCTGTAATCGAATATGTAAAAAAAAAGTATTTTTACCAAAGTAGGAGCGCTCTTCAGGTCACCTACTCTCAAGGAGATCAAAAGAATACATGAAATTATCTTTATTTTTGTCGGAACGTTTCCCAATAGGGAAGCTCCTTTTATTTCTGTCTTTTTTTTTTCTGGTCATCTTGCGCTTCTTTTTTCGTTGGTCTATCGGAAGTGACATCACAGTTGCTAGCTTACGATTTGCTTTTGAAATTGCACGTTAATTTTTAGACTCCTCCTCTTTTTTTTTTGTAACGTAACGCTTTTTTGATCAAATTTGAGATGCCGCAAACACATTTGAGAAACCGCGCTTCGGTAAGGTACTTTGAAGCTGCGTGTTGAATAATGTCAAACACATGACACGCCCTTTCCCTTTCTACCCCAAACTTAACCTTTGACCAGCTAAGTGGTCTTCTAAATTTTTGTGCATCCTTTGGCCAGGGTGTTGTTGCCAGCTGCAAAAAACCACCAACGAGGTCTGGTGTCTCATTTTGTTTGGGTAACATCGCGGTCGCTATAAATTGAATCGAATCGGAGAAACAAACACTGCAAAACTCGAAACAGAAACCTGAAAGCGCCGAGAAACGAGATAAGAAAGAAAGGGGCAGAAACTCAGATCCCCGTCTGACTTTTGTTGACTTATTAGCACGAGAGTCGTGAAAAAAAAGGAGGGGGGTTGGGGAGTTGTCCATCTAGTTTCAGTATCTCAAAGTTGTCCCGTTGTTTCCCCCTAAATAGCAACAAATACGCTAGAATGACTTTCAAGCTGGGGAGGCCGGCGACACCATGGATGGTTGACATTGCACTCGGGAGAAGATGTCCCCTTTCTAGCATCCTCCACTGAAGCTAGTGTGCGCAGAGAGCAGAGCAATGGTTTGTCATTGGAGTTCACTTTTCGACGTTCCATTCACTATGCACATCACTTATTATTTTTTTTTAGTTCTTTTTTTTTTCGATGTTCCTTTCGTTTTATTTGATATGAATTAAACATGGTAAATTATGTATTATTCAACTGTTTAAAGTCTTCAAAGTAAAAATAATTTCCCCAAAATAATGAATTTCATCTTGACAATTATCGAGGGGGTCCGATTTTCAAACATTGAGGGGGTCTGGTCCTCAAATATTGGGGGGGGGGGACCCCTTGGACCCCCCCGGCCGCGACGCCCATGGTAAGGGTGGAGGTTTCCTACCGGAAATAGTAATGTAATTCCTAGAAACGCGATTTGCAATGTTTGCCCAAGTTCTAGTTGAAGGGTTGGGAAAGATACTCTCTTATGGCTTTTTTTTTCTCTCGAAACTGTAGTCCTGAAAATGCAATTTTCAGTCATATTTGATGACAGTCTAGATGTGCGTGAGAATCAGAGATAATCTCTTACAACATCTCCGTTTTTAAAGGCCTGAAAATGCACTTTCAGGCTTCCTTTGGTTTCGTTACAGGGAAGCCTTTTTGGATTGAAGCTTGGGAGCCACACTTGAGTTTGTCATTCTAAGAAGTTGCTGCAAAGAGCCCGCGCCCCGACTTCCTTTTGCCCTCTACTTGCACTGATCAGCGCTGAAAAAGAGGCTTCGTCATAACCTCGAAATAGCTACTTTCTGTACTTAATTCATCACTTTGGTTCATTAATACATTAAGTTAACTCTAACAAAAATATGGTTAAACGGTAAAGTGTAAGCTTGAATACAAGAATATTCAAAAATTTTTGCGAAATCTTGTGAGCCATTTTGTTTAAGTCGACGAGATGCAATTTTATCAAGGGTGAATATCTCCTCAACTTTCTCTTACCGTGCGAAGAAAACGCTCGTTTGATCATTAAACAGATAGAAAGTATCCAAAGCATGTATTACGAGTACGTGACAAAAATATAACTTTCCAGAAAAAAAAAAGGTTACATGCCCACTGATTTCTTCTACTGATTCGAAAGCAGTTAAGGAGTTGCTTTTCCCCCCAACTGCACCAAGTTTGTTTTTTGTCCAACGTTCCAATAACTGAGACCTGACCCTGATCCAGCCATTGAGAAGTGGGGAAAAAATCAATTAAACTCACAGTTCCTTTCTAAGCTCTAGCGCTTATTATCGTTTCAACACACGTAACTTTTTTTTTTAGTGCGACCAATTGAGTCTTGAATTTATATCAGTTCAAACTCTGGCGTCAATAGTGGCGCTATCTGTTGAATATATTGCAAAGTTTTTAGATAAATTTAAAAATTATTTAAGGCATTGATGTTTTTAGAATGTCTAGGTAGTCTTAATGGATGTTTTTCTCTTAAGTTCTCAGTAATCTTTCGTTGTTCGGGAAACGTAAGATTTTTAGGCTATTTATTAATAGAAACGATACAAGTTTTGTTTCTATTTTCGGATAATTTTTTTATGAATTCAGAAAGATTTGAATTGGATTTTTAACTCATTTTTAGCATCGATATGTATCAAATAAAATGGTTAATAAATAGACGATTTATTTTAATATGATAAAAAAAAGGCATCTTGCCAGCATTAGTTTGATACTTAGAAGGTAGAAAAATACGAAATATTCTCTGTAATGATATTGAGAAATGTTAATCAATATAAAAGGCTCATGAACAGAACACTGATGGATTTCCTGAAATTATCAATTTATTCAATGAATTATATTAGAAATGAAAAAAAAAAAAATCGGTTTTTCCATTAGCTGGGGTGTGAGAGTATCTTTTCGGAACTTAAGAAGAGTCATTGATGCCAAAGTCATTTTTATTCTAAACTAAAATAGTTTCGGAATATCAACTATTTAAACTAGTCGAACCAGTTTCAAACCTCCTGGTTTGGTTCTCCTTAATTAAATTAGGAGAATTTTAATAAGATTATGATTCACTAGCTGCGTTGCCCGGCGCGGCGTTACACGACCTACATCGAAATAAAAGTTGTGCCAAGTAACACATGTTCAAGAAGCGGGATTAAATAAATGGGGAAAAAAGTAAAATTCCCATTTACCAGTAGAAAAAAGGAATTTTGTCACTCGAAATTTAAATTTCGCAATCGTTAAATATTTTTAAATTTCCATAAAGTCAGTCATTGTTATTGGTCGGCGGAAGCATTCCGTTTCACGAATTTTCTGGCATTCCCCCTCCCCTCCTCAAATGCCGTCTTGAGCATCAAAGGACCTCTGGACCAAATTGGACAACGATTCAACGTAAACTGAAGAGCTTTATAAAGGAATAACCCTATGGGAATTCTCTCTCTCTTGAGCATCAAACGACCTCTGTGCCAAATATGGCTAAGATGCAACTTAAACTGTAAATTTCTATAAGGATCACACACACACACACACATACAGCCATTTATACATATACAGGGTGTCTCAGTTAAACATTTTATAACTCCTAAGAGGCGTAAGGTGTATCCTGACGACTCGAAATTTTATAGCAATGTGGGGTCAGAAATGCTTTTCTAAAGCGATGATATAGTACATACAAGCACCATAAAGAAAAATGACCGCAAGTGAAAAATCTTTTCATTTATGCATGTAAAAAAGCAAAAGGTGCATTGGTCAAAGTAAGAGTTCAAAGTTTTTTCCCCTGACTACACTGCACACCTCATACCTTCGGCGCAGGGAACTCCGAACGGTCTGGAATACTCCCGGCATATCTTTAATTTTCTTTATGGGAAAGCAATTCCCACTCTGTGTGCATCGTTATATGATTTCCCGTGGTCAGGATGAATACTACCTCTGTTAGGAGTTCTGAAACATTTAACTGAGACACTCTGGATAAATATAATTATAAAGGGTGTCTCAAAATTAACGCAAGATTTGAATTTGCCGCCATTTTTGCAATAAATGGTTGGCAACCCTGAAAAAAGAACAATTTGACAGCTGAGAGTTTAGGGTAATCAAAAATGGAGCGTTATACGATACAATAACCAGGGCTGCGGAGTTGGAAGGAAAATGGCCGACTCCGACCCCGACTCCTGGATTTTGAAACGCCCGACTCCGACTCCGACTCCGGATTTTTTTTTAATTGTATTTTTTCAACTCCCTTTCTCCCTTCAGGAGAAGGGGGAAAACCTCTAAACAGAGATTGAAGTATTAATTCCTTTTTATGAAAATTTCGCATTTTGTTTTTTATTGTAAACCCAAGACGCATACAACGTCAGAAATTCAATTTAAAATCAAATTTTCCAATAGTTACGAGTTAAAAAGTGAGATGACTTAAAAATCCGTTTTAAAAAATTTGAAAAGGATTATCTGTAATTTACCCCTTTTTAATGTTTAACAAATAGACATTGATCAAATCGTGTGCTTTCAATTTTTGAAAGCTGTAACTTGATTGAAAAAAAGCTTTTTTTTCTAAATCCAAGTTCTTGAGAGGGTGTGGTGAGCCCCGGGTGACAACCATCTGGACGATGGCACCCAAAGTTAATTTCAGAGTTTATAAAAAATATAAATATTTTAATTCTGAAAATTTTCGCGAATATATTTTAAATTATCTTTCATCAATAAAATTGCAACGAAAATAGGGCACATATACTTCAGGAGCTTATTTTACACAAAATGCGGCGGTATAGAAATTTGTACGAATAGCTTTTACTATACCTATATTTCTCCTTCGCTAAATTTTTAATTTAAATTTTATTGACTGCTTTAGAATTAACCTTAATATGAAGATTTCAAGATTAACTGCAATTATTGAGTGTTGTAATCAAGAAATCATTTACACTTATTTTGTTCCATACTTTTTAGTGAGAACCAAGCTTATAGAAATAGTCTTAATAAAGAAAAAAAACATTAGATCGAATATTTTGGATTCGTGCTTTCGCGTCTTAACTTTTTTGAATTTGCCGATCACCCTTAAACGTTTCAACCTTAGCTACGGGCCTCGACTTACTAATTTGTTACGTTTCTTTTACTATTTTGTATAACTGAGATTGAACAAAACACTACATTTCTATTTTTATTTGAAAGTGATTACTTGAAAATGTTAGGCAACAAAACCGTTTGCTGACAGTTAATTATTACAGTTAGCTATTAGTTAAGTAAAAAAGCAAGCAAACTAGGAGACGGCTACAGAAAGTTCGGTAAGCACTCAAGCTAGCTGATTGCCATAATGGCAGTTATTTTCTCATTAGTTTCTTTTTATACATGTAATCGAACCAATTGGTAGTCAGTTTTTAAAAAATGCAAGGAGAGTAAGGGAAAGAAAAAAAGAAGCCCGGAGTCGGAGTCGGCATGTTTTCTAACAACTCCGACTCCTTTACCCCAAAATCAGTCCGACTCCGACTCTTCGACTCCGACTCCACAGCCCTGACAATAACGCGCTTTCATTATTGAACAATTGTTTCAAAAATAATGAAAGTTGAGGCTGGTCAAGCACACTCTCAAAAATAATTCCTTCAATTGACGGAAATTCTCTTGGCAGCAGTGCTGCCGGACTTTACACGATTTTTAACGGATTTCCGTTTTTATTTTCTCCTGTCAAATGAAGGAACGTCCTTCTTATTTCTTTTCGTCATAGGAGGAAAATTTTCCGTCATTTGACGAATTTCCGTTTTTATTTTCTCCTGTCAAATGAAGAAAGTTTCGTCCATATTTTTCCCGTTGTGGGAGGAATATTTTCTGTCATTTGACACTTTCCCCGTTTCTTTTCTTCTCCGTTAAATGTGGGAAATTTTTCGTTGTTTGAAGAAACGTCCGTTATGGTAGTTTCTGTTACATGAAGTCAACTTTTCGTTATTTGAAGAAATGCTCGTTATTTTTGTTTGTTACATGAATGATTTATTTCGTTGTTTGAAGAACGTCCGTTATGATCGTTTTTGTCAGATGAAAGACAATTTGCGTTATTTGAAGAAACTTTTTTCTTTTTTGTTTCTGTTAATGAAGTTTTTTACAAATATTTTTTTCAGATACTTTGAAGCTGTATTTTTTCTTAGTCCGAAACGTGGATACATCAAACCACCAAAATCCCAAGTAAAATTTTAGACCCCACCCCCTCCCCCGCGAAAAAAACTCTCCAAAAATAACTACAAACTTATTTAAAAACAACTTTTAATTTTTTTAGTTTTAGAATATGTTGTCAGTCGAAAATTTTCGGAAACGGCAACCCAAAATTTTCGAATCAAATACGCCTCTGAAAATTCCACAAGAAAGTTCAAAAGTAGATTCCTTATTGCTAAATGTATTTATCAAAAATCTATTTTTGTCACATGAAAGCAGGTATCTTATTACATAGCGGTTTCAAAACGCAGGTTTCTTTCATGAAAGACGACAAATGGTGTAAGTTTCAAATTTTCATAAACTTCATAAAAATTTTAAGATTATGAAAATTAGTTTGTGAAAAACGGCCATTTCGTGTAATGAGATAACCACTTTCGGAGGCTGAAAACAAAATTATGAAAAATTGATTGTATGCTGAGAAAAATTTAAAATCATCACATATTACTAAAGCACATAAGCAAGGAATGGGGTGGGGGGGGGGCGGACTCAATGTAAAGTTATGAGACACAGGGCCATAGATAGGGTGGGGACCGTCAGGACAAATCCTCCCCCGAAATTCTTGGATACATATTTTTTAGATTCTGAATTCCAACTATGCTGCCGTTTAAAAATTAGTCACTAAAACTTTCCTTTGCTTAAGTTTATTTTCCCCATTATGTTTTCGTCCCATACTTTTTATTATGTCCATACGTTTTTATCCTCACTTAACCATTTTCATCTATTCAAATACTCTCTTACTCAGCCTGAAAATAATTTTTAATTAGCCGCCTGTAAGGCGGCTGGAGCATCAAAGAAGTGGGAGATCAAAGCAGCTATTTTGTCTTTTTTTTTTAAATCAAAGCATTCGACCTAAATAAAAGATGTGTATATCTGATCTATTTATTTATTTATTTTTTGGATCATTTTTTAAATTTTTTTTTCAAAGAAGTCTTTATTTTTTTTACACCTTGGTCCATCACAGAATGTTAATGACTTATTACGAATAAGACTTTTAAAAGAGGGGAAAAGAAGGACATTTTTAAAACATCAATAAGAAACGCAACAAATTTACATGATCAAAACTCATTTTTAACCCAATAATACTTTTGATTAAATGCTTGATTTTAGTCGATTTTAATAAATTAACAAGTAAAGGATTTATGTTTTTTCATGCAAAAAATTTTACCTTCTAGTTGATGCATTTGTATCCTTTAAGTTTTCTTTTTTTTTTTTTGAGGTGTCAATTGTAGATTACTTTTTAATTGTGACTTTTTATTTTTTTGCCCGAAAGTTATTCTAAGAGGCCCCTTGCAAGCATTTGTAATAGCGAACATGTAATAAACACTGTATGATATATTATAGACCGTATATGTTTACATCCATATAAGTCTTATTTTGTTGAGTTGGGCAGTCATCAGATAGTGGCCTGGCAGTGACAGAGATCTTGTACAAAAATATCATTTTTATCTGATGAATAATTCTGGTGTAATATAAATTAATTATTAGACATTAATCAACTAAGTTGTTAATTAAAATAATTATTTGATAATATTTTTTTATTGAGCAATCAAAATTGCTAATTATTTTCATTTCACCGTCCGTGATGTTGTGGTTCCTTTTTCAACCCCACCGTCCTCTGCAGACCAGATGTAACTGGCCCCCGGTAGATGCTTCTCCTGATTGGTGGCGTCCATGTCCTAGACACACGCACGCTCATACACATACACACACGCAAACGTGCATACACACAGGTCTATGCACACACAAGCCTACACATATTATACACACGTAACCGTCTAAGAGGAGGGACAGGCTTGGGGTGCCAGGAACCGTATCTAGAAACAAGTGAGTGGGGTAGTAACCAATGAGTAGGGTCCTATCGCAACTCGTGATTGCGAAAAACATGATTTGAATTTAAAATTTCAGAATTCAAATTAATTTTATTTTAGTTTAATTTTTGCAAACAACATAATAAACATATTTTTTTAAAGGCTATTTTTCTCCTGTATTACATGTCTCGAACCACATTTGCCCCCGACCATGTCCCTCCCCGAAAACATATCCTGGCTACGGCCTTGAGACTTGTTTCCTTGCTGATATAACTTAATTAATAAAATGAGTTTCTAAAAATCAGGATAAAAACTCCACACAGCTACCCAGAAGCGTTTAAACACAAGTTAAAAACTTTTAAACAATAATAATAAATAAATAAAACATTGAAATAAATGAATTCAAAATTTAAGTAGAAACATTGAAGCAGTTAAAAACATAAAACAATCCCTCTTTGAGGGGCAGGCAGAGCAACTTAGTGAGCGTTTAGGGGCCCGACTGATTTTTAGCAGGGGGACCCAAAATTTATAGAGCTGGAGCTGTGAATTTAAAATGAAAATAAGAATCAAATTCTATGATAACAGAATATTTTAAATTTCATAACACAAGCAAAATATTTTACATCGATAGAGAAATTTAAAAGGTTCGTTCAAACTACTTATTTATTAATTATTTCAAGTAATATAAACGAAGATTTATTCTTTCATATAGTTAAAGTTTCATAGTCCAGGTTAAAAAGAACATCACTCGACTAGCATACGAATTTGTATTATCATTTTCAACAAAAGCAACTTTGTATTGAAACGAAATTACACTGCTTAATTGAAATTTTTCAACAAAAACCTTTCTCAAGGCTTAATGGAAAGTTTACAAAATGAACATTGTCTCGCTACTGTAAAATCAATTTACGTAAATACTATAATATTGAAATATCGTTTTCTCAACCACAATTTGACTTTCAAACAAGTCCCAAGGTTTATTTCTAACCTTTTTCAGTAAACTCAAATAAAAGTACATTTGTTGGCTTTGCATAAGCCCTGTTAAGTTCCTGCTCAATATAAATGGAAGCTTTGTTTTGTATACAAATTTAAATATGGCGGCGTTTACTCATCTGCGAAATTAACTTTTTTTCTTTCAAGCTATATTACGTACTGCTTTCCAGTAAAAAGGAACAATACATATTTTTGGAATCAAACTCTAAAATAAGTACTCACTCAATAACTAGATTATTCATATTGAAGGTACTTCTTGAGGCCACAGGACTTCACTTTCACGCATGGCCGTTGTCAGGTCTTGGTTACTTGGTTTTGGCGGGCAGTCGGCACGGCAAGTGTAGAATTTAGAATGGTAAAAATGTCAACTACGCATGCGCGCGCCCATTTGACAGAAAGTTTTCGTTTCACCGGAAAACAATAATTTTTCGTCGAAAAATGAAGGAAAATGTAGCGTAAAAAGAAGGATTTTTTTGACAGTGCAGTTACTGTTATTGGCGCTCGGTATCGCAACACGGTAATGCACGGGTGGTTGTGGGCTTGTTGACATAGACCTTTGAATTCAAATAACCCCATAAGAAGAAATTTAAAAATGTTAAATCACACGATCTAGGGTGCCAATTCTGATGACCGAAATGAGAGAGTACGCGACTAGGAAATGCCTGATGCAGTAATTGAAATGTTTCACTCTCTCTAGCTGTATGGTACAATAACACCCCATTTTTACTAACCCTAAACTCTCAACTGTCAAATTGTTCTTTTTTCATGGCTGCCAACAATTTATGGAAAAAATGGTGGCAAATTCAAATCTTGCGTTAATTTTGGGACATCCTTTATATACTATATAGATAGAGGTTATTATCATTAACGAATTATTTATTTATTTTTGATCGAAATACCTTATGAACACATGATTATAAATAACGTTGCAGATGAATTCATAACCACAAATATTGAATACAGGTCCAAAAAAATATAAATGCATCGTCATCTGAACCAGAACTGTGAAAAGACAAAAACAGCACCTTTAAAAAGGACACTGGCTAGGAAAGTCGCGTGTGCGAGGCGTGGCTGCGCGTGATGGGATCCAATAGTAGAAAAACTGATTTGAGTGTGCTAAATATGGATAATAATCTCATGAGCAATACTCCCCATTAAAAGTTCATGAAACGTATAGAGATACTTTATTTAATTTAATTCATGAGATTTAAATTAAAATTTGTTTAAGGGAATTTTCCTGATTGTACATGCATTTAAGAGCGCCGGCAGGGGTAACACTTGCAACCCCTAGCATTAAAAAATGAAATGAAATTAATTAAAACGTGTTCATTTATTTTTTTAATTATTTAAAAAATAATACTTTAAATCTCATTAATAAAAAAATACATTTAACTAATTTTGTCCAAAGGATTAACTGAAAAATCCTTGAAAAACGAAAAAAAATATTACGAAAAATATTGATCTCACGTTTATATCCTTGAGCGTCGGCACTTCATTCTATTTATCCTTACCTTTTCAGATCCTTCTATTTCCATTGTAATTTTCTGCGTAAATATATTGTTGTTTGTAAAACGCACACTTCATTGTTTCAACAAGATTATTGATTTTTTTTGCCTTTATAATTTCTTGTAGCCCTTGACCAGGGACGCACTCAGATCTTTCTTCTGGGAGGGGTTAGAAGTTTCACAAGAAACTACGATAAGTGAAGTGAAAGGCAAAATCAATAAAGTTTCAAAAGGCCTTCCCCCGAAAAAAAAAATTTAATAAGTCTACAATGCATTACAAGTCCCAAAAAACGCAATTTTAGGAAGTGCTTAGTGACATCAGAGAATAGATGGAGGTGTGCGTTTCGAGAGAACTGTCCCGAAAATGTTTCTCAAGCCTTGAAAACGAAATTTTTGGGATGTTAAGGGAAGATGGGAGGTGTGGAGGGGGGGGGGAGAAGCCTTCCCCTAGAGAAATTGCTAAATTGCTTTCAAAATAGTAGTCTACTTTTAATTAACTTCGATTACCAAAATAGGTTGGGATCTCCCCTGAAAATTTCTGAAGTTGAGGTTTTATCATACCCTCTCTAGAAATGTTTTAGAAATGAATTGGAAAAAGGCAATTGTAGGTTAGCATTGGTGATAATAGTAAAGAGAAAGAGTTCAACGCTTGAAAAGTATTCAAAATCAAAGTCTTTCATAACGCGCGGTTCTCAACCAATTTTTCGTGCCGTTAGGAATTTGACCGTTCTTATCCAGTAAAAATTAAACTTATCTTTGATGAAATTAGGATGGGGGTTTCGGATTGAGTGCTCGATCTTGATAAATTTCCAAAATTCAAGAGAAAAAAAAAACGTAAATTTTATCTTTCTTTGGTCAAGGGAGTTCGTCTTCCATGCTTCTGGGAGGGGCTTAAGCCCCTTAGCTCCCCCTGTGGGTGCGCCACTGTCCTTGACTAGCGAGTGGGATGCCTTACACCCCAGATGAACTGGACTTTGGCTTTCAACGTTTTGTAATTTTTACTTTTACGGTTTTATATGTATGTCTATGTCACTTACGGCTCGGTTGAGTGAAATGGTGGTAAAACGTTGAACGTCTTTTGTGCCTAATTTTGACTGGTGGTCCGATTGGCCAGTTCGTGGATTTTCGAGATGAAGAAAATCGACAATGCTCAGGTCGTATGATTATATGACTTGTAAAATATTCTTTAGGTATTCGTTTAGCTTTGAACATCCTCGACTAAATTGAAAAAATCCTAGGGCAATGTCGCATAAAGAGAGCTCAGATGCCTCCATCTGGTGGGAAACTGGCCGTCAAAATTGTGTGTGTCATTGATATCCGCTTCTTAATAGTGGCAGATGAAAGTCTGAAATGAATGTACATTTTCCTACTTTAATTTGACAAATATTGCGGAGTGCGAAACAATTATAATGTTATGGTTAAATCAAGGGTACCCATACCCCTAAGGACAATGATGTATCCACCCAAGTACCATGAAGACGTCTACCAGAGCGTGAGTCCCTTCAAAAAAAGAAAAATGCCCCTGAAATCCATTCTCTAAAAACTTCAATGGCATAGTCTACGGCATGACCCCAACCATTGAGAAGAGATGAAATGGAGGTAGTGAACACTTTCATTCGTGAAGTAAAGACCCCAAATCACGAGATAGATTTTCAAGTTAAGCATTAGAAAAAATCAGGTTTCCCTTACTATTTTCACGCAAAACGTGTCAACCATTCGTCATTGTTGAGTCACGTGGCTTGAGCTCTCCGCCCAAGCTTTTGCTTAGCCAATGATTGAACATGCTCCCTCCATTTAGTAATTTCTGCTCTAAAACCCCAACCCTTGTTGATCACCCCTGGTTATATGCACCACATCTCACCACTTGCGTTACAGGAGTATCACCTCACTTAAACATTAGTTGGTACTAAGCTATATGATTAAAAATTAAATAAACAAATAAATAAAGCACCTTTTGTGCTGCTCAAACTTGATTTAAGTTAACTTAATAAAAAAGAAAATTTGTTCAAAAGTTGAATACTCCCTAATTTTGTCCCATATGCAACCTTATGCACTTTTTACTTATTTAAACAATTCGACAAGTTCTAACTGTTTCCGTTCATGAAGAGTATGTTTGATTTACGAGGCAGTTTTATTAAACCCAAGAATGTAATAAATATGTTATAAAGTTTTTAAAATTTAAAATTTTTTTTTCACATATAAGAAAAAGAAAATAATAACTACATATTGATAATACATATTGTTTCGCAACATTTTTCGACAATGCAAAGTTTTTTTCAATAAAAAATTCAGTCACAATATAATTTTATACGCATTTTATCAATGAAGCCATTTTATCTTGGCATTTTCTTATTCAAATGATTTATGATTCACCATCTGCGCTGACCTGACAAAGGATTTCGCTATCATTTTCGCAGTGTCGACCATAGTTGATGGATGAGTTAAAGGATCATAGTATATAGTTAGTCCTCTCTTCTAAAAGAATTTATAGTCTCGTAGAAAAGTATCTGTTTTTCGACCGAAAAGAATGAAGAATTTCTTGCCCACTAAATTGAAAGATCCATCAACTTATCAGAAACTCCATCGAGAACCTTTTAGATGGATTCTCTCAAAATATCGTCTATGGGGAGAATTTCTTATGAAAACTTTTTTTTACTTGGTTATAAAATATATTTGAACACTTGAGAATCAAAACAAGATACTATTAAAAATTTATGTGTGGTATATAAACAAGACATGTACTTTTATTTATTATCGAAAGCAATACTTATAGCTTTATTTTAAAGACATAAAAACAAAGCTCTTTATGATAAAATTTAACTCAACGCTTATGGAGCAGAACAACAACAACAAGCAGGGCCTGATTACTGAATAGGCGTACTAGGCCGTGGTCTAGGGCCCCTGTGTTTTAGAAGCCCTAGGTCACGGCCAACGTTTCAGAGGCCCCTAAATGGTTTAATTGTTTCAGCCAGTAGATAAAATTTTAAGATTTGACTGCAAGCTTAGACTATTATGATCTAAGACTGCAAGGGGGGGGGGGTCTCCTGAAAAGTGTTTGGTTTAGGGTCTCCTAATATATTAATCGGGCCCTGACAATAAGTTGCAAATAACATAACGGATTGCATTAACTTGCAACTTTTTACTGGTATTTTGGGCTTCAAACTCTGAAATTTTCGGATGTATGTTATTTTTCTCCTGCTAATACGTTATGATGTTACTAAATATTTGTATCCTCTGATTTATGATCACTGCACAAGTAACACATTTTTAATTTTTCTTCAAGGATTTTTTGGTACCTAGCTTTAACTTTAAGATTTGTCAGCAAGTACTTGCGTGTGAAATTATATAACAAATAAAATGTTTAGAACTGATTGAGCACACTTCCTAGTATTCCACATATGCTTTTTTTTTCATTGTTTAAAACAATTATTTCAAAACTTCTCTCATTTTTAGTTTTTCTACTTACCTTCACTTGCATAATTTTTAGCAGATTGCTACTGGTATCAAAACCAAAACAAGATTATTAGTGACGGAAGTTTAAATTTTGCAGCAAGCGAAGCACATAGCACATGATTTATTATTTTACCAACATTTTTCGGGAAATAAATACAAAATTAAAAAAAAAAAAAAGATGAACAATAATATAAGTCAAATAAGCAACGTAGTAAATGCAAGTTTGCATTTATAACACTTTTTATGTAACTTTTTAAGCAAATGTAATTCATTCCGTATTAATAGTCTGTAGAAAGGACAAATTTTCACACTAAATTCAGATTCTGAGAATAATCAGAACTTCCTTAAAAGTGACTCTATGACGAATTGAAGGAGAACATGATGGGTGTCTAGATGTAAACTAATTTTAATTTGGACGTTTTCGCAAAAATTAGATGTAACTTGGATATTTCAGAAAAATGAAAAAATTGCAGTTACTGCGTTTTATCTTCCCAAGGCAGAAATAAAACATGCTTTACAAATAGAGCTAAATGAAAATCACACTCTATCAGTTTAAAAAAGACCTGAATTAAAAAAACATACTACATTTTAAACAAAATGAAAATCTCCTTCCTTCTCCGAAGAAAAATTGTTCAACTAAAAACTCATTTGAACCATAAGAAATTACTTAAAAAAAAAAAGTTAACTGCCTTCAAAAAACATCTAGGTACTAAAAAGCAAAAAGTAACCGATTACACTTACATACTATTTCCTACCCAAACCTAGAAATGAAATTTATTTTACAATTCTAGTACAAAAATCAACTAAACTAAACCCCCAATTATAAAATAAACACTGCTTTTAATTACTATACGATGAATTAGATTAAATACCTAACTAATTATATAATATCTATTAATTTTTAATAACCTTTTGAAGTCGGGGCCTCCTAAAATTACTACCTAACGTAACTAACAACCCACCGAATCCTGACTTAAATAATACTTTATCTAAACACAAAATTAGTCTTGAAAACTAAATCTACTCAGTTACGTTGGGTAGTAGTTTATAAGAGGCCCCGTCTTCAAAAGGTTATTAAAAATTAAGAGATCGTATATAATTAGTTAGGTATTTAAACTAATTCATCGTATAGTAATTAAAAGCAGTGTTTATTTTATAATTAGGTGTTTACTTTAGTTGATGTTTGTGCTGGAATTGTGTAAAAATTTTCATTTCTAGGTTTGGGTAGGAAATAGTACGTAAGTGTAATCGGTTATTTTTTGCTTTTTAGTTTCTAGGTGTTTTTTGAAGGCGTTTTTTTTATTTAAAAGTTAATTTATTTTTTGCTTTTTAGTAGTGTAAATATAAAATAAGTTTGTAATATAGAGCTGCCTTTCTTACGCGCATCTCGAGTAAGAAAAAGGTGAGCACATGAGTCTGAAAACAACTAAGATGAGCACGATAGAGAAAGAAATAGACCACAGCGTCTCGGAGACTTCCGACGACTGTGAAGAAAGGCTTTTTCAAATGCGCAACTATGTACAAAAAAAAAAAAAAAAAAAAAAAATGTCTTCATCGTTAGCTCGACTTATCAAAGCTTGCTTTCCGAAAGCAAATGCACGAGTCACTAAAAAAAAACAACAGAAATCGCTTTAAGTTTAAAATTGTAAAATTGTAAATTGTAAATTTTGAAATTGTAACATTGTAAATTGTAAATTATATTTCACAACAAAACGTATCACACAACCCTCGATAAAGCTGTCATAGATTTAGGAAAAATAACTTTGCGAAAGAACGAGTATACGTAGCTCTCATAGTCCAGTCAATAGGTTGAAAAAAACGGGCTTGCCTTACAAAAATTGGGGTCAAAGATTTTATTTTTTAAATTTGTGTATACTAGTGCCAATATGAAAAAACCAAGTTATCCAACACGAAAGACCTCGGGAGAAGTTTTGGGGGCCGAAAACCCCCCAAAAATTGTGACTTTTTGTAATATTTTCAAAATATCTCAAAAATGGTTAAAATTATAAAAAAACTTCCAATGCAAATGTTAAAGAGGATTAAATTTCCTTCAACTTTTGTCATTACAACATTTTTGTAGCATGAAAAGCAAGCGAGTTACAGCTTCTTGAAAGTCACACTTTTTCTGAACCCCCTCAGCGAAGTGCGTGAAAGCGCATCGGATAACGGAGGAAAAAAGGAGAAACGCCGACAGTCTGACCTTGGAAATCATTTGTCTTTCACAACTGAGGGTAAATGCCTCCGTTCCCTTTAACTTAAACAAAAGACCTCCATTCCATCCCCCCTTTTTTTTCTCCAAATGAGATGAAGCGACTCAATAGCTACTTATGTTGGTCACTTCAGCGTTTGAGCCAGAGTATGTTTTATCAATTTGTGTGTTCTGTATTACAATTTTTTCCCCTAGAAATGAATACGCCTGACCAAGGTGTTTTATTATTATTATTATTATTATTATTATTATTATTATTATTATTATTATTTGCGAAATCAGTTTGCGTGAATGCGAAATAAAGATTGTGAAGGAAAAGGGAATATAAAATCTTCAAAGATGCAGCGCAAAACGGCAAAATGAAGAACATCAGCGTTTTTTTGAAGTTCTTAAAAGAAGTGACAATTCACACTGCCTGTCAAAAATGCTATATCAATGAGCAATCAATCTCTTCCCTTGAAGTAATGGTTGAACCTAACATGTTAACAAAATTCCTCAAGAAAGATTCGTGACAAATTATAACAACAAGAATCGTCTTATTCAACTTCTTGAGACATATTTCGAAGAGTGTGAGATTGAAGTCAAGCAGACTCAAGATGATGCCGACTTACTTACTGCTCTTTCAAAGGCAAAATAAATTGAAAAGTTTGTTATAGTGGGCTAGAGGATATAGATCTGTTGGTGCTGATGACAGCTTTAGGACAGCCTTTCAGCAACTTGTTCCTTTTAAAACCTGGAAGAGGGAGTACTTGTGATTTGTTTTTTTTCCCACTAAATCTTTTAAGTTTGACTCCAGCAATATTCTTTTCATCCATGCGTTTAGTGGGTGTGATACGACTTCGGCAATCTTTGGCCAAGGCAAAATTAAGTTGTACAAAATAGTTAAAAAAAGAAAAAAACTCCTGAAATTAAGGAAGCTATTGAATCATTTAGGGACCCAATCTGTCATCATGATGCCTTAGCTGCAGCCGGAGAAGACATTTTGCAAATATTATACACAGGTGACGTAAAGTGTTTGAACCTATCTTTGGATATTTTGCAATTTAATCTTTTTATAAAACTAGTACAGAGCTAAGATAAATCTTGAAGGGCTACCTCCAACGTGCGGAGAGGGGGGGGGGGGACGTTATCACTCATATCGGTTCTACCACCAAATTCAAAGTTAGTTGAGCAACATAATTGATCCAGAGAAGTGGGGTTGGGAACGCAGAACGCAAGATCTAATGCATGTTGACACGAAAAGAGATTCAGTTACTCAGAATCATTTGAAAATTGTACCTTGTACCTGCAAGAAAAATTGCACTAGAGCCTGTTCTTGTCATAAGGCAGGTTTAAAATGCTCCAGCACGTGCAAACACTGCAATGGCACAAATTGTAAAAATGTTGCAGAAATTTCATCTTTGGATGAGACTGCTGAAGAAGATGATTTGTTCCAGGAGCTTTTGGAATTACCGCAACAAGGAGATGAATAATTAAAGGACCACAGCTTCTTTCTACCCCCTACAGATTCTGAACCGGGAGAACCTGGACCTTCAAAACGGCTTCGAAGAAGATAAACAGCGTATTTTGTTGTCCTTTCTCTATTTGCTTTAAGGTCGAATGAATCTCTCTGTAATTTAGATCTGTATTATTCTGTCTGTAATTAATCTGTATTAAGCTTCTACAGTTGGATTTTCATTTTGAAGGGTAATTCTTTTGAGTTTCTCAGGCCTCAAAAAGTCAGTTTCTGCAAAATTTTTTCAAAGTGTTCATTACGTATTGCTATTGTACCTTTATTTATGCATTATTATATCTATTGTTTGCATATTATCACCCTAATATTTATTCATTCACATTTATATTTTCGAATATTGCATTTTCACTTGTAATAGAATAGATGGTACGAATTATGTGCTTTAAATGAATAAGAAGATTATGTAATTCAATTACAAACTGCAATATAAATCATATGTTATTGGAGTCTGACTGAAGACTACCTCTGTCAGACTAGAAATATTAGTTCGTGAGCGGTGGGGGAGGGTTTATTATTATTATTGTATCAGAGCATAGGATGCATGACTGTGTTGATTGTTTATTTATTAGCTGCCTAATATTCTTTCCTTCACATTAATATTTAAAAATCGCATCTTTGTTTGCAATAATTAGACTAGAATGTACGAATTACATCCCTCAAATGAATGTATATATTGTGTAATCCAGTTATAAATAGCAATTTATCATCTATTATTGGAGTCTGGTGAAGAATACCTCTGACAGATCAGAAAAGTTAGTTCGTGAGCAGTGGGGAAGGTTTTTTTTTTAATTATTGCATTGTCGTATGTGCTTTAAATGAATGTGTATATATGTATTTCAGTTTCATAATACATCGTTTGTTTTTGGAGTCTAGTGGGAACTAATCTGTCAGCCAGAAATGCTACTCTGTGTCTAGCGGAGGGAGGGGGGGGGGTGGAGCAAGAAACTCAAACTACTCTAACTGTCGATAAACTCTCTGAAACTAAGGTTTCTATTCAAGTTCTAATAATTATGACGCCTTGCTTTCGGTGTGAAAGCTTTTTTTTTCGGAGTGGAGGAAAACTGCCTATTTTCAAAGAGCTATAGCAAGCTTGTGTTTTGTGCTACAAAAAAGTTGTAAATACAAAAGTTGTAGGAAATTTTATGTTCTTTAAACCTTACATTTAAAACTTTTTTCTAAATTGGACCATTTCGGAGATATTTTGGAAAAAACAAAAAAAGTCATAAATTTTTGTGGTTTTTCGGCCCCCAAAAGTTCTCCCGGGGTCTTTCGTGTTGGATAACTTGGTTTTTCCATGTCGGCACCAATATGTACAAATTAAAAAAATAAAATCTTTGACCCCATTTTTTGCAAGGTAAAATGTATCTATTGACTGGACTATCAGCAGAGTCAAGACTTAAAGTAATAGCTTGATCTGATTTAGAACCCTTTTAAACTTCTAACTAAACCTCACCTTGAACGAGCATTAGCAGAAATGCAGCAATTGATACATCTCATTTCTGATGAAAAGTACACTGGAATCACATACTTAGATAGAACCATTTAAATGTTTACGGTTTCCCAAACTACAAATAAACTGTAAATTGCAAGTCGTAAAATTGTAAATTATAAATTATAACATTGTAAATTGTAAATTGTAACATTGTAAATTGTAAAATTGTAAATTGTAATTTATTGTAAATTGTATTTATGTTTCACAACAATACGTGTCATGTAACTCGTGATAAAAGTCGCATGGTTCTTCAAATGCCCCCATTATAGATGGAGGTAAAAAATTCCACTTTCATTCAACTGTCTAAGCATCTAAAGAAAACAATAAGCAATCCATGATTGCTAAAAAAAAGTTATTAGAGTTTTGTTTTATTTTCTGAACAACCATGTCTTTATATATCTCTATTTCTTTATTTTGATTTATACAAGTTGCTTTCCGTACATGTTTAAATAAATAAAGCTTTCCAGTTTCATGCCGAAAATAAACAACATTGGAAAGAGATTACATAATTTATTCGTACTCCGTACTTAGCTTATTTCAATTAATCTTATTTTATTTCCACTTAGAAAAAATTTCATGATCAATTCAAAAAAGTGATCTTGAAATTGAGGAGAGAATTTCGTTTAGAATTGTTTTATGGTTTTATCTATAGATGGCAGCACGACATTAAGAATTTTTGAAAGTTAACTTGCGAACTTTTCGGCGAAGTTTTCGGCACTTGAAGTTGATTTTCCTGTATGATCATGGTAAATTGACTTCAACCTTCAACTCAGTGGCAGATCTAGCCGATCATTTTGGGAGGGGCTATCCAAAATTTTTGAACAAACTCTCGAGAAACTTTATTAAAATGAATGATTCTAAATGGAGAGTGAGGGTGTGTGTTTGGAATCCCCCCTTTCTAAAAATATTTTACCTTAGAGGCTCTAAAAATCTAATTTTAAGCTATTTTTGCACGTATTAAAGAAAGCGATGGAGGATTCGTGAGCTCTCCCTCCGAAAAATTTCGAAATTAAAGCCATAATTACGCAAATTTAGGCTCTCTTTGGTCTCGTGAGCAATAGGTAACTCTGAGGACAACAGCATTTAGAGAACGTCCAAGTGTCTATATGATGTAGACGAAGCAGCAAAATTTTGGGAATAATAGTTCTTTTTCGAGGAGAGAGGTATAATTTCTCTCCCAATTAAAGCCGAAATTTCTTTTAATGTAAAAAACATGTGTTAAATTTTGTTATTTTCTCATATTTTCGTTTTTTTTTTTTTTTGCTTTTTAAAAAAATCCTACAATCACAAGGCTTTGGGAGGGGCCATCCCTCCCAAAGCCTTGGCCCCCCTCTAGATCCATCCCTGCTTCAACTATTATGAAAAGAAAAAAAAATAGTAATTATTGTTATTTTTTTTTTCCAAATTGAGCAAACAACTGCTACTGAAACTAGAAATGGAACGGTGGAAGGAAGCTTCGGCCATTCCACCGAAGCTTCGGTATAGATTAGCCGAATCATGAGCTGTGATTCGGCTGCTTCGGTTTGAAAAATTACAATAAGCAATTAGATTACTAGTCAAAATATTCTAGCAGCAGTTGCGTAGCCACATCAAAACTGAGTGTGGGCAACTGAATTTTGTGAGGCCCCTGATTATAACTAAAAATTAGATTTGACGCAAATAAAACCATATCGCATTTATTGGTTCGGGAAATCCATATCAATCAATCAGCAAAGGACTTCGAAAGCATATTTCAGTATTTTTATTAATTTATTTAATTTGGAAACTAATGCAGGAAAGGCTTAAGCTTGTAAGTGCTTGAAAAGAACTTAAGGCTTCAATGTTGACCCATTATTGATATCTTTCTTTGCTTTTCAAATAACTCTATCGCAAAAATTAATTTCTTGAAATCCATTCTACAATCTTATCTCTGTTGTCGATAGTTGAGAAAATAATTTTTTGAACGAAAAATGTCGAAGACGGCGTTATTTATTTATTTATTTTAAGGGCTTTCACATAAATATTTTATTTGGAGCAACTGGCTTTCAACATCGTGTTTAAAAGCACATACCTTTAAATGAAGATTATGTAAAACTTTTAATGTCAGTTGCAACAAAGTTATAACAGATTATGTGGGGGGGGGGGGGGGGGCAGTGTACAAATTTTGGTTTGTCTTGGCCATTCATAAAAAAATGAAAAAAAAAAAAAAGGTTAATGCCTCAAAAGCTAGGGGGAGGGGGGGGGGGGAGAAAGAAAGAAACATTAGCTTTTCACAATAAGCTGCGAGCCAAACATTATTAAAATCTTGAACGCCTTGGCTGAAAAGTTATTTTATTGGTTGATTATTTGTCTTGGAAAGACGATTGGTTGGTTGAGAAAAAAACTATAATAGGCAATTTTATTTCTAATTTTGTCACTTTAATCAAAGATAAATAATGCACTTTTACTCTCAATTGAGCATTCAGTTTAAAATATTTTGAAACAATTAACTGATTTGTGATTTTTTTGAAATACCTCTTCATCTGCGTTTCGGTTGAAGTTCGGTTTTCCCTCACGATCTGTTTTTCACCATTATGGAATATTTATTGATTAAAAAAAACTATAACTAATCAAGTGAGAAACTCCAGTGAAATACAGATTAATTTTCTTCATCAAGAGCGAGTATAAGTGGAAGTACTCAATACTAATGGCTGGTTGTTTCCTGTTTGTCAGTTACTACATTACTATGCATTAGCATGACAAAACGTATAGTAATGAAATGTTCTGCTTTTAGTCAAACTAGTAATCTTTAATTATTGCAGCTTAATTAAATTCGTCACTTCAGCAAATTAAACTGATAAAGCTGACAGCCTATCCTGACCCAAAAAACACTTCTTAATCATTTATAACTTCATATTTGATTGGCAAATCTACCAAACCACAATTAGTTGAGTTTACCCGCTTTGGGCTCCCGGTAGGGCAAAGCGGGTTTTTCAAATGTTTCTAAAGTTTGATAATAAATAAATATTGGGTTTGAAATAATACAAAAATCACTTTTTATTTTGAAGTTCAAGAACCCTGCTAGGAAATAAAACCGAAATTGTTGCGATAAAAATTCAAAACTACAATGTCCGAGTGTTCTTCAAAAACCTACCCGCTTTGGGCCACCCTCCCCTATACTACCTAAATGGCAACTTTACATAGATTTTGATCGAAACTAAGTTAACGGATCTACAGGAGGTTGTTTTTTGAGTTAAATTCCAAGCAAAATATTTTTTGACTGAAAAGAAAGAGACATGGCTTGACGCTTGAGTCGACTATCAGACTCACAAGATGAGGTAAAATGAAAGTCAACAAGTTTAATAAAACGTTACTTAAACCTTATTGGAGTGTTTGGCCACCAAAGCTGCCTATATTAAGTAGATTACAATGTACAGCAGGTTGTTTCATACGATATTTTTTTTCCAATAAGGGCAACAAATTTGTTGGTGCGAAACGAAATTTATTTGATTTACTTATTTTTCTTCTTTTGTGTAATAGCAATGAATCCATTTTGAAATATTTTAATTAAGGCTTTATGGAATGGAGAGAAAATTGTATCCTTTGCTCCCCACTTCAAAGACTAAAGGGAAGCGGGGATTAGTCCATAAAATTCTATTTGAAAAGAATTATTAGGGAAGCAAACATAAAATTTGAAGAATTATTTCTGATTCAAGTTGAAGTGGCTAAAAATTCGTGACCTTTATCTGAAATAATAAAATCGGTCGTTTCTATTTTAGATACTCTGATTCTGCCTAGCGTTGTTATGGCCAACATAAAAGATTAGAATTTGTTTAATGGTCATTTTGTTAAAACATAATAACTCTAAAAAGGTAACAATGTGTTTGGAAGAGACATCACATCTTACATGATTTTAAACTGAAGTGCAACACAGATGGAAATAGAAAAAACTACAATAAAATTTATCAGTCGGTAATAGCAAAACCTGTAAAGTTGACCACCTGTCGAAGTTCACCTCTTTTGTCAGGTACAGAATTAGTCCTTTATCATGTTTATAAAAATCTAAAAGTTGACCAGCTGTCTAAGTTGAACTCTATACTGCACCGCAAGTGGTCAACTTACACAGGTTTCACTGTATTGTTATACGAAAGGAGTGCAACATGCTTCCAGGTCTTCGTTCACAAGGAAGAGTAAGATAAATTCTTTCAAAGAAAGTTGGAAACGAATGGATACTAAAAATGCTGCTAAAGGATGTTACAAAGGATCAACAGTAAAAATCTTACCATTACTGTTTTTTCAAGAATTACTCTGTGTTTAGTTTGTTTCAATTTAGTATTAAATGTTCAAAATTTCGGGTTGGCAACAAGTTTCATTCAAATTATGTAATACAAATGGCAACATTGTTTGGATCCTGTGTGAAAAGTAGTTTAAAGGCCGCGGTTAGCTACGAACGTATGAGCCCTACGTTTAAATTCAAAAACAATGCTTTTTAATTGGAAAGATTTATCAATGGATGCTGGTCGACTAATGCTTTTTATTTTGAGAAGAAAAGGGATATGGTTTGTATTTAATTCTTACCGTATTTTTTAAAAAGCGAAGACAGGTCAAATAGTTTTATTTAAAGGAAGAAAAAATTTGAAATTACTAATCAGAATTGTACTGATGTAAATTATAGAATACAATTTCAATTCGGGTTAAAAAACTGTCCTTTAGAAAATATCTTTCATGCATACAAAAATTACATTTCTGATGTTTTTCTCTGGTTTATATGCAAGACATACACTTAAAGTTTTATAACTCGCTGACATCTGACATTTTTCTTTCTTCTCTGTTTTCTTGATGCAAGTTGAATGCGAAATTTTTCTACGGAATGTTTGTTTTGTTGAAATATACGAAAAATATTTCAAAAATTTGACCATGAAAAGGGTTTTTAAGTAACTAATGCATATAAAAGGAGAAACGTTTTTTTTTTCGAAGGAAATAGTGCCTCTGGAAGGAAATAGAAAAAGTAAGCCAACAGCATATTGTGGTAAATTAAATGGTGCAGCGGAACACTTAAGAAATAAACTACATAAAGAAACACTATTTCCCGAACTTAGTTTACAGTTAACGTAGCAAGGACCTATTCAGACTCATTTTTTAGTTAAAACTAATAAAGATGTAATCTTCGATTACTAATGAAAAAAATTAAACTAAGTACTAACTGCGAGTAAAAAACAAAGCAATTGTGCATGCTTTCATCACAACAGTCGAAGCGATCCCTTCGCACCCAGTAAAGTTTTCATGCTTTTTGATCGCTATTTTTGTATGGAATACTTTAACATTCCTGTGAATTGAAATAATATATGGTTAGTAATTTGTTATTTCTAAATAAATAAATATACACTGCTCAAATCAATTAGGGAAGCAATGGAGCAATCACACAAAAGTTAAGAAACCGTTGTGAGGTAGCCTTGCAAAAGCATAAAATGGAGTATACACGTGTACTAAGATGCAATGGGAAAATTTACTCCTCTAGAACAGTGAAACGAACATGAAATTATGCCTCTCCAACATCGTCTGCTACAGTTCTTTGTGTTTACCCGAATTCCAGTTCCCCGATAAAACGTCAAGCCAAGGAATCCGGTAAATTACGGGGTCGTGGCATTTTCCAAAAAAAAAAAAAAAAAAAAAAAAAAAAAAACATGAACGGTTGAATTTTACCGCTCAGACAGTGAAGAAATGAGCTTCTGTTAAATCACGATTTCTGCACTTGTATCCTTTTTCTGCTTTTCGACGACAGAAACGTCAATTTGCTTCCGAAGTTTACGTTTTATTCTCGTGTTTCCTGAGAACATGGAGACTTTATTGGAAATTAGTTTCCGGAATAATGTTTTTCTCAATTTTGTTCGAACCATGTGCTCCCCTAATTGTTTTGAGCAGTGTATTTTGGCTTTGGTTTAGTTTTAGATCATTTTTTCAATTTTAATTGTTAAATAAACCTAAAATGTTTTTTATCACTTAACCATATAAGACAGTGAGAAACAAAGGGATGTAAGTGAACTTTATAAAGTTTCGAGTAAAACGAGTTTCAAGTTCAGATCCTTGGTAGGCTTTCATTAAGTTTTTTTTTTCTAAATCACGCTGTATAGCAGCAGCCACCACGGCTACTACTAGTACCATCTCGTGCCACAAAGCAGGGGAGAGGGTCCCCTATTATTTGTGCTGGTTATCTCCAAAATTTTAACTTTGGCACTTACATCCCATTGCTTCTCACTGCATCATATGGTTTTTGAAACGTTTTCTTTCCTTATGTGTAGAATTAAAAAAATAATAATAATAAATATAAAACAAAAGAAAAGAAAGGGGGAAAACTTCATATATTGTTGAATGCTGTATTCGTTAGGAGAAATTAGGGCTCCTAGCTGTAGGAGTCTTAGGAGAAATATAGCAGTAAAGACCCGGATGCTGAGTTTTTTCTCCCGCTTGTTGTGTACAAAAATAACATTAAAAGCAATGCACAATCGTTGAGCATGAGTAAACAACGACATTTCGTTGCTTTTGCTCTCGTTATGAAACCAGTTTAAGAATCAAAGCACTGGGCGAAATCACTAAAATAAATAGCATATTGTTTTGAAATTTCGGAAATGTGTTTATTGCAACCCAAATTCCTGATAACTCTTGACGATGAATTAAATGATGAAACACACAGCTAAAGAACTTTCATCCATTTCCAATAAACAGGCATACTAATTTAGTAAACTCCCGATTATTTGCGGAATTGGGCGGCGTAAGTGCTGCGGATAATAAAAATCGTGGATAAACAGCGAAAAAGGCTAAAATGAATAACAAATAAGGCAAAAATTGTCATTCCTCAAAATCTTAGCTGCATTAATGATACAGTCTGCAAACAGTAAAAATATATACAGTACAGTACAAATGTTTCGTATTTTTGCACAACAGAACTTAACATCAATGAAGAACAAGTATGGACGATGAAGAAAGCACAATACATAAATAAATAAAACAAAAACAACTGAGTTTAAATTTGCAATTTTTTTTTTAAACCAAAAAAAAAATCGCTATTGGTTTTTGCTTTTTGCTTACGAAAATATACCTTCCTGATAGTCGTTTGACTCGCGAATAATCGGGAGTTTACTTTAGCAAAAAATATATTTAGAAATCAATTTGGAGAAATTATTTCAAACTTAAGCAAACTCTGAAATGTTTTTCGTAGAAACTGCTTTTGCTATTAATTTCTTGACAAGTAAAATCTTTCAGCTTTTTTTATTCAAATGATTAGTTTAAAGTTTTCTGAATATACGCACGCGTTCACAAAGGACAGACAGTGCACCAGATTTAACAAACGGCTTTAATCAGTATGCTTTTAATGTCAGAAAATCTATTTAATGATGGTTTTATTATTTCGCGCTTTTTATGATTTGGAAGAAAACACATTTTATTAAATCCCCTTCCAATAATTAAATGATTTTTTCCGTAAGCTTAAAAGCCTCTTTGGAATTTCTTTTTTTTTCTTCTATAAAATTCCATGAAAACAGGAAACTTGTGAAAACTTTTCTCTTAATACTTTTCAATTTAATCAAGCTGTAGCACCTACACCTTTGCTAAGCAATATTAGGAAAATATTCCACACGAGTGAGTTTAAAATTAAATCTTGAGTAGTTTTAGTAAAAAGAAGTTTGAAAAGAATGGTACACACATTTTCCTTAACTTCATTTGCAATCTAAATAATTTGATTCTGTTTTTCCATGAGGCGTATCAAAAAATGGCACACTTCAAAAGATATGTAAAAAAGGTTTTTAATAGAAAGTGAGATATGGAGGACTGTTATATTTTCTAAAGATATAACTGCTATTTTAGTGTAACAGCTGTGCTGGTGAATAGTTACAAAAAGCGCTAAGAATTAATATAAATTCATTAAATAATAATGGACAAATGAAATATATTGGAATTTTAAGCTGTTGCAAGAAAATGTAAGTTTTTAATCGTATTGTTGAGAATAGTGGCAGTTATGCTTTGTTTGCAAGTGCGAAAACTTAAAAAAAAACTTTACAAATTTCTTCATCTGTAGTTAAGAAAAATAACAGTTTTGGGACATTTCAACAAACTTATCAATTATTGCACAAAACGCCGTACAAAGAATCCAAATATGTTAGATCCTTTTTTCACTGAATAACCTTTATGACGAACATGGATAGTATTTTTTTTGTTCAGTTGGACGTATTTCATAAGATATGTCCGCTGCTGAGTCAAAAAATACCATTAAAATATTGTTTCTGGAAATTTTCAAAATTAACTTCTTTTTATATAAGTAGAGTCTGTTCTTCATAAAGTTCAAAGAGATCCAAATATGTTATATTTTTTTTTTTACTGTATGAGCTTTATGACGAACATGGAAAATATTTTTCTGTTCAGCCGGACGCATTTCATAAGATATATCTGTTGCTAAGTCAAAAAATACTAGTAAAATATTGTTTCTGAAAATTTTTCAAATTTATGTCCTTTTGTAAAAGTGAAGTCTGTTCGTTGTAAGTTTCATCATGTGAAACAAAGATATAACATATTTGAAGTCTTGCAGGGGGTTTTCTGCAACATTTGATACCTTTATTAACACGGGACTGCCCTTACGCGATAGAGTGAGTGAGCGACATAAAAGAATGGCAATGGTATTCTTGCGAGAAAGGCTACGCTTAAAAATAAAAAACAACCCCACTAATTTCAGGAAATCAACATTTTTGTCAGAATACCATTCAGGGAGATTTTCAGGGGCGCCCCCATTGGGAGGTCACTGTGACCTTACAAAAATTTCCTTCCTTGGCAAGTTTTGTCTGGTCGTTCGGCAAAATTCGGAGTTCTATTTGGCAAATTGAGAATTTTCGCCCCCCCTAAATTTAAACTTGGGGTGCCCCTAGAAATTTCGCAGCATGTCGCAAACTTAAAGTTATCGCCAAGAAAAATGTACGTCATTCATGAAGCAGAGAGATGCTTGATAAAAATATCTCACTGCATATTGACTAAGACAGTAAATTTTCAAAAATGCGCAAGGGCAGAAATTGTGTCATGATTCATCTAGACACATTTATGTTTTATTTTTAAGTTAAACATTGGTTTAAAAATATCTTATTTGAATGAATAAATACACACTTTTACCCTTGTCAGAAGGCAGTTCAATTTAAATTTCTTCCAAAAATAAAACAGAGAAAGCCCTGAAAATCGAGCTAAAGAATTGAACAAGAACAAGAACGCTTTAGGCGAAAGTATTTTGTTGACTGTAATTTAAGCTGCATGGGTAGAAATAAACTCGCAGTGAAGATCTTCAAGTCTGAATGATTTTAATATTTACCTTTGCCAAAGTTTAAATTTCGTTATTTGACGATTTAAAGTAAACTCTACTAGTTGTGAATCGTAAGAGATACGCATCAAAGTTTCTGTATAACTTTCAAAATACTGGGAAATTATGATGCTTTTATTTCAAAGGAAAGGAATTTGTAAGGAAAGGGCGGGACTGGTTTAGCACTTCATCTTTCAAATTTATGTGTAAACAGTTTATGAAATTCAAAATTACTCCTAAGTGACACAACGAGTGAAACATCGGTGGTATGACACTTGAAGGAAAGTAATATGTAAGTTAGCTTAACTCAGGTGTGGAGTTTTTAGTTGTAATTCTAATGACGAAATTAATTAATACTTTTAATTATTTTCTTTGTCTTGGAATTTTATGAAATAATTATGAATATTTATGTAAGACTAATTAAAGACAATATAAAAAGATTTATTTTTTACTCCATGTTTTGATTTGCCCCGATAATGGCCACCATTGATTGATTTTGCACTTTGAGATGAATTAAACTCGGCTAAGAATTTTTTTTTCTGAAAATTTCCATATAAGCTATATTGTGTTTGGTTTAAAAAAATCATTGCTTGCACTGTAAACGCTGTGTACTATTGTTGTTGTTTTGTCCCAACTAGGCTGGCAATTTGGGGTGTGCTGCTTCAGTTTTCCAACTGTACCATAATTTAGTGTGAAGTCCGACTTCTACAGTACAAACAAGCCATAAAGACCCGTTTATAGGGAATTCAACCATTCGTAGCACAACAACACATTCACAACAAAGAAAGGACAAGATTCAGAAGCGAGAAAGTACATCCATGCTCTAGCCGAGATTCGAACCCGGGACCTCATCATCGCAGTCAGATTCCTCTGACCACTAGATAAGGCGAGCGAGCCTGTGTGCTATTGACATTCATAAATGTCCTTTTCAAGATTTAAGACTGATGGAGACACCGATGTGTTTACTGCGGTTCAAATCGGAACCGCCACTATTTTTTCTATTGGCATGAAAACTCACATCGTAACCTTTAAATAATATGTGACGTTTCATAGCGTTGTATGTATACCTCAATAGATTACAGCGTAGTATATTAAGAGTCTCAGCCATATGTTTACGATATTAACGTAGTTGGTATGTTCAGAAGATCGCTAGAAACCGGTATTTTGAGGAACTTGTTAAGACATTATGTGGTATCAGCCTCATGGTAATTCTAAGCTGTCGTGCTTAGAGGTAGGGAGTGGTGGAGAAACTTGATGATATTGCAGTTGATCTCACTAGAGTGATTGCGTTGAGAAGTTTTATTGTATTGGTGTGTAAAAGTTAAGATAAACATTAAAAAGAGTGGGCTCAAAAAAATTTAGTAAACGGCATACGGATAATTTGAATCAGGAAGTAGTTTAATATTCAGGCACAAGTTGAGCTTTTCGTAATCCTGTGGTGATAAAGTTTTACTTGTATTAGTTGCTTAAACTTCAGCATTAAATACTAGCTTATTAGTTATAACTGAATCATGGATTTATTTGTTACCATAACAACAAAGTTTTAAGAAGTGAATTCTCAGTTGCTGAAACTTTTATTCTATTGATGTTCATTTTTAGTTAAATCGTCCAGTTTCATTTTCCGTATTTTACACTTGTAGCAAGTTGAACAAATTTGAAATGTCATTTTAAAATGTAGTCAGGTGAATATTCAAGGACATTTAAAAGAATACATTAAAGGGAATTTAACTTAATGACATCATCGACTATTCACGTAGTGTCCTTTTTACTACTAATTTTTACGTATTTTCCATATGAATGAAAAACCTGTTTGTGTGAAAATAATACTCTCTGGCGGAATGATGGTCTAAAAGTTTATACTTTTTTAAAAGAAAATGCGTACATTTTTTAATATAAAACCTTAAATAGTGAACAACTCAAGAGCTTTTGTCAGAAAACATTCGTCGGATAATAGAGTGTTACGATGACACGTAGAAATTCAATCACAAAAGAATTGCCTATTTCATTAATTAGTATTTGATGAGAAACAAGAATGGAGCAAGTTTGCTATTAGTAAAATTGACCCAATTTCATGGACAAGCAGGACAACTTTTGTTTGCCGCTTCTGTTACCTAATTGCCACATTAGAGCTTTACAAATGGATACGATTAGGATAGAATCGTTTTTCGCTAAGAAAACTGTTTCTAAACTGTTCCTACTTAATGCGTTTCCAATTTAGTTTCGCATTTGTTCTTAACATTGCCAAAAACATGTTTTTTATTTTACCTATAAGTTACATTTGCATTGCTATTAAGAAGTCGATTCAAATTAATTGATTCTAATATGGTTCAAAAAAAAAAAAAAAAAAAAAAAAAATCAAATAAGCTCTTACTCTGTTCATGGAAATATATTTAAACCTATTTTTGTGCGGTGGGTAGGGACCGCCTAAAAATATTACTAAAAACTTCATGAGCTGTAAAAGTCAGTTTCGCAACACATTTAAAACATATTTTTTAATGCGGTGGATAGGTACTGCATAAAAATAGTCTTACTAAGAAGAAAACCCTAAAACTTACGAAATATCTACAGAAATTGCTTTTTTAAATGAATTAAAGGCACCGCACCTACTTGGAATCTCGCCAAACCTAAATTTGAAAATAATCTGTGCTGTTTAATCTGACTTATGAAGTACACATGCAAACATTTATAAAACATTTATTTGCTTATGTTCTGATTTTACACGTGACATTTTTTTAAAAACGTATACCCATTTTCCTTCATAGTCTGACAATACATGAACTATCTTAGGGTAAACACTTAAAAAAAAAAAAAAAAAAAAAAATCACTTCACAAGGTTTAAAATCACCTTCGTCACTTGAAGATCCTATCTCGCACACTTTTATAAATAATTTCACCAACTAAGTCCCAATTTGATCGGCATTTTGGTACACCGCACAAAAAAAAAAAAAAGGCTTAAGTGTAAATCGAAATACAAAATTCAAAATCTGAAGCTAGACTCTTAATAAACTCAATTTATAAAAACAAACTAAAAACAGTCAACGATTTTAGATTTTGGAGCTAAATATTTGTTTTAAAGTTTACTTTTGTGAACAGAAATATTTACTTTTCATCTAGCTGTATTCAGTGCAAAAGGTTGATTTTACCGTTGATCTACTCAATTTGTCATCCTGTTCTTACGGTAGACTAGCAGTAACCGCACGGCGATGCCCGTGCCAAGAATTTTCAAGAATTCCGTTGAATAAAAAAAAATGCACGCCCCTCCCCCTTTCTGATTTGAAATGATCATTTTTCTTCAACTAAAATGAGTACACACCTTTTCAAAAGACCTATTAAAGTCTCTTTGGAAATTAAAACCATTGGACAAAACACATAAAAAGATTAACAGTAGCTTTAAAACTCCAAATAATCCTTCAACTGTCTACTTCATCGCTTAACGCGCCAAGTAACCACGCTACCGTAACCGTGCCCTTTATCGAGTGAAGCGGTTTTTTTCTGCAATTTAAAATGTTTCGCCAAATAAACAATACTATAATAAAAACGCTATAAAGCACAACCACAATTGAATAATACGACAAATCAAATTAATTACTTAGATAAGTAACTATCCTCAAATCTAAGAACAAAAACAATTGTTAAAGAAATGAGGATAACAAAACCCAATAGAAAAAGCTTGCAAAATAAATTCAAATTATGTACCTGAATAAAAAAAAGAGGTATTTAAAAGTCATTTCGCTGAACACAACTGTTCCGCGATTGCGTAGCGTCTGGGCCGCGCGGCAAGGTACCTCGCAGCTATCGACACTGTTGGCCAACGTCCTCTCGATGAATTAAGTTACCCTCCCATCTATTAGGAATTAAAAGAACTAAATATTTAATTAATCATTTAATTTGCAATTAAAAATATTTCGGTCAATTTGATTTAAGAAAAACCGCCTTTAGCCTTTCTCAATAAATGGACTGTTCAACACTTTTTTTTTCGTTTCGAACTAGTAGTTCTTGATATTAGCACGTTCAAACAAACAAACTCTTCAGCTTTATATTATTAGTATAGATTTTACTTTATCCTTCAGATACTGTGCATTTTTCGTTAGTTTTCGTCATATTATTTTCCGGAAAATATCTTTAAATTGTTTTGTCAATGAAGACAGAGATAGAATTAATCAAATAAACAATTGTGGTAACCTTCACAAAAAAAAAAAAAAAAAAAAAAAATGTTAAAAGAACAACAAAAGGGTGAGGAAGGCAAAGAAACATCTTGTTTCCTATCACAAATATGCTGAGATTTTCATCTAGTTTTCAAAATTTGGATGAAATTTAAGGAATATCAAGCTTTTATAAACGTAAGTTGTGCTTTAAATAAAAATTTACATTAAAATTGTCGGTTTTTAACGACACAATGACTTTTTCTTCTCTTGCAAAACGTGTCTAATAATTATTTATCAGTTCTTTCCTTAGAGCAGGAATTAGTATATCGAGGTGCAAGTCCAATCATTTTCTAAGCAAAAGCTGAGACACAGACCCCAAGTCACGTGACTCAACAACGACGAATGGTTGACAAGTTTTTCGTGAAACTAGCGAAAGAAACCTGATTTCTTCCAATGCTTTGTTTTAAAATCTATCACATGACTTAAGATCTTTGCTTTACGAATGAAAGTCTTCACTTCCTCCATTTCATCTCTTCTCAATGGTTCTTTCAAGTATACTTTTAAAATGAAAATTAAAACTTAAATGTTTTTCGTTCCTCTGAAAAACTGAAGTTTTCATACATGGCGACTTTAAGTGCTTTCTTCGAATGCAGAGCTTAATAAATCACGTAACTCCATTTCAATTGTTTCATTTTTTCTATCGCTTCAAATAAACTGTTCCAATGTATAATGAAAATTTCTCTATTCTGATGGCATGTTCTGATGATGCATGTAAAATAGTAAAAACATGCATGTGCGTTGCTGTGTGGTCAGAAGTCTCAGCAGTGTTCTGCTGGTGAGGCTCTAAGTTCCAGGTCAATACTTGTTGATAAATGTATTAAGGGTGTTCAAATGAAAAAGTACTAAACGTTACAACAACGCATACCTTTAACAGATTTGTTTATGCTACTATCGGAGAACGTATCGAGTTATCTAGGGATGCGATTGGAGTATACAATGTGGATTAAAGCATGCGCAGGTTTTCACATGCGCAGGATAAATCAGAAGCGATTATGAAGAGCGCCGTCCAATTGATCGTGTTTTTTTTGATGTGCGAGGTGCACTACTTGTTGAATTCCTTGAGCAAAGGAGAATCATTAACTCCGATGCGTACTGTGAGACACTCTATAGCCCATGCAGGTTCTTCAGGAACAATAGACCAAGGCTGCTCACGAAAAGTGGTTCTGTTTCGTCATGACGCGCGTCCACACAGTTCCAGAATCACCTAGTCAGAACTGGCAAAGTTTAAGTAGGAGGAGCTTGACAATCCACCCTACAGCCCGGACATGTCGCCATGCAATTTCTATGTGTTTCATCCTTTGAAAAAGCATTTGAAAGGGAAGCGCTTCAACTCGGACAACGAACTTAAGGACACTGTGAAGGACGGAGTCTCATCAAGGCCACAGAAATTCCGGGGAAAAGGAATCCTTCGGTTAGTTTATCAGTAGGATCGTGGTGCTCTGGTCTATGTGGCAAACTTTGAACAAAGTGTTCATTAAAACTAACAGTATCGTTTGGTATCTTTTCATTTGAACACCATGTTTATGTATCAGTTTATAAGCGTTAAAAGTGTGCTGATTTTTCTACTAACGAATAAGTCTATTGAATTTCTGTTAACGTATTGTAATTTTAACTTATATATGGTCTTTTACTTTTTTAACAAGAGATATTTAATTGCTATAAATGTCAACTTATTTCTTTTTGAAAAATGATTTTTGTATTTGTAATGTGTAAGTATCCATGAGCTATGCAAAATCGTTAAAACTCTAAATTTGACTTGCTAGAGAATGTTTTAAAAACTGAGTTTAAAATCATCGAAAAACTATGAATTATATTTACGCATGCCTTCTTTTTGCCGCTCTGTTGTTTTAACATTAGCATATTTATCGGAAAAAAATAATAAAATTTTCTTAAACATCTAAAACATAACTTTGTTAATATTGATAGATTTTTTTCGTTTCATGCAGCAAAAAAAATCTAGTTGCACTTTGTGATTCAATTTATTTATTTTTTGTACTTTTTCCCCTATATATCATGCACTTGTTTTGCACTTAAACATAAATTCGATTTAAATTCTTTACTGATAGAAAATTCAAATAGCTTCTGACGAAGAAATTCGATTTAAATTCTTTACTAAGAGATAATTTAAATAGCTTCTTACAAAGAAATAAAATTTTATTTCATTTAATACTATAATCATCTGTTGTAAAACTTCGGCAGTTAATTGAAAAAGAAAAATTCAAATATTTTATGCATTCTCCTCAAATCCAACGCTTTTCTTGAAGAACTGTTGAATTCCACAGCGTCAAGTAAATTTGCATTAAAGTATTTCGATCAAGAAAACATTTGAATGCTGTATTTATCTTTGTTCATTTAAAACTGAGTTTATTTGTTATAGGGTGTGAGATGATTATAGCTTAAAGCAAACCGTAAGACACGTAATAGGTTTTTTTTCTAGGTTTTAGTTAAAATTGTGCATAACAGAAAACGTAACTGCAATAAATGCTTGACTACAGTAAACTTCTGTAAAGAAAAAAAAAACTATTTTAGACAAATTGTCTCAAGCTCCTATGTCAAATTCTTGAGCTAGCTGCTTTGGAGCTCAGAATAATGAAATGAAAAGAAAAAAGGAAAATAAAAAGGATCATTTGCATTTGAGATTTGAAAAGATACCACCCAACAGCAGTTTATCACCATTTCTAATATTTGCAATAAAGTGTTCACAATATTGACATTTATCCATAATCATGGTTCATCAACAATGATTGTCATGTTTAGCATTTATTAAGAACAGCCCTCTCTTTTTTGAAATATGTAAAACTAGTTGCTGTTCTTACGTCCACTTGAAAGTAGTTTAGTGATTATCGTCTGCAATCAAAGGTTTCAACCAAGTTCCATGTTCTTTACATCACTTACCTTTAATTTCTATTTGTAGATGATTCGGTGAAGTATTGATTTTTTTTTTGTTACGAAATTAGGCCGCATTGTGAATGCAGTTTTCTTGTTCAAGTATTGAACATGGGCTGTATTCCTCCATGAAAATTAAATATTCAGGAAAAGTTGAAGAAAATCTAAATCAAACCAGAAGATTTTTAACATCCCAGTGAGGATAGAATATTGGTCAGTTCTATTTTCAGATGGTGGGGAGGAGATCTATCTAGTTAAGGTGATAAAAAAGATGGTGAAATCTATGTAATGAACCAGTTGCGGATATACTTCTCGTTTAAAAGGCCTTCTGATAGCGAAAGTTTTAACTTTTTTTTTCATTTGCTTAAACAATATCGCAAGCCTTCATACAATTTCGGTGATTTCTGAGCAATAGTTTCGCCTGAAGGCAATTTTAAAATTGGATCATTTAAAAACCTCCCCCTGACCACCCTGTATAAAATGATGTATTGAAAGATTAAGAGTCTAAAAAAACTGATTTTATAATTCTCAGACACATACTTGGAATTGAAAATTAACAGTATATTCAGCACAGATAATGTGCAACTAACATTTTAAGTAATTCTTTACACTATTATTTGAATATAAAAAGGGATGCAAGAAAGTTTAAAAATCGGCATTCATGGAACTTGTTGCGATTCAGGAAACTTTTTCAGCAAAAAGATTGGTTACTAACAGAAAGCTGGTACCCTTGAAATCCTGAGAAGCAATCAGTGACGTTTCGGCTTTTTTTAGTGTAAAAGCAGGAAAATGTTCCACTAAAAGTAAGTAACCTTCCTGAATCTAACCTGCAATCTACCAGAAGAAGTCAGAAACCGTGCAACAAAAGCCTTTCGAAAAAACAACGATCTATCCAAAAAGAAAAAAGAGATGATTTATAGTAATAGCTTGGCACCTTCATGTTGTACCAATGGCAAACTAAAGCATTTTAGCAAATATGGCAGAAGCTAAGATAGAACCACAAGCAAACACCGAACAACCTATTTTGCCTGCAATTCTTGCAAAGTTACAGTATCCATACAATGCGTTTAGACCTTGTTTGCGGGTCAGTCAATCAAAAAGGTCAGTATCTAAAACACTTAATAATGGAGATGAGCGAATCTTCCTACTGGTAGCTAAAATATTTTTTACGACAGTTAGATGCCAGCATTCTTACAGCTTGTATCAATACAGGAAACCTTGCGCAAAGAAAATTCTTGTTTTTCATAGGGAAACCGGTGGAAACCAGTGAAATCCTGGAACGTGACCTGGAAATAATCGGTTACGTTTCGGAAATTTCGTACGATACAGTTATCTATTAATTAAGTAAAATTGCCATTTCTATTCGAGATTACTAGTTCAGGTTCAAGTTCGCCCATAAAATAATGTGTTCATAAGAGTTAATTAGAAGAAATAAGAAAAAAGAAGTTATCAAATTAGCAATATCCATTTTTCTTTCTCTTTCAGCATGAATTTTTATTCCTTTCTTTTCTTAAGAAACTATTTGCCTTGCAGCAAAAGCACAAAGCCGCAATGAAAATTTTCGTGAAAGAGATATTTTGAGAGAATTTGAAGACATTAGTTTATAGCAATAATTGTATTTATCTTCACTGAATTTTATATTGCTGAAATCATATAACCAAAAATTCTGTCAAAATGGTTCATACTGGAATTTATGATTGAATAAAATATTTTGCTTTTGAATTTCTCGAACATAGAATAGACAGGCATTCTCGGAGAAATAAATAGAAATATATCGACACACGAATTCAGTTTTTGCTATATTTGTTTTATTCATAAAGCTCATTCATAAGCGCGGAAACTGCCTAGAGTGACAATTGTAGCTAGAACTTATACTGAAACACTAAAAAAGATTAGACTTTTTACATAAAACGTAAATAAATTATAAAGCTTATAATACGATTGCTGGTACAGGAATGAGTAAAAGTGTTTTTTTTCTGCATGAAAAGTAGTTTATAAGAAATGCTGCACTTCTTAGTGTCAGTTTTTTTTTTTTTTTTTTTTTTTTTTTTAAGCATTACAGACAGATTTATCTACATAATTGCCCTTACAATAACAGAGAGGAACAATTTTTAACAACATTTCTGGTGAGTTAGATTTTGGATCTGTTCTTTTAGCACAGTATTAGAAACTTATAGTCTTTTTCATAAAACATAAATAAATTATAAAGCTTATTTCGTCGCTAAAAACACGAATGGGCGTATCTCAAAAAAAAAAAAAAAAAAAAAAAAAAATCGAAAAATGAGTTATGACTACCACAGAAATGTCCCAAGTCGATTTTATAGCTGACCAATGAGCGTATCTCTACAATAAATAGTAAAAAAGTTACTGTCCCCTCACACTGGTGGCGTTTCTCAAGCAATACAGGGAACTGGAAATCTTTCTACAAAATGCTTAGAAGTGAGATACGCCCATTCGTCTTTTTAGCGACGATTTGTTAATACAAGAATTAGTTAACGGTTTAATTTCTGCATAAAAAGTAGTTTATAAGAAATGCGCCACTTCTTCTAGTGAGTTTATTTCTGTTTTAAGTATTACAGATAGACATTTATCTACATAATGGCCTTAGGGATAACAGAGCGAAACAATTTTTAACAAAACTTCTAGTGAGTTAAATTTTTGAACTGCTTTTTAACAAAATATCCATGCTGATTTCAGAACATTGGATAGTTTTTTTTTCCACAACATTCGTTTTTTTCTCTGCAGTTCGTGTGAATGTGACGCATATGACCACTTTCTGCAGGAGAACCTGTATCATAAGAAGCCCTACTTAACGCCTATTGGCTCTTATGGGTTTCTATACACATTGGCTCCTAATCTCCTACATAGCTACTATACAGTAAGTTCCCGTTAAACCTGCTGTGCCTCTATTTTTGAAACCGTTATTCCTAGATACATACAATTGAAAAACTGGTCAAAATTAGATGCAGATTTTAGATATGAAAACTTTGAAGCGTTAAAAAATAGTGAAATGGTGAATTTTTTCAAAATTTATCTTTTTAGATGGTCCCCAATTCCCCTACATTGTATTTAGGGAAATCACAAGCATAAAAAATAGCTCGAACACAAGAAAATGACAATAGTACCACTAATATTCACCTATATATAAAAAGCAGCGTTTTGTGACGTGTATCACTTTTCATTAACCATCAATAGCATCTTTTTTTTTTGGGGGGGGGGGAGATATAGGGGATAACAATTGTTAAAATTATATGTGTGCATAGAGTGCGTTTTTTCAAGTTGGACGAGATTTCATAGTGTGTTTTTACTAATCATTGAATAAAAATTGCATTTATTTTTCAATTCGCAATGAAAAAGATAAATATTTTGTTTTTTTACTTTGACAATATATCATTCTTCTGTTCCACAATCTCATCTTCGCACGGTCCTTACTAATTTTGAACTCGCATATCTTCCTGAATTTTGATTGTAAATGTCTCAATTTTTTTGAGTTGGAATTATTTCTCAAGGCCATTTTTCTAAATAAAACGCGAGCGATTTGGGGACAATACAGAAAATTCGATTTCGTATTTTCTAACGAAACTCATTTTTCGCCTCTAAATTTTGATATCTTAACTCTGCTTCTTATTTTGAACATTTTTGCAACGGGAAATATACACCTTAGAGTAAAGGTTGTGAAAATAAAGATGCTGCAGGTTAAACGAGGACACGCTGTATTAACCTCCAAAAATAGAAATAAAGTGTTCATTTTCGAATAATTTTTTTTGGGGGGGGGGAAGGGGGACAAATTTTTATTCAATTTATTTTCACGGAAGAAAAATAAATGTTCATCAAAAACACAATTATTAATTACAGGTAATTTTTTGTATCGTATATGCAATAAATGTAATTATTGTTTACCTGACCGATCTTTTCTTTTGTCTCAGATTTTTGAAATATATCCTACAAAATGTGAAAGATTTGCTGTGAGTCCTATGTCACTTGAAACCTTGACTGTGATGGTCTAAAACTGAGATCAACTTTGGATTCAGGGGCCAAAAGTTAGTCAAAAAGAATACACAAATGTAAGTTGGTGAAATCACTGTTTCCCAATGTAGCATGACTTATATTTTTCACTCAAGTATTTTCTAGTTCATAAGTCGGCCTTAATACTGAGCAAGGTGTATACGATCGATACATAAAGTCTGATTGGAGAAAAAAATGTTTCTCTGCCTTTCAATAGGACTTCCATTCCAAGTATCAATCGTTTGATTTCGCTATAATATGGAAACTTTGTTCTTCAATGATGCATGTTTTTTAAGTAGTACAAATTATGAATTGCTCTTGGGTAGAACGAAAATTAAAAGGGGGAAAAATGACCGTTTCATTAATTTGTAGTTTGCAAACATATGAGATGATTAAAAATGTATCAATAATTAAAATGGTTGATTGTATGCTAGAATTTTTTATTCAATTTTGTTGTGTTGTACTTTTATTGAAGAAAAACTATTAATTCCAAGCTAACCCCAACAAAAAGGTTTTGTTAGTTTTTTACTCACAGTTTGCTTATGATTAAAGTAACAGATTCTTTGATTCCAACTTACAACTTCTATTCTGCATTGTAGCTTGAGAGGCGAAAACGAAATGCAGTGTTAATAAGGCAAATACTTTGTCCATCAAATAAAACAATTTTCCTTTTTTTTTGCCTCTTCAAATGCATTAATTTATTAACAGAAGCAACATAAAACGAAAAATTACGATTATGCATCACAGATATTTATACGAAACAAATAAGAAGAAATGCCCGCTATTTTGAAAATAGAAAATAGACGATAGAATATTTGATTATTTTGCAAAGATTTATTGATCTGTCATGCATAACTGAATGATTCTCAAATAAAATTATTGAGGGTTGACGGAGATAATTTATTAAATGCCAAGCTCGGAAGAGCATATTAAATCATTTACAAAAGGAAGGAAATTTTTCGCGTTTGCTATTAATTTAATCGATAAGGAGCCTCACTTTTTTTTTAGCCAGTTCTACTTTTTTTTTAATACTATCGGGAAAAGCTGTAAGTCAAAAAAGATTTGGAAATAAATAAAATTGCTCTCGAGACAGCAATGATCAGTTTTTTCTCTCTCTAATTGTGATAATGTTCTCCAGAATTCTCTCTCTAGAAAACGTACTGAGTTAGGTGAGGGGTATGAAGTATTAGTGGAGTGGCGATATTATAGAGACAGTTTATCTAATTTATTTGTTTTTAAATTGCGGTGGGTTCTCTCAATTTTTTCTGCTTCTGTTACGCAGGTATTTGTCATCATTTTAGCACTGTAGGATATTCTTTGTATAGGTTTTTTATAATGTGGAATTTAAAATTTTGAAGTACTAAATTAAAAATCGAAATAGCATTGCTGTCGGGACAATAGTCGTTTTTTCTCCAATTGTAATAATTGTCTCCGAATTCTCTCCGTGGAAAACATCTAAGTTAAGTGACAGATGTGAAGTGTCAGCGGAGTGTTCGTGCTAGAGTTTGTGTCATGTATTTTTGAATGAAGTGGGTTTTTAATTTTGAAGTGAAACTCCAAAATGCTTTGAAATTCTGATCGGCAAACTTTAATGTAAAGAAATTGACGTAGTCGTTTTTGTGTGATGAATAAGCTCACATGTGCTAAATTGCGCTTAATTACTTTTATTGAAATTTTATATGTGTTCTTACGCCGTACTTGTTACATTTCAGCTGAGTTTCTGTATAAGTCAATTAAATGTGTTTCAAGGAAAAGAATCTTGCAACTGCTTTTGAACTCATTTTAACCACCTTGATTCGTACTGTAGTTAGCAAAAAATATACATTTCACTACAGTATTCTCTGATAGAAAAAAGTCCCAAACTTTTCATAAACGTAAAGCTTTCAAAACGACGTCCACGATTGACAATTTCATTCTTTTGAACTCTTTTTTTAATCACTCTCATTTTCCTCTTATTTGAGTTACTAGTATATCGTTATTGTTGTAATTCAACAGAAACACCCGCTCAGAAGATGCTAAACGGAGAGAAAGATTTTTAAGAGAATATTAATATAGATTTTTAAAAACAATTTTGGTTCTGAAAAAGTCAATTAAAAGTTTTTCAAAGAAAGCAGTCATTGCAACTGCTTTTGAACTCATTTAACTACCTTGATTTTTAATTTAAATAGAAAAAATTACTTATTTCCCTGCAGAATTCTTTGATGGAACAAACTGCCGAGCTTTTCAGAAAAGTAAAGTTTTCAAAACGAAATTTCCGCAATTGGCACTTTTCTTCTTTTGATCTCTTTTTTTTTTTAAATAGCTCTCATTTTCCTCGTATTTGCGTTACTACTTCTTTATTATTGTAATTCAACGCAAACACCCGCTCAGAAGATATTAACCGGAGAGAGGAATTTTTAAGATAGCATTAAAATAGTTTTTTAAAAACACTTTTGTTTTTGAAAAAGTCGATTTAAAGTTTTTCAAAGAACACAATCATTGCAACTGCTTTTGAACTCAGTTTACCATCTCAATTTGTACTTTAATTAGTTAAAAAATATATTTCACCACACTATTAACTGAGAAAGCAAACTGCCGAGTTTTTCAGAAAGGTAAAATTTTCAAACCGAAATATCCGCTGTTGACAATTTCCTTTTGAAGCTTTGTTTTTTTAAAAAATCACTTTCATTTTCCTCTAATTTGCGCCGCTACATCTTTATGATTGCAATTCAACACAAACACCCGCTCAGAAAGATGCTAACTGGAGAAAAAGATTCTTAAGATAATCTTAATACAGATTTTTAAAAACAATTTGGTCACATGTTATATTTAAATGGAGCACCAAAAATTTAAATTGAGTATAACAGATACAGATCAATTCTTAATCTTTTGTCATGTTTAAATTTTGTGCTTTATAGTGAAATAAATTCAATTCTAATCTCTTCCTCCTCTTCAATATAAAAGTTATTGACAAAGAGGAAAAATATAAAATGCTACTGAAGTGTTCGTAATAGGAGAATAAAGGAAAAAACAAAGTCGAAAATCCTAAACTTAGAACGAAATTTCTAAAGTGGTTTTTTAGATTCAATAGTTGAAAAATGAATTTTAAACTTCAAAGTTTCTTACGACTTTGAATGCTTTATAATGGTAAATGCATTTTTATTCTTTTTGTTGAAGAAAGGGCACTTTTCAGACACTATATTTTTTAAGTCACTTTAACTTAAGGTTTGAAAGCTGCTCTTTAGTTGATGGATTTCATTTCATGTTTGGAATAATGTGAGAGCTTCAAAATATTTTTTAAATAAAATAATTTGATTTTAAGCACGTTGAAAAAAACTTTGCAATATTAAAGACTTCATTCTATTTTGAATTCATGCTTTTGTTTGTATTATCTAAGAAACGAGAAAAATTTTAATTCTGAAAAAACTCTTTTTTCTAAAAAAAAAAGATATACATCCAGTCAATGATACTAAACGCAATTTGCTGTTCAGTTATTCATCAATTTCCGAATAGGAACATAGAAATAAACCAGGAATTGCCTTAAAATGCCTCCAATATTTAAAAGAAGCATATTCTTTTCATTCTGTTCTGCAAAAATGCATGCATGAAAATAAAAAATATATGTGTTTTCAAATTGTATAAAGGTAAATCATATATATTTTCATTTCTGTAAATAATTATGTGTTAAACGAGTATCACATCGTTTGTGGAAAGTCTGTAAGTTGGTAAAAGTTATCATGGCTTCCTTTTTTCTTCCTTTTACAAAAAAAAGGTATTGTATTCGCGAAAAAATTTTCACTCAAAAATCGACCTTAATTTCCATTTTGCTTACCCACGAATGAATGTTAATTTTTTTTTCGATTCGACCACACTTTGAAAAGTGCCTAAGAACGTATAGACACGCGAAATATCCATTTTGACGACTCCCGAGTTGGATACAATGAGTTTTCTCGTGACGTCTGTGTGTACGTATGTATGTATGTGCGGATGTGCATATGTGAGTATGTGCGTATGTATGTCGCATAACTCAAGAACGGTATGCCCTAGAAAATTGAAATTTGGTGCGTAGACTCCTAGTGAGGTCTAGTTGGTTGCATTCAGGTGTTTCTAAAGGGGACTTTTGCCCCCTTTTTGGGGGAAAATCATTGTTAATTTCGATGTAAACTCAAGTGGTGTTACAATTTGGCGGACACTTGGCGATATATCGCCAGTCTTTTGATCGCCAAGTTTTGTCGCCAACTTGGGCGACAAATTTGATGGGTTTTTTAATTTTTTTAATTTGGTTTCAATTTGGCCACTGTTGGTGATATTTAGAAAGTAAACTATTGAATCACACTAAAATTGCCAATAATGGGAAAATGACATTAAATTGGAGTAAAAGGAAGTTATGTGAGGCTCACATGAGCTCGTTTTTTTTTTCAAACATGATGTACGAAGAAAAGATTTCGTACGTATTAAAAAATCAAAAGCAGGTAGAAACTTATTGGTAGATTAAACACAAATTAAAAGTAAGAGCGTTTGTGCAATCATCAATCGTTTTTAAAGTTATAAGGAAAATAAGGGAATCTGATAGCTATCATAGCAAAAATAAAATATACGAATATAGCACTAGTTTCTTTTATGCAGCTGAGATAATCTGATAGATGATTAAAAAAAAGGCCATGCATTTCTACTTGATTTTCTGGCTAGCAAAATCTGTGCATTCAAAAAAAAAAAAAATCATCTGCTTAAAGATGGTTATTTATCCCTTGCTTAAATAAGTGTGTTTTTCTCTTTCAGTTCACTACTTTTGGGCAACAAATTACAAACTAGCAGCTTTACTATCTATAATAGGTATTTCATGCTTATGAAATCTGTATATGACCAACATTTAGCTACGTCCATAGCGGTATACTTCATGAAATTAGCCCGAGTGTAGTTTGGTCCCAGTAGCTTGAAACTTGACTTTGAGAGTGTTTATTCATTCTTGGAGAGCTCAGTAAAAGAATAAAATGTTATTGGCACTGTTTTGAGTCGGTTACTGAATTCATCTAGATGATAAAAACTCACAGGGACAGTGAATGTAGACATAAAATAAACTCACAGGCTTCAAGTTACTGGAGCAGAGTCATACTTATTTGATGCTTTAAGTCTGATTTGAGGACCAAGCGTGCTTTGGAATTAAACCCCGGGGGTTCAGCGTTCGGCTGATGACCTGAGCGGAACATCGTCCTTGCACCCCAGAGTTCAGGAAAACTGAGATGGGCGCAGCCAACCTTGGCCCTCATGGGTTTTTGTGCCACTGGGTTTGGCTTTCGTTTAATTCTGATTTGAACCTTCTAAAAACTTACAAATTCGACATTCCATTTTCTACCGTTGGATTTCAATGGTCTCGAACGTCATTATACAGCAATGACATTTTACGTTACCTATTTCTGAAAAATCGTTACCATGCTGGTACGCAGCCGTCGCATTCAAAACCATTCACAAGACGTGTGCTATCACGTTCATGATGGTAGAAGTGATTTAAAGAAGTAAAAGTGAGCTGGTACACAAAGATATCCCAATATTTAGTGACTTTCATTTCAATGGATGTTGAGCGAAGGTAAGATTGATCTTTTAAAAGCGTTTTAATCCACTTACTGCGCAAAAAATCATTTGTTTCGTTTGGTACTATGTGCCACCGTTGTTCATCAAACACCAATTCATTCGGATAAAATAGTCACAGATAATGCAATTTTCTTATGCTTTGCTATGTGTGGCTAATTTTACCCTATCTTCAAAGCACTAAAAAAAAAAAAAATAAATAAATAAAACAAGGGATCGAGCGGTGAAGTTGATGAGAGTAGTTTTGCTTTTCATAGAGATTTCAGGTATGAGAAAAGCTCAAAATAAATAAATAAATAAATAAATAAAATAAAAATTAAAAAAATTAAAAATAAAATAAAATAAAATAAAATAAATAAAAATAAATAAATAAATAATAATAATAATGATATTTGGTTTTTGCTTATAAACTTTAGCAATGGTTTTAAAAATGAGTCTTTTATCTTCTTTTTCGAATTTTTTGGAAAAAAAACGGATTTTTTAGCATGTTTCTAACTAAGTTAAATTACAATGTCTTTACTTAAAAATTTAATTAGTTTTGCCATTTATCATCAAACAAAACAAAACTGCTTGACGCAAAACTACGAAATCTATGAAACATGTTTTTAGGTAAACAAAAAAAATCCATTTTTTATTGGTATATTAAAAGGTATTTAAATGAAATTAATTCTTTAAAACTTCAACGACTCAACATATTTCTTACGTCAACCGACAGTATTCATTGTACTACTCAAAACCTAGTTCATTTCACTCGTTCGTACTTTCCTGTGTACGTGTAAAACAAATAAAAGAAAAAAAAACTGAAGAAATTTTACAGCTTCAATGCAGTTGGAGCCCTTTGAAGCAACGGGCTATTTGTGGTTCACAGCTCACTGAACAAACTTTATCGACCATAAGTTTGTAACGATCCTTTTGCTATTTGCTTGATCCTAAATTACCCTATTTCGAACCATTTCGAAAGAATAGGTATCCAAAGATTTGTTTCTCTAATACATTGAACTAAAATAGGTAGGATTTCGTTAGGAGAAGTAAGTAATGGAAAACAATTTGCATGATGGATCTTACTTAATCTAACTTATGGTCAGGTCCCAGGAAATGTTTTTGCTTTATAAGCTATGAACTCTAAGTGAAACTTCCTATAAATGTTCAAGTTATGGAAATTATGAAAGTAGTATTCTGTCCATGTTTATTTTGGCCAGAAAGATTCGTTTTTTTTTTTTTTTTTTGTTTTTGTAAATGCAGAAATCTGGTTTTGACGTGCTAAATTTCCTATCAAATTCCGTGCTGAAGTTGTGTGGAAATTTTGAACACTGACACTGCAATTTTACTTGACTCAGCCATCAGGGTTACAAAACAATTCCCTTATTTTATAATTCCAATGAAAATCCGACCAAACAAACTAATCCTAAAGGCTAGAAATGTTTTTACACGATTGATTGCAGTAAAACTTATTGTAATTATTGTATGTAAAACCGTTGTGCGTTTAAAGAACATTGAATTTAAATACAAAACCCACAGTGCCGGATTTGCAATTTTCGAAATCGGGGCAAACACTTGAAACTGCCTCCCACACCCATTTTAATGTAAAATTCTAAACCTAGCTTCAACGAAATAGACACAGAAATGGGGTGAATTTGCCGCCCCCAGAAGCTGCCACCCGAAGCAAGAGCCCCCGGCTTTCTCCCTTGAAGCGGGAATTGAAAACTCAATCATAACATTTGTGATTAATTTTCAGCAGGATAATGAATTTTAATAGTTCATGTAAATGCAGAATTAAATCAGAACAATAAAAAGTCAAATTACGAAAAAAGTTAGGCTTTCTTAAAATGCATAAAACAAGCAATTCATTGAAGAAATATGTTTCAAAAGCTGTAAAGATGATTAGTACAGATTTTTTTGTGCATATATTTTAAGAAATACTTTCAAAGAAAAAAAAAGAATAATTGTTGATTTAGGACTTACAGTTTACATAATAATTTATTCTATTGTGTTTAAGCATTCATTTTTAGCTGTTTTAGTTTTTTTTTCTTTTATACTAAATGGTATGTAACATACCCTGGAAACTTATATAAATGTGAAACAAATGTATATTTTACTTTCTTTACTGGAATGATATTTCAATTTAGCCTTCTGGTATCATTTTGCAAACACAATTGTACTTAATTTAGGTTATTTCTTTGGACGTTCATGCTAAAACTGGGTACTTAAAAATATTTCAGATTGACGTAAGTTGTAAGTGTACACAAAAAATACTCAAAATAATCGAGGTTAATGAGAAAAAAACATTAACAGAAATTTAAGTGGACTCCAATTTTTTGTAAAGAACATGAATTTCTGCAAATTAAGGTTTTGTAAACACTAAAATTTCCTGAAATATCTCGCAATGAATTATTAATGTGTTAAAATTGCTTCATGATAATGTTCTATAGTTCCGTTGAAAATTCATTTCAAATGTTTTTTAAATTCGTAAAGAAAAAAAAAATCTGTAGAATAACTGAAGGGGAATTTGCCCAGGATAAGCTATGAAAATATAAACAAATAAAGTGGGAGTTAGTCTAATTGACATAAAATTCTGTTATCTCGAAAAAAAGTTAGAAAACTTTTGTGAAATCAAATTTTTACGAAAATTGTAATTGGTTTTGAATAAAAATGATATCTAAAGAACGTTTAGAAGTGTAACAAAAGACAAAAAAAAAAAAAAAAATGTGTTTGAAATTTTCAAAAGAAAAATTTTGATTTTGACTGTGAGGAAAAAAAGATCATTATATGTGAAAAAATGAAGAAAATCTTTCGTTATAATGCATAGGTACATGAAATGTCTTTGCAGTTACTACACCAAATGAAATAATTCTTACAAGGAAGTTTTGAAAAGTCAACAATGTGAGAATTCAATTCATGCAGTTATTGAAAAACTAATTTTCAAAGCTTTATAAGCTTTGAAATTTCGGAATTTAAACGTATTTCAGACAAAATAATTTTCTCCTGGGACAACAAATAGTTTTTTTTTCTAAAAGCATAAATAAGAAAAAACTAAAACAATGTGACATTTGCGGGAAAATCTTTCCCTTTAAAATAGATAAGCTATATAAATTAGCTGTAATGAATACTTTTTTTCCTCCGACATGGAAAAAAGACTGAATGCTCCCTTTCCACTAAATGAAGGAAATTTTTTAAATGCAAATTTAGTGAACTGTGAATTCAGTTAGACATATTCACACACCATTTAATAATTTCTGACTGAAGCAGTCCAAAAAAGCTTGAAATTTTTATTCTCTACTAAATAGTTCCTTGAAAAGATTTTTTTTTTGGAATGATATCACTAACATGGAATTCTAATAATAATTTGAGACATATTTGACCAAAGCTCAAAACTAGAATATCCTCATATATATAATAGCGAATTCGCTGATCGAGTGATGCTGACGTCATCATCAATGAAACTTGCGCCATGTCATGATAATTTATAATATTTTTTGGTAATGTTTGAGCAAGGCTTCACTCTTGATGCGTTTTTTTATTAATAACTAGCCGCCTGCGGCGACCAGCTGGTTCGCCTTCTTACGCCATTCGCCTTTCTATGCAAGCAGCCACCTACGGCGACTGTTTGGCTAACTTGTCATTTACCTTTTTACTTCAAGTTTGCCGCCCTCCGCGGCTGTTTGAATAAATTTGACAGCAGTATTAATCAATCCATTTCTATCATTTTTTGTGCTATTCACATTTTTAAACCAAGATTGCCGCCTTCGGCGGCTATCTACCCTTAAGATCTATCTCTTAATTTTCCTTCTCTATTTATTTTAACCTCCCCACCCATTTTCTAATAAAAACAAAGATCACTCAAAAAATCGCTTTTTTTTATTTAAGTAGACCAAAAAAAAAAGTTATCTCGAAATTTCCCCGTAGTGTGCAAAAAGTAGCGTTTGACAAAGAAAAAAAATCTCGCTGTTTTTATTGAAATAAATGCGCACAACTATGAAATGTAACCTAATATAAAATATAAATACAGCAAAACGTCCAGCTTGGGCAGGGGGAGGTGGGGGAATGGAAAAAAATATAAATGCAATCCCTAAATAAAGCAAAAAAAAAAAAAAAAAACAAAAGGAAAGAAAAAAAGCAAGCGCTGCAGGTAAAACACGTGGTCATCACTAAATGTAGAAGTAAGCTATATAGGTAAAAAAAAAAAAAAAGATTAACATTTGTTTGCGATTCATCCTAAATATCGAATTGAAATCCAAATAGTGACGTCAGAGACATAAAGATTGAAGAACGCTTTTTTTCGACCGATGCGTGGAAAGACATGATGTGTTCAGCATTAAAAAAATTGTGAAAAAAAACTATTGTGTATTTTTAAAAACCTTTTTCTTCTGAAGAGGGCGAAATGTTTTTACTATTACCAATTTAAATTTTAGAAATGAGGCTTTGATACTTCTCGCAGAATGATATTAGAAAAAAATAAAACTCAGGAAAGAATGCAAATTAAAGGTTTTTTCAAAAATTCTTAAAAAATTCAAAAACTGCTCTATCTTCAAAATTTTTTCATTCAGCATATTAAAAATTAAATTTCCTACGCTATAGTACAAAAAATATTTGTGTGGTGCGATTGGTTCGAGGTCTGTGAGGTAAAACGTACTAAAAAGTGCAAAAAAACACATAAAACATTAAATAACTTTTTTTTTTAATTAAAATTTCAAAAATCGAAACCCGAGGTGCACATCTTCGGTAAAAACTGCAATTGTATACCTAATTTCATCTTTCTAGGCGTTACCGTTTTCCCGGGAAGTGCGCCACACACACACATACAAACATCTTATTTTATTATATGTATAGATACGCGATAAGACGTGTATCGAGTGAAGCCTTGGTTTGACATGCAGGGAAATGCTTTTTTTTTTTTGACAAGGCTGAACTGGATCCGGTATTTCTACTGTTTTACTGGTAAGACTCATTTTAGGAGAATGAAGAAACAAAAAGTGGCCAACAATTAATGCTATCTAATGGAGTTTAAGGTTAATCCACTGGAATTAGGGTTAAAATTTCAACTATCATAATATCGCCAAACAGGCAATTGCTGCGTTCAAATATAGAAGCAATTTTCACCCTTCATACCTTGACGGGCAATTTTCTAGTTTTACAATGACTGCTGAATTTATTTTGTGCTAGTTGGGAAAACTGGGGGCTAATGGGACAGATAATGCATTTACAATATACTTAAAACGGCCAAATCATGTTTTTTAAAGTATGTTTTTACAGATAATACAAACATTTCTCTATTCAAGGATAAAAACTTGAAATTATGACTCCTTTGTTTCAGCAAGAACTTGACTTTTTGTTCCACTGGACTGCGACTGTGGGGTCGAATGGGACTTGCCAAGGATCTAATGGTACAAATGAATTAAACTACTGTATATGGAACTATAACTATTTAATCCTTCACAGAAGGAAATAATTAAAAAAAACTCTATTCTCTACATAATCTTCTAAAAGATCTCAAAAAAAAAAAAAAAAAAAAAAAAAGCAAGATCATGACATGATCAATGTCAGATGATGTTAGCAAAGTTTTAGTATCATTTGCTGCATCAACTCGTACAACCAGTCTGGTCCAACCTGATAGTTTTCGTTACAATTGTTATGTACTGTGGCTTTTGCATATTGATAAGCCAATTTTCTGTATTCAACATTTGTTATTCCCTGATGCATTTTGGAGGCAATAATCAAAATTTCTATTATGGATTTGTCTTATTCAGATGTAAATACCTGATTTGGAACAAATCTAGGGTTCAAAACAAGAGTATTCCCTTTTATCAATATTTTTTTTTAACAGCAGCTAAGCTGTTAAACAAGTCCCTTTTTTGTCATGTTTTTGAGCAGCACAATTGTCTTTTCTTTTGTCATGTCTTTTCTGACATATTTATGGGGACATAGTTATCAACATATTTTTGAGTGATCACGAATTGCTTACTGACAATTTTACTTACTAGGCAATGGTCTCGGATTTTTTTTTCAATTTAACATATGTTAAAATTCATAAAAAAATAAGATAATCGTGTTTTTTGGTTTTGCCAAAAAAATTCTTGGGCCGAAATACAGTTCGCCCCAAGATAGCGGACTGATCACCATTTCTTATTTGTGATTTTCGACAAAATCTTTAAAGTTCTCTGTCTCAGGAACGGTACTACATATTTTGTTGCAAGTCGTTTTATTTAAAAGGTTATTTTTTTCTGTTTAAAAAAATGCTTTATCTTGAAATGTGTGTTTACGTTTTTTCCCATAGTCTTATGGAAAAAGAAATCATTTTTTGGTTTTTCTCAAAAATGTCAATTTCAAAAATTGTAATTTTTTTTTTACTGTTGATTAGTACTACTGAGCACTACATTTCCTAAAAAAGAGAACTTCCACTTTTTTGTTTAACAGATATTAGAGGCATTTGAAAAAAATGAGGATTTTTCAGGAACTCTATATGTAAAAGTAGACTTGAAAATTCAAAACTTTATTTAGCAGCAAGTTGCAAGAAAATACCTGAAAATCGCGTCAAGCTTGAAAATGATGTCAGTGATTTTTTAAACCAACTACCTCATTTATTTAATGATATGGTAAGTTATTGTTTTTGAGTTATTCCATGTCAAGTGATCCAAAGTTTTTCCCCTCATCTTTTTATATTTCTTTGAAATTTAACTCATCAGTTGTACCCTTTGAGGAAATCAAAAGTTCAAATTTTTAGATTTTTATCTCTTTTAGTTTTTTATTTAAAATAATTAGATTTTTAGAAAAGCCCTCTTTTTTTCGTGGATTCTTGAACATAAAATGGACGATGACTCAGCACCAAATATAGGTAGAAAGATTTGGTAAAAATCATTTTAAAGTACATTAGTTGCTGTTTAATATGATGTGCAACATGACTAATTTCATAAAAAGTTTCATTTAAAAAATGAAATTTAAATTTAAAATTTAAATTTCTCAGAAAACGTATGATGTTTTTTTTTAATTTTCAAAAATTTATGTGTATTTTATTTTTTTAGTGCAAAATTTCAAGTTGTGATCTCAATGGAATCATAGTGTTTTGAATTTTTTAATAAATTTTGACTTAAGAAATAATGGTCTTTTTCAGATTCTAATTAGTTAAACATGGGGTTCTCTTACTAGTGATAGTCTAGTAAGTAGTAATTAATCATAACTATACTTGAAATGAGCTGACATGAATTTGTAATTTGGTAATCTCCCTCTCCCTCCCCGCCATACCACCACTTTTTCCCTTTTTTTTTCAAACCTGTATTCAAAATTTAAAAAAAAAAAAAAGCTGTTACGTAAGAGTAATAATCATAAATAACTGAGGCGCATCCAAACATCAGTAGTGACTAAGGCTTATAAATGAGGGGGGGGGGTCATAAAAACTAAAATTCAGGAAAACTTTAACAGACGAATAGAACCACACTCATTTGCAGCTTTTTTTTCGGAAAGTGCGATGGTAAAGGGAGAAGAAGGGGGGAAGGGAGCAATTTGAAATGAAGCTTAACAACATGAAAGGTTATGCTTAAAATAGCAAAATTTGTTTGATCTATAACTGTTTTAATGTATGTATAAATAGATCGCGTTCGGGGGTTTGAGGCCAGTCACAAATGACTGTTCCGGACCCCACCTCCATTCTGCGATGATCTTGGGGCAAACTATTTCTTTTCTCCCTCCAAAACTGAAGGTTGGTGCAAGGGTAGGGGATGAAATGAATCACCAGTAAGATAATCCCATATTTAACTAGTTAGAATCTGAAAAACATTATTTCTTAAGTCAAATTTTATTCAAAAACTCATAAAAATATGATCCTATTGAGATCTCAACTTGAAATTTTGCACAAACAAAGATAAAATACACACAAATTTTGGAGAATTTTAAAAAAAAATCATTATACATTATCTGAGAAATTTAAGGTTTAAATTTAAATTTCATTTTTAAAAAAGCGAAAAGTTTTATAAACCTAGTCATGTTGCAGATCATATTAAACAGCAACTAATGTAGTTTAAAATGCTTTTTACCAAATCTTTCTATTTATATTTGGTGCTGAGTTATCATCCATTTTATGTTCAAACATCCATTAAAAAAAGAGGATTTTTCTAAAAATCAAAGTCTCATAAATAAAAAAATAAAAGAGTTAGAGGTCTAAAAATTTGGACTTTTGATTACAACGAAGGGTACAATAAATGAGCCAAATTTCAAAGAAATACAAAGAGGTGAGGAAAAAAACATTCTCAAATTTTGATCACACCTGACATGGAATGACCCTTTTGACGTTTTGGTCAGAATAGTGCAAAAAGAATTCTGATATCCAACGGGTGTCCAATTAAGCTACTTACTTGTAGACTGGCATGTCAAGAGAACTAGAAATTGTAGCCTTATATTCAACAGATTTCTATAGATGAATTTTAAATATTTTTGGCTTTGTGTACAAATGGGTAATGTTTCAAAACTTCGCTGCCGCAACTTCGCCGGACAATACTTCGCGGTCAAAACTTCGCGTGGACAAAACTTCGCGCGGTCAAAACTTCGCGTGGACAAAACTTCGCGCGGTCAAAACTTCGTGCGTACAAAACTTTGTGCGTGTATTACTTTTCGCATCTAAAATAAAACGTCTTAAAATTAAATTATGTTAGTTTTAATGTGAAAAAAATCTTTAAATTACACAAACAGTCGTTGCTCGTTATAACGACCGCGCATTATAAAGACCATTCCATTATAATGACTAGTTGTTAAAGTCCCAACTTTATCCCTATATACTCTATGCTAATATTTATTTAAGATTACTTTTTGCTAAAACACCTTAAATCTCTAAAATTCATCTCTCTTGTGGCAGTTCTTAAAATTTTATTTTTTATTTTATTTTAATCATGAATCCATATATCATAGAACATCTTCTCCGCATAATTAGGATTTAAAATTTCGATCATTCAATTTCTCGCTCGAGTGGAGAGGCGAGCGCATTATGAGTAACACCAAGGAAAGCTAGTTGGGAGGGGAGGGGAGGGAGTTCGTTTCTGAATTTCACTCACAAATTTTAAAAAACTAGTTTTGAAATAGGATTAGGAATAAATGATGAAAATAATTACAATCAAATACAAAATTTTTAATCAAAAATTTAGTTATAGTTAGCTATAGAACATTAAATTTTATTATAAACGAAATTAATCGTTTTTGGGAAAGTGATTCACCAATCTTAATTTAATCTTCAAATTTATATCAATTTATTACTTCATTAACTTGCTATACTTAAATTCATTTAGGTTTTACACAATTAACTTGCAATCAAGTAATTCACTATGAAAAATTAGTTTTTATACAGTGTGTGTTTAATGCGTTCCTAGAAATAATTGAACAATACACTCCCCCCCTCTTCCCCCCAAAAAAACAAAGGACATATTTTTACTTGTTTTAGACACACGACGTCATGGATCGGCAAAGTTTTAGACACGCGAAATTACGAATCAGCGAAGTTTTGTCCAGGCGAAGTTTTGAAAACGCAAAATTTTGACCTTGCGAAGTTTTGACAGCGCAAAGTTTTGACCACGCGAGGTTTTGACCGCGTGAGGTTTTGACCACGCGAAGTTTTCTCCACGCGAAGTTTTGACCGTGCGAAGTTTTGACCATGCGAAGTAACGGATCGGCGATGTTTTGGCAGCGAAGTTTTGACCCCAAATCAACAAATGACGTCACGCTTCGAGTGGGGAAAGGGGGTTTGTGAAAATATGGCAACTCGTGACAAGGGAAAAGAAGAGGATTACAAGAAGTGTAACATCACATCTTTTGGTTGTAATAAAATTAGTTCAACCAGTGACAATATGTTCATGTAAATTAGCGGAACATGTGACAAGGGGAGGTAATGGGGTAAAGTGAAGTGTGACATTTTTTGACAAAAGGGGTTTAGGGGTCAAATATGTAGAAAAAAAGTGTAATGTGAACAGCACCTAATCGTTTCTTGATTAGCTAAATAATCGTATTAATTAATTTTTAAAACGACTTAAAATTAGCGTTTTAAAGATTAAATTATGCAACATTTTTACATTAAATGCAGTAAGTTGCTTAATATTACGAAAAATAAAAAAAAACGCATCGTGACTCAAACTGCTCTGCAGTTTTTGTGTTATGCATTAGTGTGCCAAAAATAAGTGTTAGGGAATAAGGAAATTTTTTTTTTAAATTCCCGGAAAACATATCTTGAGCAGGCAACACATTCATAAACGCATGTTCAATTCTTACGGAATCTTCATCGTATTTGAGGAAATTACAGTAAAATCCCTCCTAACAGACACCCCTCTAATGCGGACAATTTTTAATTTCCCGACTCCCCCCCCCCCGAAGGAAAATTACATTATTAAATCCCTGTCCTGCGAACGCCCCTTTATTGTGGACAAAAAAAATTCTCCCATTAGTGTCCGCATTATAGGGGTTTTACTGTATTTCGAAAAACTGCTTTCAGTAAGCTATTCTTCAAATCGGCGAAAATTTTGTGAGATTTGAGCAGGATTTTCTGATTAGAACGGATAAATTGTCGTAAATGATGAAATTACTGATAGGATTGAAGAACCATAGAATGTGAGCGATCTGTTTCTGAGAGTGAATAAATTCTATCGATAGAATTTTTATAATTTGTTTTTCAGCATTAATGCTACACAGAAAACACAATGACAAGAAGGATATCGAATTATTTTTTTTAATGTAAACATAGTTTACATTTCCGCCCTAGAAGAGACTTTTAACTCTTCGACATGCACTTTGACATGCTTTCATATGCACGATCATTCGAGTCATTTTTTTTTTAAATCGAAGAAATGGTCGTAGAACACAAGTCCTGTTGTATTTATGATAGACTCTTCGGAGTAGTGAGAAGATTCATTTGAGTATTCAGTTGTTTCCTTCATGTATTCAGTATGTTCTGTGGTGTCTTCAGTACGCTCTTTTGCGTATTCAATAGGATCTTCTAAGTAGAATTCCTCGTCTTGATTTGGCGCTATAAAATATTGCACGTATTCAGGTAGATCAAATTCGTCATTCCAGGACAAATCTCCATCGGAATCTTCTATTATCGGTGGTGGTTCAACGGGACTCAAACTAAAAAAAAGTTTTTTCTATTAAGTATAACATAAAAAGTATTACTCTACACTTTATTTTCAACATTAGGTTGATTTAGTTTATTCTCAAATCGCAAAATATGTTGCTAAACTACTATGAAATCTAGAATTAGTGTTTAATTTTAGAAACAATAGTTAGTGTAAGTACTTAAGCATAAATAACTAAGCTGAAAATATGCGGGTAGGGTTAAAAGTTAGACACGATCAGGTCAAAGTGTGTTATATGAGACATTGATATAGTGTTTACCCGACTTTATCTAGACTATAATAAACTAAATTTTAAACTGAACTTTTATATTTTAATATAGTTAAAACTTGAAAAGCTTGGAAAAAATATCCAATATCAAAAGTGTACTGAAGTGATTTTAACATTCAACGTTGAAAAACATTGGCAGTATGAACTTGATATTTCAATTACTAATTTTTTTTTTAATAACGTCTTCAAAAATATAAGGCACACAATAAAAAATAGAGCAAATCACAAAGCAAAAACTACTTTCGAGGAACACCAAATCTTTAAGCAGATCATGTCAAAGTTATGGTGCTTGTTGAAAATGAAGAAAAAGTGAAAAAGCCATTAGAACATTTAAAACATATTTCTCAGTGAACTGTTAAGTTTGGTATGCCATTCAACACTGCAAAATGTCCATTTTAGGTCATGAAAATGTACATGAAAGATATTATTAAGAGTGATTCATTAATAACTAGGGAGCTCCGCTCTCTGTTCGCTTTGCTCGCCACCCGTGGTTGCTCAATATCCCCTGCGCTGTTGGGGACAATGGAGTCTATTAATCCTTTTGCCCCTGGATGTCCGGAGCCTTATCTCCGGCCCCTCAAAGTTAAGAGAGGCGAGACAGGTGGAATGGCTTTCCCTGAATGTATCCTGTATCCAACGATACCAGTAATTACCTGGTAGACATTCTCAGTCTGGAGGAGATAGAGTAACAGACATACACACACACACAGATAGACGCGCATTTATTTTAATAGTACAGACAAAGAAGAAGCAATTGCTTATTAAGGTCTCTTAATTAATCAATACTTCAACTTTAGCCAAAAATTAGCTTAACATGTAACAAAGCCCACATTTTGTTGGCTTTTATCAAGAAGTCTATTTCACACAACCCTAAGAAAGTTCTATCTTTATCCAGAAGTCTGGTAAGAACACATTTAGAGTAAGCTTTCCAATTTTGTTATCATTATCTTAAGAAATATATTTACGTCTTGGAAGGGATCGAGAGGAATTACAGGAAGTAATTACAGGATTATGCTTCCAGGCATAAAATTCACAGTATGTGTAAGTTTGAGCAAAAGAGAGTCAGATAGCCCATGATTCACGTATTTAAAATTAATAACATAGGGAATGTTGATAAATGCACAGTAAAGCATGCTTCAGTTTTGTGTTTCACAGTAATAATATGGATTATAAAAAGCTATTGAGTTTGTCATAGTTGGAGAAGGATGGATACAGTGAGACACGAAAATTCAATTACATTTTTCATTGTTAAAAAACACAGAAATCAATTTCTTTCAAATGGTAGGATATTTGTCACTCTAATGTGTATTGTAAAAGTGGGTTTGAAAAAAAAAAACAACGAATTCACACACAAATGAGAAGAAAAAAAAAAGAACGAAATGCAATTTTGTCTCACTGTTCTCTCAGTGAGTGGGAACAGTGAAACTCGTACTTTTTTAATCAGAAAACTTTGAAAGAATAGCACTTTTCATGGAAAAATATTAACAAATGTTGGCGTTTGGTTTTGGTGTGAGCTATTGCTTTTGGCAAGATAAATTTCGTGTCATCTTGACACACAGTTGTGTCATCTACAGCTCATTTGTTTGGGACTGAGATAGAATGATTTAGAAGATGAGTCGTGATTAGAGAGTTGATTTGTGATGTAGCATTCAAGTGTCATCTTGTGATGTAGCATTAGATAAAGATGGAATGCTTTCACTGTAGCCTATGTCTATTGCTAGTACATCAGCTTCTTTCCTGTCATTTTCAGAAAACCTGAATAATATCCTATCTGACTCTCTTTTCTAGGCATGTTGAAATTTGAAAAGTGGAAAGCATTATTACATTTAGCCTATTGCAATGAAACAATGAAAAAAAAAACATTGACTCAGCATGAAATGGAGATATTTATGTGGTATTAAATAGCTATAAAACTCATAATATCATTCAAGCATCCATACTTTGTTGATGCAAGGCTTCAAAACTTATTTTCTTATTATTTGCATCTATAGGCTAGTTGTAATTAAACTTAATTCAATGTACGATTTCTCTACTCATAATATAAAAGTGTCATGGGAGCAACAAATTAATGGGGTCTCACTGTTTCCTCATTGCAACATAAAAACTCAATAGCTGCCACTCTCAGACAAAGAAAATTAGCAACATTATTCTATTACTGAAATGAACGTTAGTATATAGGCTAATGTAAAATTAATAACACCAGTTTGCAGAGTTTCAACGTTTAGAAACAGTGCAACAAACAATGGAGATAATTTTACTTCGATGCGTTCAAAATATAATGACATGGTTATTTTTCTTACATAGTTCTTGGAAGCACTTTTTTCTATAATGTTGTTCACAGTATGTCGACCTGACTTTTCAAAAGTTTTACTAGACAGGAAAAATCCAAACAGAAAATATATTGCTAGTGTGTCTCACTGTTTTACCTATCTCTCTGTTCCCACTTCTCCCCCACGTTTTATGTTTTTGATAGGATAGATATTTTGTGTGGAAAAAGTTAAACAATTTCAGAGAATCATTACTTGAAGAAACAAATACACATTTATATCAACTGAATATGTCTTCATTTTTTACAAGCTTATTTCTAATGAAAAAATATGTCAAAAAAATATCACTTATTTTTTTCTTAAATCCTATGAAATAATGTTTTGCATTGTCAGTTCTTGAAAACAAAGATACTCTATACTTAGTTTTTAAGATACTATACACATTAAAAAAAATGAGTTTCATCGTACGTTTTATAAACAAAAAACCTGCAACATTTTACTAACCAAAGTAAGCTTAGATGGGGTACATAAAAACGAACTTTATCAATACACTTGTGGAAATTTTTGGAAAGAATCTATTGGTGAGTGAACACTAGGAAACACAAGAAAGACTCTCAGCGTCCACTGCGTGTTTCCAAACAGTTTTGTAATCGTCCTTCTGTAAGCGTTCGTAGTCATCAATTTTTATGCATTAGCCATAGTCTGTAAATTTTGAAACATGAAAAGCAGTTATAAATTCTTTAATCTTATTTTCATCAAAAAGAAAAAAAAATAGTAAAATTATTTAAAATTTTTTCTGGAAGGAAATAGTACTGCTTCTGCTTTTGAGTCATTTCAAATCAAATTGGCAATCACTACTTGACCATCTCAAATTTTTATGAAAATATCAAAAATCTTTTTCTTTGACGCCTTAAATGTATGCATAGCTTTTATGAAAATCTAGCACTCATGGTTGATAACTAAGTAGTTCTTCAAATATTCATACATTTCCTTGATGGCAATGTTTTTAAATACTAAGGGGATGTGAGGCACGTTGATCCGCTTTTTTACTTATCATTTTTTTATCTCATTGAAAAAATTAATGAACAGTTCTAGTTTCACTAAACACTTCTCAATACTACAGATTTTTTGGAAGTGTTGAATTGAAAAACTTTTTTTACATTAATTTTTTAACGGAACCTCGTAAAGTGGACCGATGTGCCCCACGGGTGGGGTACGTTGGGCTGCCTGGTGGGACACATTGGACGGCATAACTCAAACAACATTTGTTATAATTTTAGTGATATATACTATTAAACTTTGTAACTACCTTATTGTCTTTTGTGCATAGAGTGAAAAATATTAATTTTCAAGATCAATATAACGTATTAAATTGATTCTAATTGATAGATATCTTTATTTAAAAACAGCAATAAGCATTCACCATTAGTAAATATTTTTTTTAATCAAAAGAAAAATCAATTATTGGATATTCATGAGACAATCAATGCAGATTAAAGTTAACTAAAGATGCGTTAAATGATATCTGGGAATATTAAAGTGTTACTTCTTAAGCTTTTGAAGTAGCAATTTTATTGAACTGGGTTTTGGAAGGATAAGTTACATGTAAGTTACATGTTACTTTTATGCAAAGTTGCATCAATATTTGCTAGGGAGAAAAAGCACTTTTTTCGTCATTGCATTGCATGAAACAACTCCAAAAAGAAAATATTCCTGTTATAGTAATATCATATATTTCAAAGAAAAGGTATAATAAAATTGACAGCTTTTTAGTTAGCATATCTTTGTTCCAAAATCAAAATTAGATAATCTTAAGTAAAAGAATATTTTTTATTCCTTTAATCAATTATTTGTTTTGTTTTATTTCTATGTAGAATGCTTGTTTAGGAAAAAAAATGTTTAATACAAGAACTTTATTATAGCATGTATTGCATATTTTACTCTTAGGATACAATTGTCGGCAAAAATTTAGAAGTAGGGGAAAAGGGGGCACAGGGGAACATTTTTTTTTTTCATTTCTTAATTTCTCGGAAAATATTTTCAAATTCTCACAGAAAAAGTACCCCATGATTGAATAGACTTTTCTTCGTGCCATGGAATTTTTTCAGATTTTTTAAAAAATTATTTCTGTATTTTATGGAATTTTTAAAACAATGTCTTCAATTGTTTACATGTGAACACGATTGAAAAATGCTGGACGAGCATCATATTTCATCGAAAAACTCGTTATAATGAAGCATATACGCGTATAAGAATTACATTCAAGGATTTGTAACCTTGAATGTTCAACCTGTGTCAGTTTGAATTTTACAGTAGTTGTCATAGAAAATATTTTTTCTGAATTATAGAACTCTGCTCACTGTCAAGTTTTAAAGTTTCATAGCATGTTCTAATCAATGGATCAGCAAGAAAAAATCTTATGAGACTAAACAATAAACATAATATTTCATAATGTAAAGTATATTCTTGTTATATAGTGCGTTTAAACTTCATGCAGAATATGATGATGAATTTAAAAAACTTTCTAAACTTCAGTTTTTAGTTAACGAAAAATATTACGTCTTTATTTTCCTTTTAAATATTATACGCCACTAAATTTTTAGCCAGCTATTTAGTAATTAACGAATTAAAAAAATTAGAAATAATAAAATAAATAATTACCAATTATGTAATGATAATTAACAACAAATTTACAAGCTGATTGCAGCAAAATAATAATTATAAATCTCTACATCTATTTTTAAAACTTATAATATGCCTACACTAATATTTATATTTGCGGAGAAGATAAGGGAGCTGTTCACATGTGCCCCTAAGTGTTGCGTTCACAAGTACCCCGGCATGTACCTTAGAACTAATTTTCAAAAATAAAGAATTTTTAATTTAAGTACAAAATTTAAACATTCACATAAATTTACGTGGATGTTCATATAATGGTTTGCAATAATTAAATTTAGCTTCTTAATTAGTTTAAAATATGTTTTTACACGAAGAAGAAGAAGTGATAAAAGTACATCATCATTAGCAAAAACAAAGAAGCTGTCACCACAGGAACATAAATTGGTTCTTTGCTCTGAAAGTTTGTTTAAAAATCAGGGCTGGTACTGCTATTATTTGAGAAATTTTTAAGATTTTTTTCTTCATCTTATCTAGTAAAACATACCATGTTCATATGTGCCCCTTTTTTCCCTACCGATAGTTGGAAATTTAAATAGTAAAAAAGTGCAGGTATAAAATAAATCTTTTGGTAAAATTAATTTAATGTAATTTTTGTTAAATGATTATCAAATATATCGTTGCATATTTTACCCTAAGTTTTTATTATTATTATTTCGAAACATATGTACCTAACATGAAATGAAATGAATGTATAATATACAAACACTTGGAATACTGTTATAATTATTGAGATTTAAGGGGGAAAATCTTTTTTAATTATATGGGGTAGGTTGGTCCGGTCCAACGTGCCCCACAAAGAGTGGACCAACCTACTCCACATTCTTAGGCTGAAAAAGTGCTGTCATAATTTTTTTTTCTTTTTGACAAAACATGAAAAAAATGTTAAAGGAATTTACTTTAAGAAAGGAGTTCAATTTTTTTCCCGCAATCTTGATGAAAGCCATTAAAAAAAAATAATAAAGTTACAGTTTTCTGTACTCAGGACTACTGAAATAACACTTTCTATAATAAAATTTGTTCAATAAAACTGTACCATGTCATTTCATTATAGGATTTGTAGGACCATAGGTGTTATTTGTTGGTCATGAAAAAAAAAATTATAGTGTGAAAATAATTGAGACCGGTCCAACGTGCCCCGCGATCCAACGTACCCCATCTCCCCCTACAGTTCAATTTATATGGGGGCTAATAGTAGATCATTTTAGAGAGAATTTCAGGCTGTTCGAGTTGATATGAAACTTGATTACTTTAAAAAAATCAAATTTTCAAATAAATAAATAAAAAAGTAGAATTCAAATAATTTTGCTATTGTTCAGTTAAAATTATATGTTGATCAACATAATTTTTTTAAAAATCCTTTTTTGAAACAAATATTTTCAGATAATATATGATCATTAAGGTATTTTAATGAATATATCTTGAAAGCATAAATGAAGTTATGATGCAATTAGCAGTTATGAAAAAAAAAAACTATTATGCAAATCGAAAGACAAATATTGTGGAATTTCAAGGGATCAATATATCTTTGCTTAGTTAATTCGAATAGCAGAACATAAAAAGAGCTTATAAACTATGTTAAATAATACCATTTTTTTTTTGTCCTTTTAAGAGACTTGCAGCTGTTAAGAGAAGTAATTATTTTAACACTTGCTTCTGTCATTTCTGGTTTTTCAAGTTACTTTTTTTTTAAGTCTTGGTTTATTGGGTCATGTAAAATTTCAATATTAACAATTGAAATTATTTAAAAAAAATACTATTTTTTTACTATAAAGCTTTCGTTAAATCACTAGCAGATTTTGGTAGTTAATGGTATTTTTGTTCCACGTTTTGTGATGCGCGTATAAGATTACAGAAAAAATGAAAAATGCCTCTATTTATATGCTTGTAGTTTGAGTGCATTGTTTTCTTTTCTAAAACCTGCCAATTCTTACCTGGCTTCGCTTTTAAATTTCTCATGCTGTGTTTCAATGAAATGCATTAAAATACATATCATCTGCAAAAATTTCAAACTATCTCAAAAAAGAAAAACTAGAAGAAAAAATGAGTTTTGTTAAAATTAATAAGTAAAAATATGCTCGATATTATTTGCTGTAAATCTGACTTGGTCCCATACATAAACTTTAGTGGGTACATTCATCAAAATCCATTAAAATCCATGTTTTTCCATAGCCATTTTTTTAAAAACATTACCTCATTTTTTTTTAATTTTAAAGGCTAGTAAACATTTTTTTACATTAAAAATGGAAAATGCTACTCATATGCTAGTATTTTGACCAAACTGTCTGCATTTTTAATGCTGGTGATAGTGTCATGGTTTCATTCTTATATTTTTGTATACCATGTTTATTGTAACACATTAAAATATGTATTATCTGGCAAAATTTTAAATAATTTAAAAAAAACCCATTGTTTTGGAAAATCGAAGTTTTTTTTAGCAACAATATATTAAAACACATACGACACATGTATTATCTGTTCAACAATTTCATATATTTTCAGACAAAAGCAGTTTTGTAAATTAAAAAATCAAATCAGCAAAAAACCAAAAAAGTGTCCATTATTTGCTTTAACTGCATATTCCTTCATGGTCCCCCACAATGAAAGTTTTTGGATGTGTTCATTCAAGATATTAAAGATGACACATTTTTTTGAAATTCAAAACATTTAAAGAATACTGGAATTTTTAAAATTTTAAGTTTTGTGAAAGACACCTTTTTATTGTACAGTATTCAACTTACACAGTAAATGAAACTGCATACAATTTTCGTTAAATTGAGTAATTAGAAATACATATCATGTAGTCCTCATAGAGCTTTAGGTATGGAATTTTAAAATACTGCTGGCAATTTAAAAAGGGCTTTTGCCTAATTTCAGATATTCATTTTTCATAAAATATGAATGACAGGTATTTTCTAAAGAATTCCATTTGAATTTAAGAAGTCATGCAGTAAAATATTTGAAAATTCCAAGAAAGTCTGAGATGGTCAATTCAAGATTTGTTTTTTTTTTTTTTTTTTTTTTTGACACGGGATGGCCCTTTTGAGGGTATTTCTAGGTAAATTGCTTAGCTTTATGGTATATGTACAGAAAAAATAATATGCTTAGAACCATGGTTACAAACTTTACCTTTTCAACAATCCTTATTAGAGCTGTAGAGTTTCTTTCTTATAGCTCTATCTCAAATTCAAGAAAAAAAAAAAAGCAGATCCTTATGTTAAAGATACTTTATGTAAAGACAATTAAATGCAAACATTGTATTTTTAGTTAAAATTGAAACATAAAATTAGTGTGGTACAGTAGTTAATGCCATGAAAAAACACAACTTAAAAAATCGCAAACACTTATACTTACGCTACGCCATTCCAGCACCATTGAATTTTTTAAGACATTATAACTATCATTATAATTAGACAAAAGAACAAAAGTATAAATGCATAATCAAAAATCGTAAATACATTGTGAATTAACAGCATACCAATAGTTGTTAAACAATTAAATACTTTTTTCTTAACTAGGCTTAGTTAACGGAATGAACCTATCAAAGAATTTGTATTATATAAATATTGTTTTCAATTAATCAGAATCTTCTAAAAACAAAATTAAACCAACAAAACTAAAAAATTCTCAGTAAATCTCTCGATAAAACTTTTTCTGTCAATTAAACTAGTTCTTACTTTTCTTACTTAGAAGATTTTGCTTGCAACTGAAACGTAACATTAAAGTATGGAAATAGACTTACCCTTGGAATTTAAATACCATCCATAGCCCCGCTATTGCATGGACACCGCAAAGAACAAGTAATACCTTTTCTTTCATGGTTAAAGTATACATCTTAAATGAACAAACTTGTTAGAGGCAACAAAATAACGTCTAGTCAGAGCGTAGCTAAGTAACGACTGTTCTAGCTTGCCACGTTTACAGTTTTTTAGGCCTATGTCGTATCCGTTAAAGTTAAAGCGAAAAGTTTAGGCGTGGCATGAAATGTATATAGTTTTTTGACCTCTCATATATCAAATTTAATCTATTCCTTAAAACAAATAGGTTGAAAAGCAAGACTATAGTGCATGTGAATACTTTCTTTGCTAGAAGTTGTCAAAGTTCCATTCCCGCGTTTAGGGAGTGGTAGAGATTAACTGGATGCACTTGAAAAATCCCAGATCTTCTGAGTTTTCACGCCACTCATCGTGTATATAGTTTTGTATTCCTGACAGAATTTTACTTGTTTTGAGATCACAGAGATGATACTGTATATTTGAAATAAATGATCACAAATTTTTCTTGCGTACGCATCTGCGGAAAACGTGCGGTGTCGTCAATAAACAAAATTGATAAGGAGGAATCGAATTTTGAGGATGTGAAACCAATTATATTGCTTTAAGTATTGCACTCCTTAATCTACAACCCCATTTCCTTTGGTTTTTCTCTTGACTTCGTTTGTTATAACAGATGTTTCTGGAGTTTAAAAAGAAGCATTTATTCATTTAGTCTTTTGTCTTGATAAATGAGTCCCCACTCTGCCACTTTTGGTTTTCCTCAAAATTAAAGTTATAAATTCAACTTGCAATTTTTTACATGACACATAATTTCAAAATTTTATTATTACTGCTTGTTTTTTCTTATCAATATCTCGGTTTGCTGGAGAGGTTAGAAATTTTTGCAGCCAATTCCAAATGGCAGGAAATTACGTCAAACAAACGCACGTAGGGGAATAATAGCGTAAAACTGTGTTAGAACCAAGGTTGATACAATAGAGGGAAGGCTCCGTAAGCCGCGAATTTAATAGCGGACACTTTAATCAGGGCACAGAAGTTTTTATGGGAAGCAGTGAAGGGAATATCAACCCAAAAGAAGACTTAGTACTCTAATGGGAGTTAGTAAGGTAAACGTTTTGTAGATCATTAATATTGTACGTATCATATACTTTAAGTATTGCGCTCCTTAATCTACATCCCTACCCCATTTTGGCTTTTCTCTTTGCTTCGTTTGTTATAACAGATATTTCTGGAATTTAAAAAGTAGAATTTGTTAATTTAGTCTTTCGTCCTTATAAATGAGTCCGTGCTCTGCCTCCTTTGTTTTTCCTGAAAATTAAAGTTATAAATTCAACTTGCACTTTCTTACGTGACACATTGTTTCAAAACATTATTTCTACTGCTTAATTTTCCCCATCAGTATCTTGGTTTGATGGAGAAAATAGAAATTTTTGCAGCCAACTGCAAGTGGCATGAAATTACGTCAAGCAATCACATGTAGGAGAATGATAGTGCAAAACTGTGCTCGAACAAAGTTTGATAGAATACAGGGAATGCTCCGTAAGCCGCAAACTCAATAGCGAACACTTGAAGCAGGGCACAGAAGCAACGAGGGCTAGATCAACTTTAAGTCCCTATATAGGGACTCTATATCAAACCAAGAAGGTCGTGTACGCTAATGGGAGTTAGTAATGAAAACGTTTTGCATATCATTAATATTTTATCACTTTTTAAATGCAACAATATAAAAAGTTCTTTGAATTTAAAATTCCAATTTACTCTTATTTTTCCGAAACCAGGAAAACTTTCTCTGTTGGTTGATGCAGTTTGAAAAATGTGGATTATTTGTTAACATATTACACAGAAACACGATTTTAAAAGTTTAAATACATTTCAAATAGTAATGTGTTAAAATATTAAATTACGAAAAAAAAATTTCCGAAAATAAAATTAACTTTCGTTATTTTTTTTCAAGGAAAAAAAAAAGAAAAACAGTTAATAGTTGTGAAATTATTATTGGTTATTTAGAAAGAATGAGGATTTTTGAGGAATATTTTCTTTATTCAAATGGGGATTTTTTTTTTTTTTTTGAGTTAATGTCTTTACTCGGATGCTGTACTTAGATGATTTGTTGACGTTATTTGTGATTTTTTAAAAAATAAATAAAAAGTTTTTCTAGTCTATTCACTACATTTTGAATGGAAATTTTCCGTATCCTGATGAGGAATTTGATTGAAAGGTCGTTCTTTCTTGTTTTTTTTTTTTTTTTTTTTTTCGGGGGGAGGGGGTAATCCTCGTTTTAAACGGGATTATTACAAAGGGTTTTCTTTCTATTATGGGCATTTTTCTGGAGTAGTATCCGCATTTTCGTTTTGCATCGCATTTTGCGACATGCGCCTCTTGTTCTTAGGGTGCCCTATGTAGGCGATCTTTCTCTACAAATACAAGTTTCTGTAACCTTGAATTTAATGCAAAAATTTTCTTACTAGTACTTTTGGAGAAAATAAATATGCAATAGTGAAAATACTTAATTCGGATTCGTATGCTTATTACATGATAATTTTTCTGATGCCACTTTAATTTTTACCTATCCGCGTTTGAAGATTTTGTTTTGCTAATTTCTTTACAAAGTTCTCTGTGACACTTTTAAACTTATTTACAATTCGAGTGTTGACAATTTTCAATTTTTCTCTAGAATTTGCAGAAAAATTTAAAATTTCGAATCAAAGTTTTGAGCTCAAATATATCAAAAGTTTAAAAAATAATAATAATAATAAGAAGAAGAATAATAGTAATAGTAAAAATAATAATGCCACATTAGACTTCCGCTTTGTTGCTCTGGACAACTAATTTTGCTCGTCTTCATGGCGATTCTTCCAGCTCATCATGAAAACAGTTTCGGCAATGCTTGCATTTCAGTAGTTTTTTTATTGGCCTAATTAATTCTTGTTTAATATTGTTTGCGCATGCGCGAGCTTTCCGCTCTTCGGCATATGTAGTAGTTGAGATATAGACGCCGTAGCGACAAGACATTCGTGACGTGGGCATAATAATGTGTTAATTTCGAAGCTCATATTCCATTAATTCTTCTTAAATGTATAGTGTGTAGATATATGTCTTCGTGAAGTTCATTAATGGCTAATAAGCAAAAAAGGCTTAGTTATTCAAGTTATTATTCCGTACTTACAGTTTACTATCTACAATTGGCGACAAATAGGTTGACGTTTTCTATAGAAAGCAGTAAATTTAAGCATAGTAAATAATTAATGAATTACTAGTTTTAGTGAGTTCATTATTTTATTTCTGAAAAAATATAGTTTACACAAATAATTAATAAAGCTAGTACCGAAACTGACATTAATATAATTTGTCACATATGGAATACGAAGAGGCCCCATCCGTTTCAAGGGATCGACACTACTACATCAGCTTCCCGCTAAAAGTTAGGGAGTGGTGGAGAAAAGCACTCATGAAGGTTCGTCGAAGGCTTCGCCTAGCCTGCCATGCTTAAGAAGACCGTAGTAATGAGACGTTCGAATGCACCAGTGAGGCCCAATCCTTTTTAAACATGGGGACCACACCTCATAACTGCGGGCCACACCTCATACTAAGAATTAAAAAAAAAGGTTATTTTTGCATTTCCTTTTTTCCTCATGTTATTGGAGAATAAAAGAGTCAACTTTTTAAATTCTTATTAAAAATTGGGAAAAGTTCACCAAACTTCGGAATGGTAGATATTTTTTTTTAATTTTTGAGCAACTTTTTTAAAAAAAAGGACAATTTTTAAAGTATTTTTTTTCTTTGCAGATATTTTGAACTCAATGAAAAAGGTGCCAGCTGATGTTAGTGACACAAAAAAAGTGCAAAAATATGTGTGCATGTATCAATGGGAATAAATTACCCCTAGCTTTTCGTTATAATTTTTCATCGGTCCTTTTATTTGGCTCACCCTTCATCTTCCCGGTGCTTTCAATCGGAGCCCTTGAGTACCATTGGGAACATTTTATCTCCCCGGGCTAAACATTGAGTTCAGTGACGACACACATTAAGTCCTACTAACGCGTCCTAACTGGAAAGCGTGCAATCACCATACTTTTCATATTGATCGCTTAAAATGAGAACATAATGTATTTCTATCAAGATATTAATGGCTACGAGATCAGTCGCATCAGCGTGGATGCATGCATACGTATATCGTGTTTACCCGAACACCCCCGAGTTTCAATGAGTTTCAACGTAGAAGCGGTGAAGAAGTACCAAAAAAAAAAAAAAAAAAAACCTATAAAGAAAAAATTATAAGCCCAGTAGTTTAAAATTTTATTAAGTATTACTGAATAACTACTGCATTGAAATAGTTTTATAAACGATACACACATAAGACAAATCATAAATTCAAAAACAGAAAAGAAGGATCAACAGTTGGGGCCCATTAAAATTTTACGGGGTTCCTTGGCCGGTCAAAAAGGTACGTTACACAAGAGAGTCAGGGTTCTTCCTCTTCCACATTATCTCCTTATCTGACATGCACGGCCCCCTGTTTGTCAAAAAATAGAGCATATATCTAGAACCACATGAGAAGGTAAATTAGACAGCCAGTGAATTTGATAGATTAAGTGGCACGTTTACATTAACTGTGGTACGGGATGACGTAGAACATCGTGCGAGACTACTATGCCTCAATGCTTGACTATCACCCCGTACATTTAATCTAGAGGGAGCTCAGCAGTGGGATAAAACCTATACTCATTTGGATTTTTTCCGAAAATAAATGGTAATTTTGTTTTCATATCCGTAATCACTTTCCTAAATCAATGTTGCCCTTACGTATGTAAAATTTTGTTTCATACGGACCACTCTTTCCTGATGCGTTGTTTTTTATGTCAGAGAGTTAAGACTATACTTAATTCAATAAGAAATCATGCATTTGATAATTGCCTCCAACGTGCATGTTTTAAGCAGCAAAATAAGCGTCACATCTTCTAAAATAGTTTTCTTTTTCACTTTATTTGGTGACGTAAATTACTTTTGACGAGCTTGGCTGGGTACATACTTTAACCGATAATTACCAAATCATGCTCAAAATCTGTATTTAAGAAAGATCCAAATTCTTAGATCTTTTGGGTGTACATACGTTTTCTGAAAGATTATATCTTTTGCAGTAGCCACATTGATTTTTATTTAAATAAATTCTAAAAAAAAAAAAGAAATCGTAGATTTATAATTTTGCATCGTGTAAATTGTGAACATACGCATGTTCCCAAGGTGACCCCCCCCCCCCCGTAAGAAGAATATATAAAATGATATAGTAAAAAATTTTCAGCAATCTACAGTATTGTAAAATGTTTTAGCATTTCAACTTGTTCTTGTGTATATTTTTTTTATGTTTTCTAGAAAATATGAAACCATGACAACATACGGTTGAAAAAATGTTCATTTTAATTAAATCATCAGTTTTAAGAAGGGAATAAGTGCAAAAATCAAATATTTGAGAAATTTAAATAATTTGTTTGTGTAGAGTTTTCATCCAACGAACACCAAGATTTTGCTACATTTGCCTATAGGGACTGACTTTTGTTTCATATTTTTTACCACTCATATGTAGAGCAAGGTTTGGAGATAATTTAGAGTTTAAAAAGTAATTTTGACATTTTTTGGTCTTCAATCCCTTCTTAAACCTGATGATTCAAAGCTTATTCTAGAAATGTCCTAGTACTTATTATTTTTTCTTTTAATTAAATGTTGTATTACATTTCTGGAAATAAAATAATCTTGCTGATAATATTTTTTTTTCTTTTAAAGTTATTTTAGCACTATAGAACACTATGCTCCAAAAGTGGTCCACAAGCTATTATTTTTAAAATGTGGGATAAAAATAGATAATTTTTAAAAAGGATGCAATTTTTTTATATGTGTTACAGACAAGCGCAGAATTCAACATGAAAACATTCATTCAAAGTCACCTAACCAGAAAATTCTGAAAAATCATTCAAACTTAACAATGGGCCACCTTTGCCTTACGTATATTATGCTGTTTAAAAAAAAATATCGATTCCCTAAAACGGGATTTCATAGAAGGTTCCCGCAATCTACTTCTGAAGACATTTGATAATTTTTTTCAAAGAATTAAAGAATATTGTTAAACGGGAGAGAAGTTTTAGAGTAGGTTTATCATTTTTTGAGGAAGAAATAAACATTGACTGACTCTTAAGCAAAAATAAGAGTTAACGTTTCTTGCATTCATAAGAAAATTTCTCTCTGTCAATGAGATTAAAGGAAACATTGTTAGAAAATAAAGTTGAAGCGCAGGATGGGATAACTCCGTGCATTTATTTATTGGAAAACCAATTCTATAAGTTTTGAGGCATAGGAACTAAGAAATTTAATCGGAATTGAGATGAAGTTTTTTTTTTATGGGGCAATAAATTATTTTCTTTATAAAGCCAGCATAAGAAAACGTAAAGTAATGTGACAGGTGGGAAAAATCATTATTCTTCTCAAGGATGAGTCAGAAGGAAAATCAAAGTTAGCTATAACGAGAATTTGTTTTGTTTGTAGCTCCCCTTAAAAACATTTGATCGCTGCAAGAAAGAAACATCTGTGAAACACATTCAGTTGAGTAAATGTAAGAAAGATGTTTTAAATTTATTTATAGTTGCATTCGACGAAGTTGTAGGTGCTTTTCGTTTTTTTTTTGTGATTATTAATTTATAAATATAGGTTTTTATTATTGCTATTAAGTAGTTAATATTGTTTAAAACTTGCTAAAAATGTTTTAGATGGGGAAAGTACAAGATTAAAAGTGCTCTCAACCGGAGGTACTTCGCCCACCGGCGAGATTTTGCCCAGTTTTGAAATATCTTCCAGTGCCATTATATATTTTGCAACTCACCTGCTTCACATCATTCTTGAAACTGATGAGTAACCCACCTGAAGTAAAATACCGCAATTTAGAAGGTTGTCTTTAAACAAGGTGAATCAAGACTTAAAGATAGATTTATTTTATTGTCTTCAAACTTTTGTTCTCTCATTGCTATTAATTATCGTTCGCTAACTGAAAGAAGATGTAAATGACGTTTTCCTTTTAAGTGTTTAATGTTTATTCAGTCATTTCCCTAGGCAATGCCTTCCCTCAATATTTGATGATTATGGGGACTCTCTTTACGATGGTTCTTCTTGCTTGAACATTGATCTCTGCAAAAGGTTCGCAGTCAAAAGTCTGCAAAAGGTCCATCTGCTTCAAAAGATCATCTAATAAATAAAAGTTGGCTACAGCAATTCTAAAAACTATTGTGACTTACTTTAATGATTCGAGTTGTTCGAAAAAAAAAATACTTTGATGATAATTCTGAAATAGAGTAACTGCAACTAGCTTCAACACTTACTCGTATGTTGATGAAAATCTTAGAGAAAAAAGGGATATATAAAATATTTCATATAAAAAAACAACACTACTCTACAAAAAAAAAAAAAAACCTATTTTTCTATCCCAAAGACTTTACGGGCAGATTTGGGTACTATGTTTCACATTGTATTCAAAAACTCAAATCTTTTTTCCCCATCGGGTAAGGGCTTTTCACGAGAGGCGCTGTAAATATTTACAATAGTGATATATATACTAAGAAAATCAGAAAATGATCCCCTTGCCTAAAAGGTCCAACTTTGGCCTGTTCGACATAATTTGCCTTTGGAATGTCCTATAATAACGTCTAGCAATAATCTAAAAGCATACTTACATCTTACGTTTCTTGATATATCGTTTTATAACTGAGATGTCCTGATAGAATTACTCATTATATTTACCGCTACCGTTGCCCAAGCTTTTAGGGAATAAATCCAGGTAAGTGAGAAGATAAAGTAATTTTACAGCCATATTTCAGCCCAATTCTTCAAATAGTTTCAGCATCTCATTCATTATTCCTTTGCAACTTTCAGATTTCTAGTTTCATGAGAAGTTTTCTATTACATACTTAAACGAAACACCTTCACGTTTTTCTACATCAGCATTCCCTTCTATATTTTAAAAGTTCTTTCATTTGTGGTCCTACGAAAAAGCCTTCTTCAATTTTCGCATCACTAGATTTGGGAAATATTCTCATTCAAATTCAAAAAACCTTACCATTTTGGTCCGTAGTCTCCACAGTTTTTTCCTTTAAGAGTATACTTTCAACCTGAAATCTTCATACTGAAACTTACCTACCAATGTCTTCGTACATTCGTAACTTTTTTTCGTATTGAATGCAGAATTTCACTCGAGACCCAGTGCGATAGCTACTCCTGTTGAGCGAGGTTAGAGATCAAGAGCGGAGAATAGTCGTTCAGGGGCTGTCTAAGACACTTTCTACGAAAAACTAAAAATACCGCACTTATTTCAGATCTGGCGGGAAAGATTTTTATGTTATTTTCTTAATTAAAAATTATGTTGCATTATCGAAAATCGTACTGAAAGAACGTAAAAATATAAAATCACATTATAAAGACTATAAAACTATACGTAATAGCAGACTTTTGATAACAGATGTAGATTCCTCATGCAAAAGTGCTTCAGTATAAATAAAAGACATGTGAGGGACAAATCATATGTGTATGCGTATCGGTGTTAGTATTCCCAGCGAAGATGGTGATTTTGAATGCTGTAAAAAAATTCCGAAACGTTACTGATTATTTCCGTAGAACGTTTCATTGTTACACAGGTTTGATTCTATTTCCCTGTAAAATCAAGTATCTTTGCTAAAAAGTATCCTGAATTGCTACAAGTTACACGAATGCAGTCTTTTCACCAGTGTGAAAGTTTTTTAGCCATCAGTTTAAAGATTGTTTGATAGTGTTTATTAAATGTATCGGCTTTAGTTTGATTATGGCCCTTCCAGTTTGACTAAGCTCCCCATGCAAGATAAGAATTGTAGGCAAGAAAGATGCTTGGTTCATACTTGCAATTTAGTCTTAGCTTTAACCTTTGACACTGGTTGCATTAATGCTTCGGGAGCTTTCTTCGTAAATCAGGGAGGTTTTAATCAATTACGTTAAACTTACCAATTTTTACTTCTTTTTACAAAAAAAGAAGTATTGTATTCGCGAAAAAATTTTCACTCAAAATTCAGCGTTAATTTCCATTTTGCTCACACCAGGATTAATGCTGAGTTTTTTTTTCAACCCGACCAACCGCGGATAATTGCCGAAGAACGTATAAACAATCGAAATACCCATTTTGACATTCCCCAAGTAAATTACAACGACTTCTCTCGTGACGTCCGTATGTACGTATGTGCGTATGTGTGGATGTATGAAGAACGGTATGTCCTAGAAAGTTGAAATGTGGTATGTAGACTCCTAGTGGGGTCTAGTTGTGCACCTCCCCTTTTTTTGGCATTCGAGTGTTTCTAAAGGGGTCTTTTGCCCTTTTTTGGGGGGATATCATTGTTAATTTCGATGTATACTCAAGTGGTGTTATAATTTGGCGGACACTTGGCGATATATCGCCAGTATTTTGGTCGCCAAGTTTTGTCGCCAACTTGGCGACAAATTTGGCGATTTTTTTCAAAATCTGGTTTCAATTTGGCCACTGGTGGTGATATTTAGAGAATAAACTATTGAATCACATTAAAATTGCCAATAATGGGAAAATGCCATTAAAATATGAGTAAAAGGAAGTCATGTGATGCATACATCAGCTCGTTTCTTAAAGGTTCCAGAGACATAACTGGCTTTAACCGTGGAGATCTCCAAATTCTTTAGAAAGTTACAAGGATAATTCCAGAATGGTTACTGACAATTATAGTAAAACGTTCCTGTTTTTTGCATGATATCTTACTGGCCAGAAATTGAGCACATCAATTGCCCTTTTTTTCCAGGAGCGTTTTTGAATTGTTTTTACTGTGTACTTTAAAACATCTGACTGAGAGAAATTCTTTATTTTTCCATCTGTGAAAGAAGCAACTGTTTCGACATCTGATGTTAGCCGACTTCCTTTTAAAGAGCAAAAAAGGGACTTTATTTTAAGAACGATGTTTCTGGGTTTTTCTCATTTTACCTTGCGATATGATGTTCTATCTGCTTGTAGAACTACTTTCTGCATGTTTTACAGTATTTTCTGTGGAAAGTTTAAAATGATTGTCGTAAATTTTTGCCATTCAGACCGTTTTTTTTATATAGATTTGCTGTCATTTTTACCCAATTCAAGCTAACTTTGTCTACAGCCGGGTTTCTAGCTGGCCGCTATTGCAATGCGATGTATGGGCAATGTTACCTCAGATTGGAGGGTTTCTTTACCCGCCGCGATATTTTTAACAAATATAAAGAAATGAGATCAAAAACCAAAGACTGAAATTAAAAAAAAAAAAAAAAAAAAAAAATAATCCACTAGTTAACTACTATGGGTAAATGCTATCATTTAAGACCAAAAATATGAATTTGTCACATTGATTTAAAATTAAATTGAAACTCTTTGAAAACATCAACCATAAGCTGACAGTACACATAAATTTTCTTTGTAACCGTGCAAAATAGTGGATATAAAAAAAAATAGAAAATTCTGTTTTTTCGTGTATCTTGTCTCCTCCAAAATAAATGAAAATTTCGGACACCTAGGCATTAAAAATTCAGAACAGCTTAGACACATACGTCTATCATTACACCTGTGTTTTAGCTAATACGACAATCTAGAGACGACATTCCATGTTTTAAAGTTTATATCATAATTATTTTCTATTGATCCTTTCCTCTGTCTCTCGCTCACACACACATACAAACTCACCGTTCTACAATCCTTGAGCTAGATCAACTCTTGTGAAAATCTTTCGTCCAATAACATCATAATGTTCACAGATAAGTTAATTTATTGAAACTCAATTACAGGAAGTACCCGATAAAATTATTGAAAAATGTATTCATGCTTCGGGTACTCTCTGCTAGAAATGTGAAAATGGCGATGAAATGGGTCAGACGCCCTTCTGGAATGTTCGGGGATGATAACGCTGATGAGCTTGCAAATGAAGCAGCTCAGACCTCCCTATGAGCTTCAGTAGGATTCCTAAGTCTTTAACTGAGCGAAAAAAAAAAAAAAGATTTCGGGCAAGATGTCTGGAATTTAACAGTAAATGGTACTGATACAAAGAAATTTTTGCCATTGGTGCAAGATTGAGTGAACCTACATTTTTACGACACCTTCAAATTAATTCAAATTTTGTCTTGACACGCTAGAACATGAATATTGTCACAGGTTCAAGCATAGTGATTCCCTTTTCTGAACATATGATAAATCTAAAATTCAAAATGTTGAACACATTTTATTCTTTTACCCGCAGCTAGTGATAGTGGAATGCAACGACCACCAGAACTTCAAATTTTGCTTCAAACTGTCCACCGATTTTTTCATAATATTTCAAATCTTTCCTTTTAATGTTCTACCTATGTGTTCGATTTCCTGTTAATGATATTCATATCAATTATGTGACTCTAACTTAATGTAGGTTTTATCGTATGCACACACATAATTATTTCTAATATTAATTTTTGATCGATTTTATGTTAATGGTGTTTTTATTTGGGAAGTGTATGTAATTCAATTTTGTTTTTTCTACTTCCCTTATGCATGTAGGATAGCTATGTTATAGAGCATGCAGTAAATAAATGTTTTTAAATATAAAAAAACTTCCAAACACAGACATACAAACAGATACACACACAGAGACACACAATATATCTGCAAATACACTTGATACTTTTAGTAGGCAAAAGAACTACTACACTGTTAGCAGAGAATACCTATAAAAGAAGCACTCTGAAAAATGCTAAGAAATCTAAAGATGCTACTTGCAGGTGTACTTTCATTTCAGTAGAGTTTTGCTCAAGCAGAAAAAAAACTTACACAGAAAACATAGTTTCAAAATTTTTTTCCAAGCTATTTTCATCAGTGAAAAATATTGTACTGGTAAAAGTCAGAGACCTTAGGGCAGACTTTTTTTGTTGTATTGCAATACAAATTGAAACGACGATATTAAAACCAGTTTCGAGGAAAAAGAAAAATAAAAACTCACATGTTATACTGCGATATTATGAATCCGTATACTTAGCATAGCTTTGAAACTGAGATCTTTTTAAGTAACAAGAAAAGCTATTTGAGTAGCTGGAAACATTTACTCAAGTCATCATTTATTTTCTGAATTGAATTCAGCAATGAACCGAACCATGAAAAACTCTGAAAAGGAAATTAATTTTGTCCTACGCATTCCGGTTCTAGCAAAAAGAATCATATTGCAATCGTTCTTTTTTGAGCGATTTTCTGTATCTTTTTTTTATTTTCTTTCATCATTTTTTTTGAAACTCTTTCTTATTCTAATAGTCCTATATTTTATACTGCGGTACATTTAATAACCCGAGTAGCATTACTTGAGCTGCCTAATAAACTTTACAGAAGCAATTATTATTATACCTACAGAATAACAACTTTATTGACATTTCTAGAAAATATTGACTGCTTTTATAAGGAGACACATTCGTGGAGATGGAGATGCACAATCTGAGAAACACTAAAGGCGCAACGTGTGAAATATAAGAGAAAAACAGCGTGTATCAGCGTTTTCAAAAGTGAAAAGCAAAAAGTTACTTAGCCCCATTTATTTTCATTACAGTTCGACTCTAATAGGCTCCTTGAATGTCGTTTTGTAATTGAAAAGTTTAGTGAAAGAATGTTACGTGACAAATAAGTGAATCTGAGAAAATTGGTATTTAAGCTTTTTATCTCTTTTTCTTTGCCTTACAGTTTATTTGTTTTTGGTTCTTGTTATGATGATGATGGGATAAACTATTCGTTACTGTAGAATTTTAATTTACAGTACATTCAACATTTTGTTTCGTTTCGGTTCTTGATCTTTTACAACACTACCTCTTGAATGGGAGCAAATAATGAGGTCAGACTGGAATTATCTTTATTAGCCTTTTGAAAAAAATGTGGCTAACATCTAAACCTCTTTAACTCGTGCTTATGCTAGTGACTAAAACATCGGCGCGCTCTATAGAAGATTATTCTGGTTTCTTAAGCAATAAGTCACTTTTCCTGAAGCACTTATTTTTCTAACGATCACCTACTAGACTTTCAGTAAATTTATATAATTAGTTGATTTATGTACTAAATGATAGAAATGCCTATTGCTAGAATTATTAAAGGGCTAGTAGGCAAATATTTAGCAAGAAATTTACAATCCAAAGTCTGCCTTTTGAAATATGCCTTTTTTGCTCGCGTGGGCAGAAACTGTATTACCTTTATCCTGTTTTTTGCAACAATGCCTTTTGTAACACTTTTAAAGCGATTCAAAGACTTTTCATCTATGTTGATATCTCGCCACATTCTACTCCAAGTATTATTCCAATGAAAATTTTCCCACTTTCAAATTTTTTTTAGGGAGAGGGGATTTATATAAACAGCTTTTTCAATTATAGTTTCCTTTTACAGATGTAAGGTTGAAAACTTTTCCATATCAAATATCTTTCTGGATGCGTAACTTGAGGCTTCATTTCTGCCGTTTGAAGAAAAAATGAGTCACACTACAGTGGCCGTCGCTAATATGAGTTACGTTTGTTCTAAACTATTTTATTACATAAAGCGGTGATTCAATAAAGTGGCTAATTCAATAACGCTGGATTTCATTCTGTTTTCGAGAATTTGATTCCTTAAAGCGGTTGATTCAATCATCCACTAATTCAATTCACCGGCATCTACTGTACTTAAAAATGCACATTTAAGTGTTAAGCTGGAAGTAATACCTACAGCAAAAATACTTACCTTTCTTCCAGAGAAGACTCATGAAAGTGATACTGGTCACTAACGCTGTTTCAAAGCGGCCACAACGACAAAAAGTACTTTATTTCTGTCGCTCTTACTCAAATTATTCTCGGTATGGCTTTCACATTCTTAACCTTTTTCTGCTGGAGGGCTGAGCCTCATATGAAAATTCTTCTCGCAGGCCAGAACACATATGAAATTTCGAAATATTTCATTTTTTTTCCAAACAGAGGAAAAGTATGGAACAAGAAAGAAAATTAAAAACCAAAAATTGTTATTATCAATTACTTGCGCTTATTTTATTTAATGTATGTTTTTCAGACTGCAATTACTGAATATGTGTGACATTGTCACTTCTTGTACCTTTCGATTTGTAACACTGAACAAAACAATGGGCCACATGGATAAAAGTCGACCAGAAGACATTTACAAACTTACTTCTTGACATTTAATTTTGTCCGACTTTATAATCTGTAGTAAACAATGCTCGTTACAGTACTTTATTCTGTAATTGTTTGCAAACAGTAACAGTTTCCTTGCGGCTGTATAAAAAAAAAAAAAAAAAAAAAAAAAAAAAACTTTTCTAACAAGTTATAACTTTGCAACTGATGCATTTCCATTTGCTATTTTCATTTCCCTCTACCCACACTACATCAAAGAAAAATAATATCCAGCCATTGAATTGGATCGGAATATAGTAAAGTTTCTCGAACCAAGGTACTCTTCAATGAAATGAGTTATTGAAAATGCCCTCACAGATTTTTTACTTCAGGGTAGTTCTTCGCAAATGAGATGCACTGAACAATAAAATTGGAGGTTTAAACGGTTTTTTCAAACTTCGATATTTTTTGATGAGTTAGTATTAAAATGCGGATTGGGCAAGGAATTCTTTTGATATGCCGAAGTAATGGAAAACAGGAGAATCTACAGCGAAAAGTTTTTTTATACTTTCAATAATTTTTTAAGTCATTAAGAAATTTCTGATGCCAACTACTTCAATTTTTTTGAAAGAGAAATGATACTCGTTGAAAATAGATTTCCGTCCGTGAAAGTTAAGTCCTTTTTTTTTCTTGAGACAAACATTGACTGTTTAAGCAGGTATATAATGTTTTATTATTATTATTATTATTATTACTATTACTATCAGAATTATTCCAAGATAATAAATATTTTCATTTTCAATGTTTTTACGATTTTTTTTGAATGCAAAACTTATTAACGCTTATTGCTAATCGATCAAGATGAAGAGTTATAGAAATAAATGTTTGCATTTAGTGATTGCGATATCGGACAAAAAATGCCATACTGGTATTCGGTACCTTTTAAAATGTGATACCAGAATAACGATACTGAATCCGGTATTAGAAATTGCGCAAAAAAGGATCAAAAACATATTGCTTCATTTCAATATTTTATAATTTTTTTTGCAAAAAAAAAAGCATTAATTATGAAAATTTATTGTGAACAAATATAAAGTGAAGGAGCATATGAGAAAAAAATTACTAACAATAGTAATAAGAAACATAATACATCTAATGAGGATTCAACTCCTCTAACCACCTCGTAGTCCTTCATGTTCAAGCAATTTTGTGTGCCAGTTTTGAATATTTCTTTTGTGTCTGTGTGTTTCTGCGTTTGTTTTGTATTGTGTGCAGTATTTTTTTTAAAAATTTATCGCTTATTGTAATGTTTCTTCGAGAAACGATTCTTTTTCAATATTTAACATCATCTTCAACTATTTCCTGCTGATTAGGATAAGTTATTGTTTTTCTTTTATTAACTCTTTATTGTGTAATTAACGATGAACTTAACTGAATTTGAGCTTATTAATTTCGGTATTCTTTTTCACTTTTCTTTCAAAAGATTTCATGACTATGTAAATAGTTCAAAAAATATTTTCCAGTTGTCCATGCCTTTATGCAAAATTAAAACGCACTAGGGCCATTCCACGGAGAACGGTAATTTTGTCCCGCATGTGACGCTTCATATATTTCATAAAAAATAATAATTTTAAAAAATGATGAACAAAATTTTGTTGCTTAAGAAATTACAAACGCATTTGTGACTTCTTAAGCAAAAACTTTCTTCAAAAATTATTTCTTTTTTATGAAATATAGGAACCGTCACGTGCGGGACAAAATGATCATTTTCAATGGAATGGGCATAAAGATATTTTTCTTTCAATGGTTTAAATAATTATTTCAAAACTAAAGATATATCTTTCCTTTACGTTGGAACCATAGCTTTCAAAATCTATAATTTGTTTCGTCATTGCTGTATTAATAGAGCAAAAATTTTAGCATATTCATAAGCAAGTTATCAGAGGCTGACTTTGGATGTCCCACACGTTAGGCATGTAAATTAATTTCATTTTAAATAACAAAATTGTTTAATAAAAATTAAATTGTGTCAGAAGTATCTTTGTTTCAAATGTAAAGATTAAAAAAATTGTTTACCCCCGTTTCATTAAAATATTAAGAGATATGACGAAATGTTAATGAAATTTAAGCGCATTTTTGTCCCGCAAGTGACGGTTAAATAGCCCACTATATGATTGCTATATATTATCTCACTAAGTTTACAGCTTAAGCGAGGCAGGAAATTACACCAATACCGGTGACAACAAATTACCGTTTATTATACAAAGAAGATTAGTTTTTTCGCGAAATTCAGTACATTTGAGGCAAGTATCTAAAAACTTTATCATAAAGTATTGCCGGTTGATGGTTGAAGTAAATTATTCGTAGCACAAACACATTAGTAAATACGTTTAAAAGTTATTTTTACAAATGAGCAAGTGAGTAAACTAGAAAATAGAAGTAATAAAAACATGGTGAGCATAAATGCACGAATATGCGACTCATTACATTATCTAGTGATGAAAATATCTTTATATATTTTTTCTCTACTTTTCTCTGTTAATATTCCTGTAGTTCGTACTTTTGAGGCCAAAACTTTAAACCCATAGATTGATTTCGCTGCTAGCTTATCGAAAAAGCATGCCTATGTTATATAGCAGTAGATACCTAACTAAATAAAAAATCTCATTATTATTGCAAATTGATCTCTGAGGTCCAGGCAGTACTTTTTTATTGAGTTCAAAACAAATAAAATGCATTACTGAGGGGATGTGTGATGAATTTATCTTGTGATGAATTTTCGCGGGTTTTATGGTGTTAGGAATTGTTATGGTGTAGGGATGTTTAACTCCACTGATTTGCTTTGATACAAAAAAAAAAAAAAAAAAAAACCGAACATAAGATTTGATACGCTTTCCCATAACCTCATTCTAACCTTGCTAATTTTCTAAATAAAGTTGCACCCTTTGTAAAAATAAATAAAACATCTAAAGTGATAAAAACTCAAAATAAAATTAAAATGTCTTAACATTCAAGCATTATTTGTTTTATCATAAAAACTTCGGAAACTCATAATATAAGCAAACCAAGAAACGCAACCTCCTTATGACTATACGGCACTTTACCTATCTTTGAAATTATTAACTCTATCCGTACAACGACACGAATTTAACGCTCGAAAGGCTAATAGCTTGTACGTTCACTTGAGCACAGTGTAATGTGTAAAAGGAGTTAAATTTAATTATATGAAATACACAAATACGTATATCAAAAACGTGCATTCATTTTATAATGCTTCCTAATAAGAATGAATGATTCTGCAGGGGAGAATAGAGATGGATGAGACGCCTATAGAATTATGCTTAAAATATGTATTTTTTAAATTTGGGAAAGTTTAACCAGATGGACCAATAACCACATTTTTTGCAGTTATTTAATTTAGCGGCAGATTTCTGTAAAATTAATTGCCGAAAAGAAACTTCAGCAAAAGTGAAAGACTAAACGTCCTTTTCAATGTAAGGTTTCAATATCATTTATTAACCTTAGCATAGTTAGTTTTAACGTTTTAAACATATAATAATATAACTTTAATATAGTAATAGTAGAGATTCACCCAAAATATAGCCTGCTTCTAGAAATATACCATTTTGTTGAAATATTCTGTAAACGGAGGGATGGGACGGCAATACTGACTTAAGGAGGTACCATCCTTCAATTTCATAAAAGAAACTTAATATTTACTCTGCAATTCCCCAGCACACATTGAAAACATCTTTGAAACAGTTATTAAGAGATGCATTTATTTGGAAAAATTGTTTCAGTAATCTAAACATGTCCTATGATGTGTTCCGAAAGCGCTCCGTTAAAAAAAAAGTGTACTGAAATGTGTTCCGAATCTGTTTCGAATATGTCCTGCTCAGAATATTCGTCAAGGTTAAACTTTGGAACACATCTGAGAAAAGATTAGGAACCCATTTTTGCATATTTGTGAAATCACCGCTCTCGTTCCTACAAACATAATTTTGACAGATTTTTTACTTGCCAGTCAATTGAATTCCTCAATATAATACTACTGGACATTTTGTGACAATATAGCAGTCTTAGTTGGCATCACGAATGCCATTTTAAAGGCTAATCTTTCGTGATCAAATATCGCCCATTACTGATGGCAGTCAGCTGCCACGCTAGATTGCTGTAAAATTAACGGAAAAAGATACACTGGTGTGCAAAAATTAAGGACGAAGTCGAAAAATTAGCATATCAGCTGAACGAAGAGGCAGAGCAGACAGAAAGACCGATCAGGAGATTAAGTAAGGTGATGTACGGTAGCACATGCGCAGATATGCAGGCAGACGTAATGGGGGAGCGTCTAAGTAGTATAAAGCATGTTGTCGGTGTAAGATCAGTATTTCTGGCAAAGAGATTGCACGCCATATAGCAGTTAAAATCACACCGAGTTGCTGCCTCAGCGAGAAATGGCGGATAATCAATCTGTTAGACGACATCTGGATGCTTTTACCCGAGGTCGAATCATTGGGAAGTTGGAGGAAGGCCGCAGTGTGACAAGTGTGGCTGCAGAGTTCGGAATTGCTCACAGCATCGTTTCACGACTTTGGATACAATTTCAAACTACAGGAACAGCTATCCGGGGGTTCAGTAGTGATCGTCCACGAGTTATCACACCCGCAGATGACCGGTATATTGTCTTACAGGCCAGTAGAAACAAGCGGCAGACAGAGGGATAAATCGCTAGACACACGACACAGGCGACTGGACGACCGATATCGCGTTTTACCGTGGCCAGAAGACTGCGCGGTGGTGATCTGTTTGCACGACGCCCTATACGGTGTGTACCTCTAACGCCTGCCCATTGGAGAAGGCGTTCTCTGTGGTGCCGGGAACACCGGAATTGGAGAGACAATGAATGGGGACGAGTACTCTTTACAGATGAGAGCAGATTCAGTCTGAGTATCGATTCTCATCGCATACTCATCTGGAGAGAGCGGGGAAGCCGCAATCATCCCTCGAACATCATTGATAGGGACAGGTATGGAGGTCGCGGTGTTCTCGTTTGGGGAGGCATCATGCTTGGTAGTCGTACAGACCTTCACATCTTCGACGCAGGTTCAGTCAACGGGACCCGTTAGTGTAACGAGATTCTTCTTGCATATGTGCGTCTTTTTAGAGGCGCTATGGGTCCGCATTCCCTTTTCATGGACGACAATGCACTTTGTCATCGCACAGTAGCTGGCGAACAGCTCTTAGAGAGTGAAGATATTGAACGTATGGATTGGCGTTCACGATCTCCGGATCTCAATCCTATCGAGCATGTATGGGATTTTCTAAGCAGACGCTTGGCAGCTCGTACCTTACCACCAGTAACGATTCGGGAGCTTCGATTGGCGCTGCATTTCTCTTTCTAGAAAATGTTGCTTATATTACACATGTCCTTACGTATTGGGGATCTTACGGTATTAAATGTGTTGATTTGGAAAGCTTTTGTACGAAGTTATATTGAAAAGACCGTCTCGTCCTTAATTTTTGCACACCAGTGTACTGTAAGAATAATAGCAGATTTGAAAAAGGATTAGTGCTCCGTAAATGCTCTAAATCTGTCCCAAAAAAGTGTACTACAAATTGTTCTAGAAATAAGACAGTGCTCAAGAAATGTTTGTATTACTTTTTTAAAATTGTTGAAAGAGTGTACACTGAACCAAATAACAACTTTGAAAAATCTTCTCAGCATTCTTCTGACAACTGTTTCAAAAAGTGTGCTTCGAAGTGTTTTAAAATTAGGAAAAGGATCTGCGATCAAATTGTGTTTTAAGATTTGTAGCGTATGTTTGATTGTTCTATTTTTTGGTAAACCAGACATTTTTGCAAAATTGTCCCTTCAAAAATATTTGGTAGCAGAGGATTATTTCTCATTTGATCAGAACTCATTATTAAAGTATAGTGATACATTATTTTTGTCATTTTACGAAATCTTTTTGAAAAAATATGCACATGTTTTAAACTTGTGTGTACTTTCAAATGCACGTATCATCCCTCCTTTATGTAAGGGAGGGAAATTTTGTTGATATTTTAGTTGCTTTATAAAGCTAGTAATGCATTAACTACCATCAACTTTATATACTGTAAACATATTAAAATGTCGTAATTTGATATTTTGAAATTTAGAGTATTGTAGTAGTAGAAAACAATTTGTTAGAATTATTTTTGCAAAAATTGTTCCGTTTCTCTCTACCCTTCCCCGCTAGAAATTCTTTGTTTCTTAATGTGAATATTGCTATGTATAATGTTTTAGCATTCGATAGATTAACAAAAGATGAACATAAGAGATATTTAGCGGGCAATTTTGCATTGCTTTACGTAAATTCCGCATGTTTAAATATTTTTGCATGCATTGTTGAAGATCTTTCTGTCAAGTAATTAATATTCAGTAAATTACCGGGCCCATTAGCCAGGGTTAAAGCAGAAATACATGAAATAACTACACCGCCAGCTTAGTCACTTCCAGTCGAGGACTGCAGTTTCGTGCTTATTAGCACTCATCAGCCCGGCATAGGAAAGTGACTGAGCTGGAGGTGGAAAACCTCTTAAAGAAGCCAAGAGTGCCAAACAAACTGGTAGCTAATGCAGAATAGTACTGATAACATAAAAAATTTAACCTACATTATTTCTTTTCATTTGTCTATTTTTTATTCATTAATGTTTTACACTATTACACATTATGAAAATGCTTAATTTCCTTTGAAAAAGCGCCATATTTAAGGTATGCATGACTTTTACGGGGTAATCACTCAGAACAGTCCAGGAATAAAATTTCTTTAATATTATTCTTCTTAGAAAATGCGTTATTTATTTATAGGTCATTAATTTATTTATAAGACAGTATCCAAAAGTTTAGAATATCAAAATATTGATATTCTTTACATTACTTACGTTGGTTTTTCACTTTAATCATCAAAAGACTTGCCAAAAAAATAATGCAATTAATAACGCGAATTAATTATCTTTTCTTCTCACTAAGCTTTTTTTTAAATTCTTTCTGTCTTTCTTTAAGGTACTCTTGCAAAAGACATTGAAATGTTCAATGAACTGTCGTATTTAAACTTAATTTAAAACCACTAAGTTGTTTTCAATGTAAAAAAAAAGCGAATTCTACTGTCATATCTTATCTCATTTATCTTTCATTGTTTGGCGTTTTAAGATAAGAAATTCTTGATATACTGTGCAGCTTATTCACATTTAAGCTACCCTTCTTGATTGATTAGGAAATGGGATCCGACTTTCTCAGATTCCCTAGATGTTTCTTCTGTGGCTTCTATAATATCTTTTGATGTTTCTAGACAATTAACTTTCGTTTATGAAGATGATTAATGTGTTGACTTTGGGAGGAAACCCAATTCAGCTCGGATCTTCGTGTAGACGATATTTTTTGTCAACGTCGTTACTTCATACTACGGTAAAAACTTACGTTGAGGTGACTTTTCTGTAAATAACTTCAAATCTAAGTAAGACGGAGATACGATTGTATTATTTTTTTAAGAAAAATTAAGTTTAATAATGAAGTTAGTATGCAATGTATCCATAACTTGTAAAAAGAAGGGAGTGTAGTTTGTATAGTTAGTAGAAAATTCTTTGCTTCAATGAATTCGCGTCATTCCATCGAAAATTGCACAAATCATGTCCAAGATTTTTGGAATATGTTTTATCGACTTTGATAAAAACCGCCAGTGAATATATTTTTGTTAGTTCTTTATAAACTTGTGTGTAAGAAAGTATCCATTGCTTGTACGTAAGTAATTCTAAAAAGGTTCAAAAATATTTTTCTTTGAAACAACATGGAGAATAATAGTCGTGCAGGCTTTGAATTATTAGGGGTTAAAATGAGGTTTAAGATCTTGATGAAAGGCAACAACAATATCAGTTATAAGTTATAGTATATATTCTACTGAGCTAAAAAGTTACAGCACAGCTTGAGGAAAGAAATATCTGAAAAAAAAAACTGATTATTTATATCCTAACATTTCCTACGTTTCATATTGTCCATCCTGTTCCTGTCGTATCAAACATAAAATAAACAATCATATTGAATCTGGTATTTTTTTAAGAAAACTATAAAGTATAACTTAACAATGCTTAGTTAACTAGTACTTTAAAATTTACAGTCAGCGAACAAGCTGAAGTTAGTTCTTTTTTTTCAGATAGTTAGCTTGAACTGTTGACATTTGTATTCATGGTAAAAAAATGATTATTAAATAGAAACAAAAAAACCCGATTGCGTAAGAACCGAAAAAACCAAAAAAGAAAAATATATAAGCCCAGTAGTTTAGAATGTTGTTAAGTACAACTACACCATTGAAAAAGTTTTATAATCGATACACATATAAGACAAATTATAAATTCAAAAGCAGAATAGAAGGATCAACAGACGGGGGCCCATTCAAATTTTACGGGGTTCCTTGATTGGTCAAAAAGGATGGGGTTATGATTTATTATGAGGGTTATTCCCATGATTACGGGGAATTTTGATTACTGTCATGTGTTTAGTGACACTTTCAAAGTTAAGACAAACCGATTGACCTAAGAATAATCAAAATTGGCCAAGGCGTTTAGCCTCTACAGCGCCACATAGGAACAAACATACATACATACATAGACTCAAAAACACATTACCTTCCTTTGCGTCGCGCCCGCGCTGTCGGGTAAAAAAGAAATCCTAGAAATTGCAGGCAAAATTAGTTTTAAAATTCTTATTTAATATTACGGTTGTTTTGTAGTTAACTTTTCTAAACAATAACTACCATTTTTTAAACCCTTGTTATTCCATTCTGTTACACGAAGAGGTCAAAATATTTAGAAAGCTCTTCGTAAATTACAAACGCAAAAACTATTAATATTTTATTATGCTCAAAAAATATAGAATTAAAAAAAATATTTAGCTAAAATTATTATATTCCACTGCATTACAAAATCAAAACATAAATGAGTAAAATTTAAGATTTACAGTTAAAAATTCATATATACCTAAAATTTATTTTACTAATTAATACTGAAATCGTAATGGTCCAAAAACAGCTTCAAAATAATCAAAGTAATGTTTTTTTATAATTTATATTATGATTTGAATGTATAAAGCAATTTAATTTCAGTAATGGTCTGTCCACTTTGATGACAACGAGTTCTAAAAGACCAATGACATTGCAAAGAAATTGATACAGGAAATGTTCAGCATCTTTAACAAAGAGCTGCCCATTAATGACGTCATACTATTTTTCAACATAATCCCACTCCCCCTTTGGCCCATTGTCACAAAGTGTCATATTCCACTGCACCCCTTTGTATCCCTTGTCACATGTCACGCTTTATTACATAAACATGTTGTTGTAAAAAAACGTTTTAATTTCGACTAAAATATGTGACGTCACTCTTCTTGTTACCCCTTTCTGCACCTTGTTAGGAACTGTCAAAACCTTACGGACCTTTCCTCAAAAAGTATCATCATTTGCGGGCGACCCCTATAGCAAGCACTTTCTGATAATCACTGCAACATTGCGCTAAAAAGCCTTGAATGCATGAAAACAGTCACCAACTTCTCAGATTCACCTGTTTGACCACATATATCCTTTTAACAAACTTAACTTTTCAGCTGTATCGCTCACTCGCAAAAATTAAGAATTTTTTATTTAATAAAAAATTCAAACATTGTCATAAATTTACTTGAAAGTTCATAGAATGGTTAGTAATACTTAAATTTAGATAAGCAGTTAGTTTTAAAAATGTTATCACGTGAAGAAGACAGTATTAACAGTTTTTCAACTCCTGCTAAAACAAAGAAGTTGCCACCACAGAAACATAAAATGGCGCATTGCTCCAAATGTTTGTCTAACAGGTACAATTTTTCCCGATTTTTTGCTTGAAGTGATTTTTGTAAAACATACCATGTTCACATGTGCCCCGTGTTCACATGAGCCCCCTTTTCCCCTATATCCTTTTAAAATGATAACTTACATGTAATTAGCTTTAATTTTAAAAACTGGTGTCATAAAAAAGTTAAATATCAGAAGTCCAAAGATTATAATGAACAAAATTATCTTTTTAAAAACCCAATAAATTACAATTTAATGTTCAAATATTCAAGGAAAAAACCTTTAAACACATCTCCTGCAAAGTTTTATTTTTGTGACATAGTGTCTTTTATCTCCCACGTACCAGAATGAAAAATTACCAACTATACGTTCTGTTAAAATGTGTATAAAGTCAATAATCAACTTAAACAAAGCACAAATTGCTAACAATTGTATTTTTCCCATTATTGCTTGATTTTCGAAGATTATTAACGTTATTCATAATATAAATGTTTAGAAATTTGATTTAAAAGAGTGAAAGTCATCTGCAACAATTTATAAGAATTATCATCTTTTTAACTAATCAAAAAGGCAGAAAATTAACAGAGAACATTTAAAATATAGTATTCTTTGTTTACAAAGATTGAAGGATGCTAAAATCTAACTTTGGACCAACCAATCTAATCAGTTTTCAATTAAACTCTTCGATGCTTGTTACAATAGGTTACAATAGTAACCGTACACGCTTTAAAATTATGCTGTTAATAACTTTGTACAACAGTTCAGGAAAATGAGTTTATAATGTCAGTATTGGTACTAAGTATGCTAAAATCTTACTAACCGCGTTCAAACTACTGTTGCAGAACTATTGCAGGGACATCAGTGAATAATTATGGATAAAATTTTAAGGCATGTGAAACACAATATTTGCATTTTATAATGTGTGAATTAGCGTTAAGGATATGAAAAGACTTAACAGATAATGTTTTTAAAAATAACTGGGATTATCTTAGATTGTTTTGGTAAATTTTATGTTTTTCATTTGACATAAACTTAAAATGACGATGAATCAATTTTTGATGAAATGCTCAGTTGCCTCTTTCATTGACAAATCAACCAGAAGTGAGATTCAAACATTAAGAGCTGAGGAACGTGAAACAAACTTTAATAATTGTCCTCTATATACGATTTTTTTTTGAAGATAAAAACAAAAATTTATTAGATAAACTTCACATTTACTCAAAAAGTAACATTGCTTTCCACTTAAAATGTTCAAAGAAATAACATTAATGTCGCATTGCCCTTCATAAGTTCTCATAATGCATTAAAAAAAAAAGTTTTAGTTACAAGAGAAATACCGTCAAAGTAAAAATTAATTAAACTAGCAACGTCTAAGAGAGACCATGTGTTTCATCATCAATTAAAGTAACAGAAATGTAAAAGAAATAGCAACATAATCGTGATTTATTTTTTTTAGCGTTTTCATTTCATTAAAGCAGCACAATTAGTGAGTTTGAAAACACAGTGCTTTCAGAAAAATTTTAACTGTCAGCAAAACGAAAGGTAAATTCTAATTTGAACTGGCCCCAGATAATATTACAAAACATCAAAAAAAAAATCTACGTAAAAAAGCAGCTGTTTGCTTTGATATTATGTACTATTTTTTTAAAAATTTAAACATTGAATAAATTTAAAGTTTCAATTTTTAGATTAGGTGGAAACCTCTTAAGATTCAGAATGTTCTAGTTTTTTTTTATTTCATTGTAGCGTAGTACCTCGTTAATTTTTACGAAAAAAAAGAACAAATTTTGCGTACCGCTCATACATTCCTTTCTGCCGCAGAAAGAAGGGAATAATGTAATCAAAGCACTTATATTCAAATTTTCCGCCTTTTTTTTTTTGGAAATTTTTTTTCTCTTTTTGAATTTTTTGTTAAAGTATTTAATTGAGACCGTAGACGTCAATATTAAAATCATTTTGAAACATTCAGGAAACTCAGACGAAAACTTTATTCCACCCATCCTGCATCGGTGTTGTTTGTAATGAAGTAGGGGAAACCCGGCTGAAGTGGATACCCCGGGCAAAGCAAATTTTGTCTATAACTCCCAAATAATTAGTTGGCCGGCAGCTGCGTTGTCACAGCAATGTTTGCCTGTTGCCGCTACTTGTGCGGCAAACACGTCGAGACGAGTTCGCGTCACGCGACGCCAGTGACCGAACAAAGTATGTTTAGGAGAAAACAGTATTAGTTTACAGAGGTTAGTGTTTCATTTATAACTTTAATACTATTTGAGACATGTTCTTTGTTATGAGTAGGATTTGATGTACGGTTATGCAGCTTTCAACTATTCGTAGACGACGAGTTTAGATGCTCTGGTTTTTTAGTAATTTTTAGTATCCTCAAAAATGTTCCTGAAGGGCAAAGCGGATTGGACAAAGTGGATACCATATTCACTATGCCCGGTCATGACAAGTCCCTTCATCCGAACCTGGAAGTCCTTCTATTTTATGACCTCAAGTCAATGCTACCATTGAACACCGTCCTTATACTCCCATGGGATCTGAAACAACAGAATAAGTCCAAGACTGATGTTACCGCCGCTTCACCTAAACCTAGATGTTCTAAGAACTACTACAGTCTTACAGTTTTGTGACCTATTCCTCAGCCTGTTAAACCAATAACAACAAGTAAACGAAAGGTACAGAGATCTACACTGCTGACAAGTACTCCAGTAAAAGACCATCAGAAATAAAAATTTGAAAAATAAAAAAAAGACTGTCATAAGTAAGTAGATGATGTTTCAACTAAAGCACCTTAGACGACTGCTAAAAAGTTCACTACCAAAAAGACTAAATCAAAAATCTCTGCTTCAAAACATAGGACTGCATAAGAGAACGATAAGAGGAAGGAAGTAAAGAAATTTGATGACGTAAGGTCCATTTTCTCTGGTGAAATGCTCATTGAAGATGATCAGTCAACGGAAAACACTCGTATTTGTACTCAGTGGTGTCATAGTGTTCAGCATTAGAAAATGGTAACGGTTTTGTTTGTGATAACTGCAATGATTAGTATTGTAGCAGAAAATGTTTTTCTTTTTTTTTAATATGCTCCTAAATTGTGGATGTTGATTTTTTTAGTTTAATTTCTTTGTTGTTATAATATTTACTGCAATAATTAATATTGTAGAAAAATCTTTTTTAATATGAGCCTTTAATTTTCAATGTTTATTTCATTTTTAAGTTCAATTTCTTTGTTTGTAATAACTAAAATAATTAGGATTGCAGCAAAAAAATGTTTTTTTAATATGTTCCTTTAATTTTCGAGTTTTATTTTATTTTTAAGCTCAATTTCTTTGTTTGAAATTACTACAATAATTAGCATTGTAGCAAAGAAATGTTTTTTTGTATATTTTCTTTTAATTTTCGATAGTTATTTTATTTTTAATGTTTAGTTTCATGACAAATAATTTTGTTGTTCGCTTTGCCCTAGTACCGAATCCACTTTACCCGGGGTGTAGGGGAAAGTGGATATTCATGCCATTGTTGAAAACTGGCCTTATATCTAATAATGTAATTAATATTAAGGGAAACTGTTACTGCATTACGTAAGTTCATTAAATGAAGACTGATTATAAACATTTGTTTCACTTTCCAAAGTTATAACTAAACAACAATAATCAAGAAAAACTTAAGGCATTCACGTTGCCCGGGTTTCCCCTATGTTTGGCAGACCCACCTAATTCAATGAGTGATATAAAGGACTTAATTCTTTCATAGAGCCTCAGTTTTAAACTCTTGTATTGTTGAAATGTTTTTAAAAATGAATTAAAAGTAATATTTTGATTTGAAAATATATAAAATAGTTAGATAGAGAGTAATTTCTGAAGAAATACACAGGAGTTAGGTTATTTAGGCAAATATATTTTCCTGAAATGAATTTTCTAATTCTATCACATAACTTCAATTTAAGAGGGGGAGGGGGTGGGATAATAGACAAGCAATCTTCCTTTTTGATAGATAATGTGCACCTTTTTCTAAAATATATGGTTCAAATGCTTTCATCTCAAATTTAATAATTATGTTCCACGCTATTCTGCGTACTACAGCTAATTCATTTACAAATATGCATAAAATTTTTAATTTTTTAAACTGTATGTTGGATTTGTTGTTTATTTTTTGCCATTGTAAACAAAATTAAAAAGCAAAATACAAGTATATAAAAAATCAGTAAAGAAATGAAATAACCTACGGTAAAGTCACCAATTATAACGGTACTTTATATATCGGGCCCAATCTATTTTCATACATACATTTGACATTTACAGAGCATGTCAGAACTATAGTTGTATAAGTTGGTGCTTTGTGTTGTGATAAGAAACAGTGATGTTCTGCAGGTTGTAGGTGCTTGGAAATACTTTTGCAGTGACACAGCTATGAGACTGCATCGTTTTTATGCGTCGAAAATAGTATATTTTATAATTATTAATATTTTTTGAGTAAACGTTGAGTAAGTGTTTTTGCAGTATCTGTCTGATTTTAGATATTCGTATATATAATAGCCAATTTACTGATCGAGTAACGCTGACGTTATAAATAATGAGACTCACGCCACAGCTTGATCATTTGGTAATGTGTTTTAGTAATATTTTACATGCACGGACAAGACTGAACTGGATTCGGTAACTTGACTTTTTACTGGCAAGATTAATTTTACGAGAATGAAAAAAACGAAAAAGTGGTCACCATCTGCTGGAGTTTAGGGTTTATCCACTAGAGTTACGGTTAAAATTTCAACCATCAAAATATCATCAAAGAGGCAATTGCTTCGTTCAAATGTAGAAGCAGTTTTCACCCGTTCATACCTTGACGGATGATTTTTTTTTTGCAATTAATAAATGCGATTAAGAATGAAATTCGGGTTAGTGATGATTGCAGTTTTAGAAAGGGCACAACATCAAGCAAAATACGAAATATATGGCAAAGTAAGTTTTTTTTTCTTCTGGAAAGGAAAACTGGAGAAATGAAACTGAAGATGAAAAAGGTGCCGTGTGTGTTCATTGCGCAAGGAAGCTTCAAATTATCGGGGATGAACAGTAGGTTTGCAGGCTAAGTGCATATATTGATTTATGATACACAAACACTTGTTTCCTATGTTATTTTCGTGGTAACCCATAACAAGACGCATCCCGGGTAAACAAACCGTTTTTTTTTAAATTAAAACTTTTAGCTAAATTATCTCATCTCCAGCTCAGTCACTTTCCTATGCCGGGCTGATGAGTGCTAATAAGCACGAAACTGCAGTCCTCGGCTGGAAATGACTGAGCTGGCGGTGTATTTCACGTATTTCTGCTTTAGCCCTGGCTAATGGGCGGTATTTTACTGAATATACCTTGCCTCGCGTTCAATCTTCGAGTTGAACCGAACCATTGCTTCGGTCACTCGTCTGGTCTGCTAATTCTGTATTTGCTACCAGTTTGTTTCGCACTCTTGGCTTCCTTAAGAGGTTTTCCATCTCCAGCTCAGTCACTTTCCTATGCCGGGCTGATGAGTGCTAATAAGCACGAAACTGCAGTCCTCGGCTGGAAATGACTGAGCTGGCGGTGTATTTCACGTATTAAAGAAAGTGTTTTAAATATTTGGAGTTTAAGTCACAACTATCTTTTTTTTTCTGGGACGGGGGGGGGATAGGGGTTAGTTAAAAGAAAATTGACTTTTTCCCCCTATTATGATATACTTTAAAATAAAAAAAATCAGAAACTTAATCACATGCTTGAATTTCGTTGTCAATATAAATAATACTTTGACTAACCGTTTAAGAAACTGGTTTGAATACTTAAAAGATAAACTCCCTTGCAAAAAAAAATAATATTTTAAATTGCTTGACTTTAAATTTTCCAGTAAAAATATGTGACCAAATTTCCTTTAAGAAATAAATCAAGTGAAAAATAGAAGTGAAATATTTTTCTCAGCTCACGGCCGCAGTTATTGAGTTACAAAAAATATTCAATAAAACACGTCTGGCTGACTCAGGCGCTTTGAATTTGTACTCGTGAATATGCAAAGTTATCACGTTTCACCATTGGACATGTAAATTCCGACATCAATACATTTGTTTGGCAGATTTATCTTGTTCAAGGCAATCGAAAGTTGTGGTCGACTGAGCCACCACATTTATCGTGCCAGAGCAGTAAAAACCTGAAAAACATTAGTTTTCGTCAAACGAGATAGGGAAAGCTTTCAAATATTGGCAAAAGCTTTATAAGCCGGAGACGATAAAGCTGTTCAAATATCCACATTCTTCAGAATCGATTTTTGTGGCGCAAATATCCTTTCAGTCAAGTTTTCTATATAAATTTTCTTTAAATTGAAAATTTTACAATAACACATGTATTTCTTATAAGTGGTCGATGTAAGTTTAACTTTGATACTTTTTTAAAGATTTTATAAATAAATTGTAATGTAATGGTTTGAAAGAATAATTTTTTCATTTATGGAATCAAGCTTGAATATATTAATTTGCATCTCTAGTATTAGATTGTAAAAAGAACATTCTAATCAAGTAATCACTTGACGTTGATGCATTTCAGCAGCAATGCATTTTCAGAAGTAAGCTTAAGTTTTTAAAAAAAAAGTATTTGCACGAATAAGATTGTTTTTTAACGTTTGAAATACTTCAAGTAAAGAATAATCTTAATCTCTATTGAAACTTAAACGAATAATATTCAAACTTCATATTATGTATTCCTTGAAGAGATGATTAACCACAGAATAAACATAACTGTTCTTCTGTGTTTGCTAGTTAGCTGAGGTGATTATCCTACATGGGGTATAATCATCTAAGTTAACTATCACACATAGAAGAACAATTAAAAGTTCGATATTTCTTACTGTTAAAAAATTAAGTTCGCCAAACCTCTCACTACTGACTTGTTGGCTAATTATCAAACTTAGTTCAGAAATTCTCATGCTTATACGTTATAAAATCAATCACACGAAGAAAGAAATGACTTATTTTAGCAAAGTGAGAGCTATGAGTTTCATGAATTTATTAACACGTACTTTTAATGCTGCAATGATTCTGTAAAACAGTTCATGTGTTCAACAGTCACAGTCAATGATTCTGTAAAACAGTTTATGTGTTCAACAGTCACAGTCAGTGATTCTGTAAAACAGTTCATGTGTTCAACAGTCACAGTCAATGATTCTGTATAACAATTCATGTTCACTGTTCAGTGTAACACTGCAATGACTCTAACTATTGACATGTTGGCTAATTATCAAACTTAGTTAAGAAAACCTTATGCTTATAAATTATAAAATCCATCAGACCAAAAAAGAAATAATCTATTACCGCGTAGTGAGAACTGAATATTATGAATTTATTAACAAGTACTTTTAATGCTGCAATGATTCTTTATAACATTCAGCTTGTGAGCTTCGGTGTCAAGAGACGCATAATAAAGTTGCACAAGTTTTATTTAATTTTAAGTCTGTAAATGTGTTAACAAGAATATTTGACTCAATATAGCGATTCTTCAATTCTAGGAAGCAAACAGGGATTGGTGAATGTTTTTCTTTCTTTACAAATCGGGGCAGATTGGGGTTACCCAAAACGCATTTTCACTCTGAAGAGAGAATCAAATAATGAAAATATTTAAAAAGTGTGATTGTACAGCAAAAAATTCCCTAGTTTGTAGTTTTACGAAGCAATAACTGAAATCAAAACTACAAGAAGTAAGTAACGCAAAAATAATGCGCAGTGAGAAATAAAGGGATTACAAAGAGTTTTAAGTATTCAAGTTGTTTCTCTCTGGGAAATAAAAGAGTAAAACGCAACATGAAGTTTAAACTCTCCTTATAGCGGAACTATACTATAAAATATTTTTTTTTTTGTTTCAAGTTCACAAAAATAAGTTTTATGTAGCTTCTGTTTCTTTTAAATAGTATAAAACTATATATGCTTCTCCATAAGAATTAGAATGGTAGCTTAAATGTAGCTAAGGTTCAATAATTATTTTGCTCTCTGTGATATAAACTTCTTCGTACAATATTACTTTTTTCCTTTTCCAAAATGGTTCATACTCATTGGTTAAGCCTTATGATATTATTTCTTTAAAAACTATAGACAACAAAAATTTATACCCCGTTCTGAATGATGATGCAATGTAAAAAAACTGAAATACTTGAAAACTTATGTAATATTTTCAAAATCTGCGCATTTTTTAAAATTATGTATCTAAAACAGTACGAATTATATCTTAATCATTTATATCTTACATTTTAAGAACGATGTACTTTTCATTTTCCGAGCAACTATGTTACATATTAGAATCCTGATTTTCAATTAATTCTAGATTAGAGCTGCCAGTACGCATTTGAATAGCAATCGACAAATCCCGAGACAAGCTTTCTCTCTCCTTACATAAATGCCCCAGTCAAACAAGCAAAGTCCAATGAATGTAATCCTAAATGGTGATTACTCATGGAAATCCCTCGTCTTGGCAGTTTACCTATTAAGTTGTCAATCGAGATCCAGTGGTTGACTGTGATGAGCATAATTACAATAGCTTAGTCCCGACTTTGAAGAAATATTACTTAGTTTTACTCGTTAGAACTTAGACCCGATACTAAATTAGAGGATTATTGAAAATAGAGCTAGCTTTAAAATCGCAGTCAATTTCATAAACAACATTAATTGTACTATCTCGTTTAAAACGGAAAAAATATCATTCATCTATGATATATATTAAGCTTAATCCATTTAATTATCTATAATAATGTTAGATTATGTCCCTTTATAACTTACTTTTACTTTTTGCTCTTGTTTTCCTTTACATGAAGCCTTAACATAAATAAGGTAAAATGTTACAAAACTTATTAATGTTACCCAAGCTATGACTAATGTAACTGCATCTGAAACAAATACAAGAATATAGACTTATTACTTGTTCCAAACAGAGCTCATATTGAAAACAAAATCAAAGTTTTTAACCGACATTGTGTATTGTAGAAACATATTTTCCTTCGTACTCATATAGTATACGCATGATGAGAAAGAAAAATAGTCTTTGAAATGCACGAGAATGCAAAACCGGTAAGCTAAAAACATTATAGGTAATATAAAAAAATACACAACATCATGAAATCAAACAAACTGTATAAAGAAACATATGACGGAAGTATTAAAGGCACTTTTTATACAGCATATTTTATCAACACCCATGGCATCACATGTAGAAACTAAAATTATTAAAATATGTTCAAATTGTGAAATAATATTAAAAATTCTTTTTTGTTCATATAGAATGCTTCTAAAACTACAGTGGAGCATCCAGGACCATGAACAGTCGTCTTTAAATAGAGAAAGTCGTTAAATAGAGCGTCGTTAAACAGACAGCCAACTGCATTACCAAAAAAAAAGGGACAAAAATAAATAGTTTTATCATTATAACTAATATTAATTAATTTCTTGGGAATAAAATTTTAAATAATTTAATCACTTGTGATTTCTGAGTTTCATATGCTATTTAGCCCATAAATGTTAAGTCAAAAGACACTTTTAATTTTTTCATAACTTTTTGACTTTCACAGAACAAAAAGAAATTGCCCATTTAGAGTCTTTAAAATAATTCTGAAATGCTTGTTGAAAAATCGACTCTTCAGGAGAAACTTCAAAATGCAGAAGCTCTTTATTTTATATTTTGCATTACTAGTTTTTTCTATTCTTTCTCTGATTGCAAAATTTTTTATTGCAGTTTTTACATTAAAATCTAAAAACTGTGTTACATAATCATTTTTTTCGAAGTGTAAACAAAGCAATTTAATTAGCTCTCCAAGGAAAATGAAAAATACGCATGTAAATGTAAAACCTCTTTACACGTACGCGTCGTACTTAAAAAAATTGTGATGCATAAGTTTTCTTTAATTTTTAATTAAAAAATATTTTTTCAAAAACTTAACAAATAATCGTAGAATATTGTTTTTATCTAAGGGAATACCGCAAACGGCATCGTAGTTTTACAAAAAAAAAAAAAAAAATATATAAAGTAGTTTAAATAGCTCCTTTTGGGGACGAAACATGTGCATGTATGTAAGTACACTCTTCACATTCACACATGATGTATTTCAAAAGTAAAAATTATAAATGAAAAAAATGTTTCATTTTTAATAAAAAAACAATGGCAAAATTCAACAACTGCTTACGGGATGTGTATTTTGACGAGAAAAATATTGCTTGCAGAGTCAGTAATTTTAATAAAACTGTTTTAACACAAGTCAATAACTGCTCATATAATTTTTAATCCCAAAAGAAGAATAAAATTTACAGCGATGGTGCTTTTACGAAGATAGCATTTAATCCCAACTTTTAGGGTTTGTATAAAAGGTTCAAAGCTATTCAGAAAGAATATCGCGCAATGAAGCGAAACTCTTTTCAGTAGTTTCATTGACGGCAAAACATTAGCGACTCACCAGAAATTGCTTCTTTCTTTTCGAATAAATGGTGGAAGAAATAACAAGGATTTTTTTTCTTTTCACAAAGCTGAAAGTAATCGCGTTCTTCTAATTTTAAGATGTTTGATTGCCTCTGTTGATCTATAGCTCTAAAGTAAGGTTACTGCATTTGTATGATCTTTCTAGTCTACTTTTTCTTTTCAGGTATTGTAGTGACATATGTAGTCTATCAAAGTCAGGAAAAAAGAAGAGATTGGTTAATATTCGTATATTGTAAACATTGATAACTTTTATCTCAAAATTTTTAATATTGAAGTATTACTCCAATGCATTTTAACAACCGGGTAGCCAACAAGTTACTAAGTTTGAAAAGACATTTTTCTTGAATTCTTCAAATTACGCCAAATACTCCTTGGAAATCCAGTGTAATTTAAAATCGAGATAACTTCGCTAATGACAAGCAATGCATTAAAGCTAAAAATATGTTTCATTGACAGAAAACTTTTCAATCGTAAAAGTACAAATCTAATTTAATGACCAATACGATCAAAACTAACGCGATTAAAATGCTTGAACTTGTCAAGTTCTACTTCAATGTCGCAAGAACTAAGACAAAAGTGTTTAGCACTAGCAAAGCAAAAGCAAGAATTAAAGGGCACATAGACATCTGAACAGATTTAGCAGAAAGCGAATCTTGTGTAAACTTTCATTAAAACAAAGTGTCTCATTATAAAGTTTCTGTAGTTTTCCTCAATTAGTAAACTTTCATTTCGAAAACACCCATAAGATATAAAAGTAACTACAACGTTAAATAACAATTCCATCAAACTAAAGATTTGTTGGGCGAGGAAAACATGTTAACTTTAGTTACCGTTGAACACACTTCAGCTTTTAAATAGATAGTCAAGCTAAGATTAACTCGTAAATCACTTAAAGCGAAAAAGTAGGTAATTGTAAGTTGCGTAAAAATGCTCTATTCGTTTTTCGCCTAAACAAAGATCACTTTAATGCTACACAATTCGATTACACGTACTTAAATGGATTATAGTTGGCGTTCCGAATTGTAGTTTGGTGTAAAGTTATAGTTTTTTTTAATGTAAAAGTTGTTAAAAGTTATGGATAGATAAGAATCAGAGAATCACGATTGATTTAACTTAATAAGAAAAATAATTAACGCAACATCATTATCTAAATGAATGTGGCTTTTAAACTGTAACAGGCCGATTTCCGGATTTATATTAGAACACTTTCGCGAAAATTTTGACAGATATACATCAACAAGGAAAAAAAATTCAATAGTACAAGTATGTTTAGTTTTTTAAAATCATAATAGTTATAATTATTTTGACTATTTTTTACTGAAAATCAAAACATATTTAATTAGAAACCTTTTTGGACTTTATTAAAAAAAAAAAAAAACTCTGAAGATTACTCTATCTTATTGTTTACATAGCGAAGAGTTGTCTGAAACGTGGATGGCAGCTCAAATGGGAATATGGTTTGTCATTGATTTGTGCTGCCATTATTGGTGTAGAAAATTAATGCAATTTCTCTATCTTATGTGAGTCAGATTGAATTGATATTTTGACGGATCAAACGGTTTGTTTTTTCCGCCTAAGTTTTTGAAAGGTTTTCAGTTGTTTTTCTCACACCTTTTACTTTAGTGACCCTTATCAAGTCATTTTAAATCATAAACTTTCAGAAATTACAAGGCTGATTCTTCTAAATTTTATTTTAATTTTAATGCACTTCTAAATAATTTGTCAAGGACCAGTAAAAAGATGTGGCATTTTGCAAAAATATGGTACTTTCGTTTCAAATGAGAACAGATTGTTGACCAAAACATGATTGCCCCAGTTTTGGACGAAATGAAATATAACTAAAATCTCATACATTATGCTTCAATTATATGACAAATACGTGATATAAATGTCTTTAAGTGCAAGACTTCAGAACAATGCTATAGTACTTCAGAGAAAAATTCTCACAAATTAAATTTCAACAGTGTAAATTATCTTGCAGTAGGTCATGTTTAGTGCGCAAACGGAACGAAAATACACTAGTAGCTCTAGGCAAGTCCCGGGAAAGGCAAAATGAACAAGAGAACCCCCAATTTTTGCCAATCCTTTTTTCCCTATTAGAAGTTGCGCGGTGTTCACGAATTTTTTGCTTAACTAAAAATTGATGCTTCGCAGATTAACAAGGTGTCAAGAGAGAGGAATCTTATGCGAGATCGTCTTTTTTTAATTACCCCACTTGCCACAATTTCTAGGAATCCACTGTAGAATGATCTCCTTACCAAAAATTAGGAAAGTATTAGTCTAGCATTGGAATTCAAAGGCAGTAGGAAGCAAGACATAAGATGAAAAAGTATGAGTAGCAGCCTAATACAGATGCTAATACGAATTTCTTACCTTAAATTTGTATAATCTTTTGAAGAGCCAGGTAAATTACAAATATTTCTCCTTCTAAATTGTCAGAGTTCAAGATCAATGTTTGTTTAACTTTGACTGAGCACTGGACACTGACTTTTCACTTTTCACACCGGACCCCTGTACCTACCATTATTTGTAGTTTAACCAGTTGTATGGGATTCTGATGACAGCTCTGATTTTTTGATCCAGACCAGAAACCGAATAATCCTTGGTTCATCACCCCCAGAGGTATCGTTTCACTTGGAGGACTTTGTGACTACAAGTATAAATATGCTTTAACGTCTCTCAGTCACATTTGACACAGATTGAATATAAATCTAGAGCCACAATTGAAAGTTCAAGAAGTATGAAGACACATATCGTGGATACCAGAATAATCCTCACTTCCAGCGATGGGTTTGTATTTAACATATCTTCCATGTTCGAATAAATAATTTAGTTTAAAATTAATGTATTTTTCTTTTATCTATCACCGATGTAAGATAACAACACTATAACTTTACCAGACTTAAGACTGAAGAGACTGGCCGTATGACCGTCAGGTAGGACAGAATTTCTTTTTTTTTTTTGCCAACGATGTGAGGAACATCATTATTATTTTCTTGAAGACTCAAATTAATAAGAGAAACAGCTAAGGATATTGTCGAAACATGAAATTAATAAACACCTCGACAATTTACCTTGCAGATTTTCTTTAAATTTTCTTTACACTGTTAAAAATTCAGGAAGATTTTCTGGTAATTGTTACTGTAAAATGGCGGACTTGACGCATAGCTGATTTCTACGGTAATTTATACCGGAAAAATAAGCGATCCCAGCGACAATTGGTTGCTGTGGCCTACCGAGCTAACCGTAAAATTTTACAGTAACATTTGATTTTTACGGTAATAGTTATTGGCAACGTTGATGCCAGTAACAATTACCGTAAATTTTCCGGAAAATTTTTAACAGTGTAGAAGAAAAAATATATGCACCTACATGTAAACTTAACTGGTTAAAACTCGGTTTTTCTCATACGTTATTCTCGAAAATAAAGCCGAATTTATCCTCAAAATAAAAACAAATCAAAACAAAACAAAACAAAACATAAACATTAAGTAATTAAGAGAAAAAACTTTTCAGCATTTCATTTAGAACTTGAAAATATTGTGAAATTCCACTTTCACCTTGTTAATATTTTGACTTTCATGAGATGTAAGATGGATATAGAGTCCTTTTTATTAGTTGGAAATAAAATCAAATGATACTAAAAGTATGACTATGAATAGTCTGATGACAGTCACAATGAAGTCTGATATGTAAAAAATAGCTTTTAGCAGGAATTTTCTTTTCTATGTATAACAAATAAGTACGTTATTCATGTTCGCTAACAAATTAAGGGGAAACAAAAAGGATACACTTAATAAAAGAACTTTGAAAAGCATTAGAAATTGTTTATAAAAGAAGGAAAAATGAAATCTTAACTAAACCAAATTAAGGCCTTGTTTACGTGATTTTTTTCTGCCTTTTCGTTTCGTAGCGAAATTGAAACTCTTGGGGGAACAATTGAAAATGTTCCATATTCATTTACAACGTTATAATAAATGAATTTTTACAGATATAACAACGTTCGTAATGGCAATATGAAAGAGACTGGGAGGTGAAACTATTTGAAAAAATATACCCGAAGTGTAAGTATAAATTCGCAGTACAGTAATAAATAAAAAGTATTTTAGTTGAACTGCACTTTGGAATTTTTTACCCTTGTGCACTAAATTTGCAAAAGAAAAACTTCATTTGTGCTGGCTCTGAGAATGCAAGGTGGGATGAACTTTTATTGCGCTATCTTAGCTCGCACTTTAGCGTGGTTTGTGTTTTACTCTTCTTAAATCGTATCTCGAGCAATCCATTTAAGTCTAATTGAATGTTACAAAAATGAGTAAACTAAAGTAAATGTTTTTATGTAGTATTTACTATGGATTACGATCAAGTATTTACATGCGAAATTGTGGATAATGTTAAGATGGTATAAGTAGAAGAATAAAACTGGTATATTTTCTTTCTTGGACTATTAATGTTTTTCATTTTGGATCAGTGGTTCAGTTGAATAATTAAGAAAATAAAATTAAAAAAAAAACTTTTTACATTTTAGTCAGAAAAAAAGTAGTTCATGTAACCTAAATAAACATTTTGTTTTATTTCAAACACATTTAAATGCGAATTTAGCTAATTGAATCAGGCTTTTCTTTATCAATATTTCAGACACAGAGCAAGCCCTTGAATTATTCGTTTTAACCAGTAGAGGTTTGCTCAGTGAAATTTCTTCTTCTTATTATTTTTTTAATTCTGAAAGGACTCATCTTCCTGTAAGTATTGAAAGTAATTTAGTTTGTCATGCTGGAAGAAAGGTTTTTCAGATGGAGACGCAATGATATTCACCGTTTGGCTTTCCGAATAACAGAAGAAAATAATTTGTGTCACAGTTTAAATAGCAAATTAAAATTAACTGGAGATAAGTGGTATTAAAAACTTACTGCTTAGTAACAGCAAACCGGTAGCTAACAGAAAAAAGGGGTCCATGAGCTACGGCTCGTTGTTTTTGCAAACCGAAAGTAATGAAGTTATTTGATATTTTTTAAACGAATGTAGATGAAAAAAATTAAATGCGGCTAAAATAGTTGCATTTGATACCGACCATTCTCCAAAAGTCTCAAAATATGATATATTAATTATACACCAAGTTTGAGCGATAATGAGTGGTGAACGTGGGCACACAAATTCAATGTATGTTTCACACACTCTCTACACTCCCCAGCTGCCAGTGCCTACCGCAGTACGTAGTTTCACCCGTACGATGAGGCCCTAATATAAAATAACCAAATACGGTTAGAAGTAGAAAAACTTCCACAAGATCATCAGCTAGTCTGTTCAAGACTTAATTGTCAGTCCTAAGGACGATATTGTAACGATAGTAGACATATCACCAATGCTCAAAAATTGGAAGGCTGAAAAACTACTCATGCTATTGTTCTTACGTCATTTCCTTGCGAAATAAATAAAAAAACATAGAAATTCTTACAAAAATTAGCCGAAAATATTACAAAACACGTGAAATTTCGTGCTATATCATAAGAATGAAATTAAAGAGAATATTCAGTGCAGGAAATGTGTCAAAAGTGGGTACATCAAGACTGTGTAACAAACTGGGACCAAGTGATTATCTCGTTTTGCAGTGGCATCCCTCAGTATTTAGAGACTGACTTTGGGAATACTGTACAAAAGGTACCACTTACCATTTTTATTAATTTGTTAATTTTTCTACGATAGCTAGAAACGATGTTAGAGTCAATTAAGTACACCTTGAGTGATATCGTGAGAAAGTTGAATTTAAAGACCCCAAAAACCAGAATAAAAAAAAAAAAACTAAATGAAAAGGAAGCGTATTGATAAGTAGATTCAAGAATGTGTAAGTTACAAATATGGAAAACTTTAGTCTCAAAAATTCTCTAAGACATCAATATTAACATAAGACAATATTTAATAAGCAGAGGTGATGGTGTGCTCCATGTCGTTTCTGAGATTAGAATTCATCAAGAAAAGTGAAAAGGAATTTTGTGAGGTTTATGCACCTGGCCAAATGTTTATGTACTCGTAGATTTTCAGATAACCAGATTTAATTGCCTTAACCTTTTCTTTGTCAATCCAAGTAAAAAAGCTGCTGAGTCTCATTACTATAAAATACTTCTTGCTTATTGTATAGTAAAGTAAAGTACTTTTTTTTTATTTTTCATGTCTGTTGTTTCAGTGTTATCTCGTTTGGCAAGGGCATCCCTCAGTGTTTAGAGACAGATTTTGGGAATACTGCTCTAGGTACCACTTCGTATAGGAACAGCATTCTCTGCAGAAGATTATTTAATCAACAATTTTTCAAGGTCGTTTTACTTTAAAGGTCGTTTTACGTTACTCCTAAAGAAAAAAATAAAGTCACTGCACAGATTATTCAATCCTATTCAAAATCCGTTGAAGGTAATTATTTGGAGAATTTGATTTAAGAAAAAAAGTCAAATAAAATTTATTATTCGTATCAAACGAGGCAATCATAACACTAAGCACACAGTTTTTATGATCATAAAATAACTATAAAATATTTGCTTCGCTTGTATTTTACACCCTCGAGCGGTTTAGTGAAATTTAATTAGATTTTAAAAGATTTCCCATCTTTTTTTATACCTGTTAATGAATTACGTAATGAGAAAAACTTTAATTAAAATAAAAATTGTATTTTATACAGCGTGGACAATGAGAGTGAAAGAACCAGTTCTTATACCGTAAAAGAAAAGCCAGCATTTTTTTTTCAATTCTGAGTCATTTGCAATGCGTTCATTAGAATAAATACGCATTTTTAAATAAAATATAATCATAGGGTCGTATGAAAAAAAAAAAACAATTTACCGCTTGAATAAGTATACAGTGATAAATTCTTGGTAATAAGTTGAAATAAAAATCAATACCTTTCGAAAGGATTTTTCAAAGGATATAATTATTTCTCATTGAATAAAAATCTAACCTGTGAAGATTAGCTTTCCTATATAATCATATGTAATTATAAATTTATATGAACATATGCATTTAAATGCAAAAAACAACAAACATTAAACTCCCGATTATCGGCGGTCGGATTATCTGTGGTTCGGATTATTCACGGTTCTTTTTCTTTTTCAGAACAGTCATTAAATATTTTTTAAACTTATGACTGTGTTAATGTTCGTTTATACCTTTTACATATATTTTTTGCATTCAGTGTTAGTGGATGCAATGTAGTCATGTTTTTATCTATAATAATTTAAATGTATGTGTTAGTGTTATTCATATTTTTTAGCTATTGTATAAGTCTAGTATTGTTTTTTACCTATTGTTCGGATTATCCGCTGTTTTCGCTTATCCACGATTACCGTGCCACCATAGTCCGTGAATAACCGGGAGTTTACTGGAAAGCAACATATTTTGAGAGAGAGAAGATTTTTATTGATGATAACATGAAAATCCTAAAAGCAATCAAAGATACGTTATATGGTATTTTGCTAATATAAAGTATAAATAGGGAGGAATCGACGTACAGTTAACCAAGTCCTAAAAAAGTGGGGAGGGGAGGGGGCACCAGCCACACAAGAGCGATAAATTAAAAAAAAAAAAAGCGAAAAAAAAAGTAGTTTAAGCGAAAAAAAAATTAAACTTGGAAGAAATTTTGTTTTAAGATTCCTCATTTCGGCTACACTGCTGTCACGCACCTCAGACCCGTTTAATTTAAGGGATACGTATTTTTTACGAAATTGTCATACATTTGGCAACAACGCCTCTTTCACTCTTACTACTATTATAACTTAGTGAAAAATATTTCCACAAGAAAACAACCACATAATAAAGCACATATATCAAAACTGAAAGAAAATCTTTTTCTAAGTCTCTAATGTAAAATTATTTTCTGAAAAAAAAGATCTTTTGCACTCGTTTTCTGTATTTGCTGCGAGTTTAACTCTACCAAAATTAAAATTCCTTACTACAGAAAACATTTCCTTCGTAAAAAAAAAATTGAATCTGTGGGATGAGTCAACATATAAAAAACTTAAATTACACTGTTTTTGTATGCGTCAATTATTTAATTTTACATTAACTGCTTTTGTATTTAAAAGTATTTTAAGTGCGTACATTATATAGCTGCATTGTCAGGCGTTGCACGATCTACCTCGAAAAAAAAAAAAAGTTGAAGGAGGTTTTGACCCCCAAATCTTCACCACTGGCTATACGGTTAGTGTCTTGCTAACATTTCGGCATAAAATCTGAAAGGATCCGTGTTTAGTTTTCCAAGAAACAGAAGCAGATGACCTAGGAGTATATCTGCATTAGGAATTAGTGGGAGCCGAGTTTGCCTCTTTTATAATGTAAACACATTTCACATACGATTTAAGTCTTATGCGTTATTGGGACTTTGAGTTGCATGTATCTCACTTTTTCCAACCAGGACCCCTCCTCTTCCCCGACCAGGAACGAGTGCACAGATAAAAAATTACTCTCGTTCAATAATTCATTTCTCTATTCACTAATTTTCCTCTTTCTTTACATCTTCCGCTGTTTCAGTTTCCAAAACTAAACGGTTCCTCAAACGATGCAAAACAAATTTTTATAGCATATCAAAGAAGCTATTGAATTTTTTGAGCTTCCATTTCAGATACCGGAATGAAAATTCTTCTACATAGTTTTTGCATCAGAATCTAATATGGTTTAGATCATACTCTATTCAACTATTAATTTCGTAATTCATTAAAAAATTGAAAAACTTATTTTGCATAGAGTAACTGGGATTTTTATTGTTAAGTTATTTTATACTTTGACGTAAAAAACCAAACTTTGATCTACTTAAAGCAGTATAGGTATTAGATGCAACGTATCAAAAATATTTTTAATATTTTGAGAAGTATTTTTCTCAATTCAATTGTAAAGCAACGGCTGGATCAAATTAAGCAAAGTTTGTTTTCAAAGTATGATGCTGATCACAAATATGTGAAAAAAATCTGCTTCTCATAGAAAACTTTAGAGCTGATAACCATTTTATTATGAAAATACAATACATAAAATAACAGAAGTACTCTAAAAAGTACGCTATTTCTGAAAAAAAATAACATCTTAAACGTATCTCTAGTTCCAATAGACTTCAAATACGAACAAGTGTTTCGTTTTTTTCCCGTGACTGTACCAGCACTTAAATACACTCTTTGGCGAATGAATTAGAAACCCAAGATCAATATTTTATCGGACCACCTTTTGCATGGATAACTGCTTTAAATTCGTTTGGGCATCAAGTCTACAAGCTTCTGGAGTGCTCTTATATCCAGAGAATACCATGCATTGTCTATGCAGCTTTTCAGATCTTGTAAATTAGATGGAAGAAGAGAGCCTGTTGGATGCGTCTTTTTCCACCATATCCCACACATTTTCTATGGGGTTAAGATCCGGGCTATGCGGTGGCCAGGGAAGGTGTTGGAAATCAGACTAACGAACCAATTTTCAACTCTGCTGGCTCGGTGTATATTTGCATTATCGTCCATGAAAACTCCGTCGCTATCAAGATAAAAATGCAACATAGCAGGGCGCACTTGATCTGCCAGTATATCTAGGTATCGTATGGTCATTTGTTCACCCTCGATGAACATCAGGATGCCACTTCCATGCTAGCAGAACATACTCCATATCATGATACTTGCTCCAGACCTTTGCACAGTGCTCGCATTCAAATGCAAATCTCAAAGGTTTCTAATTCATTGGCCCGTGAGGCAAATTAGGCATTGGCAGTATCTGCCAATGCCTAAAGCAACTGCTTTGAAAGATCGTTGTTGTGAGGAAAAAAGAAAGGAGAAAACTTTTCATACTGTTTTACAAAGCCAAAAAATACGCTCCGATTATATAAAGTGCAGTGGCATGTATCTCATTTTGTACGATACAGAAGCATTGATGCTTGCTCTCGCATAGAAAAATGGTGTATTCATACTCACAGTATATAGAGATCTTGCGCAGTTTTATTTCGAAATCAGGCATGGTTACGGTATTTAGAGTACAAAAGCTACTTTAACATTTGGTGTTAAGAAGTTTCAGTAGCAAAAACATTTGCTTACCTCAAAATATGTATTGCACTGCTAAAAAGGATAAATTGAATTGGTATTACGCTATGTATTAGTTAAAAAAATCTCATGTTACAACAATCTCATGTATACAAGGAAGGAAGACAAACGCTATTGAGCGTTTGTCTTCCTTCCTTGTATATTTACAAGAAATACAAGGGATATTATCCCAGATTCGGCGACTCTTTCAGATTTACCCTAATTTTTGCACTACTGAGAGCTACAAAACAATGCGTACAAAATTGATTAAACTTGACTAGAATAATAATTGGAAAATTAATATATATTTTATTCCATCACTGTTTTGTTTAAAGGAATTTTAAATTTTATTTTTGTGATTTGTCTCATTTTTAGAGTGGCTGTGTACTGAAACGTTATTTTTTTTTTCTAAGTGTGATTCCAGTGATTTAGTTAGTTGTATAACTTACTATGTGGAATCATAAATGTATGGTTTCAAAAACAAAACGAAAAATTAATGCAGTTCAACCATAAAAATAATTCAAATAGGTTTGGGACGAAATGTAGAGGTCTAATAATCAAATGTTTCACTTTGAAAACGGCGTTTGATCACCCCGATGAAATGAAAGGTCATTTTCAGAGAAAAACTAAAAATTGTTAATAACAACTTTTATTTGTAGCTATAAGTTATATAAGTATGAAAAGAAAAAAAAAGGCGAACTCATTTACTCCATAAAACTGGGTAGATTGACCCTTCTTTATAGAATTCCTGCTTTAGTATTCGAAAAGTGTTTAAAGAAATTCGATAGTTAATTTGCTGAGAGGAATTTCAGAAAAACTGCACTTTTCAGCTCTCTTTCGGAAAATCGAAGGAAATGATTTGCAAAGCGAAGTTGAATACTATGTTTGCAAAGAGCTACATGCTTAGGTCAGGAATGGTAGAGTTAATCATGTCATTAGATTTCAAGTTAGCGCGAATAGCTTGTTTGGAGCTTAACATTGTTTTTTAAAGTGTTTTTTTATGGTTATATTTTCTTGCAAAAAATTTACCTTTTATTGAAAACATTACCATTTCTATCAAAAATTTACTTTTTTCACAAAAAATTTACTTTTTCGGTTGTTTTTAAGATCGTAGCTAAATCGCCACCACATACACACAAAATAACTGTATCATTCTCTAAGCAGTTCACAAGAGTGCAAATAATGTTTTTCATGTGAATGTTTTAAGCAATGATGGTAGTTTTTGATAAAATAGTTTCAGAATTTACCTTAATTGCATTTTGTTCTATCATGTATAGTTATTATTTACTCTTAATTATTTAAAACAACAAGAAAAAAATAAAATAAAAGAAAAACATGCAACTTTTAAGAAAACGTGAAACAAATCAATTAATGCCTAAGTTCTGTAGTTAATATGAATTCTGCATACCCGAAGTCATATTGCATTCACGCATAAATGCTTTCCTAGACTATCTTAGAGTAATGCTTCTTGTCAGCAATTTTGTGCGCATTGCATACCAACAGTTTTCCATTCAGGGAGAAAACTTGAAAGCAAAGATGAAAGTATGCAACTATTTGAACCATAATGATTTTTTAATCCTCAAAATGATGAATGCCTATCATATGTGTAGTTGTTGTGGTTGTCATGTCTCTTGAGAGCAGGAGTGGTGCGCTTGTATTGATTTCGCTACTTTGATTGCAGGTTCTGAATATTGCGTCTTCGATGCATGGGTTAGTTTAGATTATGCATTCCAGCATCAACAGGTGGGAAATCTAAGATATGCACGGGTGTAATTTCAATCTCTTTGCAAGTATTGCAATCTTAATTTCTTTCTTTTTTGGATGTTTCATAATGAACCTTGTGAGCGTGGTTACAGTTCTGTCAATATTTAATTGTGCGGTTTGAAATTCAATTATAATTGCTGAAGGGGTTTTAAGTCTAAGTTTGCCGAGAGCATTAACATCTACTAAAGAAGTGGAAATGTCTTTCTGGTCTTTGCATCTTCCTAATTTAGTCGTAGAAACGATGATGTCATTGCACTTCAGCTGACAATGTGAAGGAATCCATCGGAAGATGCACTTTTCGTCTAGGTCGCTGACTTGAAGCAGAAAACAAGTTGTCTTGGATTAAGCGTGTGTTACATTTCTAGTTGGCCTGTACTGCTTATCTTGAGTACCTAAAAATTGTGGCACCATTTCGTTGTTGCTCAGGAGATAGGTTTAGGTTGGCCTCAAGCACTCTGCGTATGGCGACTAATTCTCTAAAGAAGTTTGATGTTGCTTTACCTGCTCCCCCTTCTACACTGTTAAAAAAATTCCTGAAATTTTACGGTAAAAGTTACTGGCATCCATGTTGCCAGTAACTTGTACCATAAAATCCTATGTTACTTTAAAATTTTGCGGTAGAATAAACAAGAGTTAGAAAATGCGAAATTATAACGGCAGGTTCGATCTCGAGACCTTCGGATTGGCAGTCGGCTTTGCTACCCACCATACGAGATAGGACACATGAGTAAGGAGAAATGCGGTGTTATGTGCTTTGCACAAGTCACGTGGTGTATCAATTGGCGCTGCAATCATTTTTTTTCGGTACAATTACTGTAATTTTTTTCTGTACTGTAAACGCTCCATTTTGCAGTAATATTTACCATAAAAGTTTCCTGAATTTTTAACAGTGTATTTCAACTCTGTGCCCGTCACACAGCAAGAGGAGAGAGCCAGTGTCCCCGTTGCTAGAGTGCTAACATGTTTTGAACTCGTATATCCAGCACCTACTTCATTGCATTAATTTTTAGTTCAAAAGTTTGGAACCTATAATGTTGCAAGATCATTGATTTTTTTAATACCTACATAACCTAATCTAAATATATACTCAAAGTCAAAGTTTAAGTCTTAATTCCTGATATGGTTTAAATGAACATCTTTTAGATTATATAGGGGAAGGAAACCATGTACAATAATATACAATATCATAGTCATTAAAAACGGCCAGCACTCTAGACTTTATTCCAGATTAGTACACCCCTTTCTTCCTGCACTAAATACTAGTTTGAAATTTAAAAAAAAGAAGGAAAAAAAAGAAGCTAGCGCGGTAAAGAAGTAATAAAAAAAATAATAAAAATATAAAGTAAAACAACCAATGGTGCAATTAAAAGGAGAATTAAACTGCACCCTTAACGCATAAATAAAATTTTAAAAGTAAATTTTTCTGATTACATATACGAAAAAGCCTCAAATGTAATGTTGTATTGAATGTCTAGATATTTGACATCATCGTTGTCTTGTGCCAGCTAGACTGGTAATTTTTTATTTGCTTCTTCACTTTTCCAACTGTACCATAGCTTGGTGTAAAGTCCGGCTTCCATACTACACAATTGCCATAAACACCCGTTTATAGGGTAGGCGACCATTCACAACACAACAACACATTAACACAAATAAAAGAAAATTGCAGGAGAGTGAGAAAACATCCATGGTTGAGCCGGGATTCGAACCCAGAACGTCCCCATCCGTAGTCAGATTTCTCTGACCACTAAACAAAGCGGTTGGCAGACATTTCATGAAATGGATAAGTAATTATGGATGAAAAAAGGAGGGGATCCACATGGTATGTATATGTTACCGTCAAAGTATGAAATCCATTATTTTATAGAATACCTAGTTATTTCATGGAATAACTGATCGTGTCCGTTAAAGTGTAAAATTTTCTTGTATTTCACGGTTTAACTAGTTATTTCATAGAATAACGATCTGCTGTCTGTTAAAGTGTAAAATAACCTATATTATATATCTTGCACGACAAATACATTTACCTTGCACCCCTAAAAATGTTCGTGTAAAACCAAGTGTGTCAGCAAAAAATGTTTTTGTTTTGAAATAATGTTCTTTGTAATTCCAAGTGTCATTTTAGCAATCCTTGTAACAAATGATTTTATGGTACGTTTCCGTAAATACCATTTATACGCTGCATAAATTAGATAAATCGCTTCTTTTTCATTTTAATTGTCTATCAATAGTTGATATATAGAATACCAAGTTATTTCATTTTAGATAAATTGTTTATTTTACACTTTAATTATTTCTCATTAGTTAATTTATAGAATACCTAGTTATTTCATAGAATAACTAGTTAAAGTGTCAAATTAATAACATATTACACACTTTAACGGACACGATCAGTTATTTCATGGAATAACTAGGTATTCTATAAAATAACTGTATTTTACACTTTAACGGTAACATATATAACAAATAAATGAAGGGCTCTGGGCAAGAATGTAATGCGCTACATGATGTTAATTTTTCAGTAGGCCAATTTTCAACTTATAAAAATATTTGTAGACGTTTCCAAAGGTATTGTACTTTCTATATTCTGCATTAATAAAACCAGATATGTTTTTCTCCAAATAACATAATCCATCGTCAAGTTTATTTCAATTTTAAATTTGAGAAACAAAAATTTTGATCGAAAATTCAATCCTCGTGCTTATCACATTTCTGCTCCGAGCGCTTCAAATGAGGCATTTGAAGTTATGTTAGTAGGCTATTTTGAAAATGTGTCAACCAAAAGCATAATTCAAAACACATTTTATAAACTAAATTAAGAACAGAAGCAGTGGAACTAAGCAGAAGTAAGAAAACATCAAATTAGTTTCACTACTCTCTTGTTGAAGGCACAATCTAAAACTAGCCTCGGAAATAATATTGTAACGGATCCGGTGCGACTTCCAACTTTCTTGAAAGGACGACACAGTTCTTGATTAAGAATACAGGAAATTTATTTACACTATGTACAGGGAAGATCGTCAACAACTGCTAAATTAATCATCAGCAATTAAGCAAATATCACACAACACCGTAAACTCAACGGTTACACACGTATTTACTTCCAAATACGAAAAACAACACAGCGAAATGCCTCGCAATAAACAGAGCTAATACGCTCTCAGTACAAATTCTCAATCGAAACTCAACTTTTTATCATGCGTAACGGATTTTTATAACATCGAAAAGTTTCTTCTCAACTATTCCAGAAAATGCTACACCATTCTACACTTTCTTATTTAATTCACAAATTTTATCAATGAAAAAAAATAGGGAGATCGTATACTTCAGTCAAATGAACGTGGGCTGTATATTCATTACAAGAAACTATTTACAGGTTACGTTGCTACAATAATTACTATTTACAGAATTTGTAACAATATTTTTCCCCCCTGAAATACAAAATATTAAATAAACCATGTGAATAGAGTAAATGATGTTTAATGGTTCTTAATATAACAAATAGAAACATGATTTTAGTTTTGCTATGTTTGTAGAACTATGTATTTAAAGTTAAGAAAATACCGCATGAAACATTAAAAATCCGATGAGATTAAATAGTCAATGCAATTTCTTGATTGAAAATGTTTCTTCAAGTTTACATTTCATTTATTTAGAAATAAAAACTTCATGCTATTTCTGAGCTTTGTGTTTAAAAAAAGTTTCTTTAATGTTATTCAAGCTTGAAGCTGCTTAGATTAAAGTAACATTTTTCCGTTCGTCCTTCCACAAAGCGGAACAAATATACAGCAGGAGACTAGGATTCAAGGAAAGAAGAACGAGAAAAATATTTGACTTCAGAAAGATTTTCGAAATTTAAAAGAAGAAATCAGGAAAAACTTCACAAAATAGCTGGAATTGTTCGTGCGTAGGTGAAATGTTTAAACATGAACAATCTTTCGAGCATCCCCCAGGAAATTTCACTTAATTTGTCTGACACAGACTTCGATTTCTAAAACTCTTACATTTGGGGATGACTAAATTTTAAATCCTCTTGAGAGAATCACTTGTTTGAAAATTTCAGCTGAGAATACGGATTGCACATTTTCTGAGTTCAATAGAGCTCATTACCACCAATAAATAAGCTTAAATACTAATTTTTAACTACTGAAAATAAACTAAATGAATGTAATTTTTCCTTTATAAATCGAAATAAATAGTTTAATAATTGCAAGAATCAGCAGAAAATCGCTTTTTTCTTCATATCGGTCACCATTTTTTCCCTCCTGTTTCGTTGAGCATAAATTTTCTATTTTCGAAAAACGAACATTTCGACTGTCAGAGAAGATTGGTTGTAATGGCTGTAGAGAAGAAATGAAATTTTAGTTATTGTTTTCTTTTATTTATTATCCTTTTTTTAGTTTTTACCAGAATGAGATCAAGAATTTTGGACGATGGACGGATTCGAGCGGATTTATGTTGGCCTATACGAAAAAAAGTTATGTCCAGTATATATATATATATATATATATATATATATATATATATATATATATATATATATATATATATATATATATATATATATATATATATATATATATATATATATATATATATATATATATATATATATATATATATAAAACGTAATAATAATACGGATTATACTTTCCTCGCAACAATATAATCAAAATATAATGTTGAAAATTGGGAAAACAAATCAAAATATACTCGTACATATAGCTATACAGTTATTATAACCTTGCTGGAGATATTTCAAACGAAAAGTGTCTAACACATACTTTTTATATTTATTTAATATCGAAACACCAAAGCAGTTCATAGAGTGACTGCATTTCAAATGCAGCTTAAAAACTATTTGCTATCCATATAAGAAAACAACCTAAATTGTGAGTGTGATTAAAATGTGTTTTAAAAAGAGTTAAAGATTAATTTTTATGTGAATCTTTTCCAGAGTTTTTCCATTGTGTTTTACACAAAGGCCAATGTTCTGTCCACTAGATAAATAACTGCAATAGTGTAATTAAAAAAATCATCCAGTGCAAAATACATCAATACAATTTATATACATAAAAAATATGTTCCATAAGTAATACGACCAACTTTATAAAAAAAATCATTTATTAAATAAATTCGTAAAAATAATCAAAAATCTTCAAAATAGCACCCTCTTTTGTTTCGATACACTTCTGGATGCGGAGTTTCCATGACAGGAAGGTATCCTGAAAGGTCTTTTCCGGAATTTCCTTTGGAGCCGATGTAACATGATGGATGGTACCGCCTGGATGCTTTCAATCGTGACCAAATATTTTCCTTTCATGGCTTCTATTAACCTTAGAAACAAAAAAAAGTCAGCGGGAGTCATGTCAGGACTATAGAGAGGTTGGGAAACCAATAGTGTGTGGGTGTTGGCCAGGAAGTCGTTGACAGTGAAGTCGCTGTGACTCGGCGCGTTGTCATGATGAAATTTCCGCGCTTTCTTGATATCGCTTCGGCAGCGGACAAAACTTAACTCACTATTTGATAGCGTACCGTTATTCTTTGCCATTACTCCTCAGAACGACCCGTTGTGCCATGTTACATAAACTCAAATCGGGGTTCAAGGAAACTCACGTTCTGACCATAAGGCAGCTCGCAGCCGAATGAGACCGGGCGCGTTTTGAAGCTAACAACACCCCCCCTCCATCTAACCCATTAGGATAGAACACGCTGCACCGTACCATTACATTATGACAAAAATAGTTGCATTACTTATGGAACGCACCTTGGATACAGTAACTAAAACATGTTTCCAGATTATTCGAGATTCGTGTATTGAGCGATTCATATGGGAGGAGAAACATGTAATTAGTGGAAATAAAATACGCTTTGTAAATTGTATAAGGTCTTCATAGTCAACAATTCATAGTGAGGCAGTTTATGAAGTGAAATTGGAAACTACTCGAGATTTATACAGTGAAATAGCCACATAGTGGAGCGATTTACGTCCGTGAATGTGGTCAAGGTCACCTTCACAAGAGGTAACTAAGTTGAATCAACTTTCAAACGTGCGGTTATCAGGAAGTGTAATCAGGTTGAAGAGTGAAGGAATTGTCCAGCATCCTTAAAACAACAGTCAACTCGTCAGGCACACCATGCACATGTGCCGCTACCATTCTCATCCAGATGAGTTGAATCATCTAAAAGGGCATTAGCAAGCAATCACTCTACACACGAGTAAACTAGTTCAATCAACTCGGTTCAGTTTTAATAGCGTTAAGGAGCAGCTGCTCGATTAAATTCAGCTTAGTCCAGTGTGATACATGAAATTATTTTTTGTATATCTTTTTCTTTCAAGAAGAAGAGTTGATTCAAATAACCAGTTGACCGGCAGCTTTTTCGAAAAGTTGATTCAGGTAAACCACCTTGTGTGCAGAAGGGAGAAAAGACAATTCCACGGCAACGGGCGCATATCTTAAGATACACCTGTTACTGAGGCAAAAAGTATTATTTAAAAATTTTTTTATGGAAATAATCAAAGTTTCATTGCATTACATAGTAGTAAAGTCCATGTCCTTCTACAATTCATACATTAAAACACGACTATAACATGTGTCTAGTTTTGTAGGGTGTTTTTTTTAAAGAATGGTAAATTTATAAAAATTGAATTCTTCTTAAACCATCGTTGTTTGATGTAAAAAAAGTGAGACATGCAGTTGTTGCCGAGTGATTGAAACATATTTTAAAAATCATTAAAGATGTGTTATTGCATAAATATTGTCTACAAAAAATGCGTATTTTTCATTATGAGTTGCTTGAATATCAAAAGTTTACAATTCGTTTCTTGAAAATTACTACAGAGAAACTAATTATTTAAAAGGATACATAATTTTTAACGAGAACTAGAAAATAGATGAAATGGTAGATTTCATATTTCGCATAATAAAAAGAAGCTCCACCCATAAAGTCCTGATAACTGCACAAACCTTTCGAGACATAAAATAAACTTTATTTAAACTTTCAGGATAGTTCCAATTTCGTTTCTCTTGTATTGTAAATATGAACATAAAGAGTATGGAGATGAAATTTATGGAGCAACCAAACGCAGAATATTAAATGTTACTTCGAGGAAAATCACCACTTTTCCTCTAAGTTCTTATTAACTAAAGTGCTTAAGGAACAAAATGCTTCTTTCATTTTATTTACTTAAGTCAGCAAAAGTTAATTCTCTTTTTGTATTTCTTCTACTCGGCTCTTTTGTCTAGCTTTTTTTAAACTTGTAATCACAGTAAAGTTCACCTTTCGAGTAAACTATTCTATTTCTTCATAAATCGAAAAAAAAACGAGCTGATGTGGGCTTCACACGACTTCCTTTTACTCCAATTTAATGTCATTTCCCCATTGTTGGCAATTTTAATGTGATTCAATTGTTTACTCTCTAAATATCACCAAAGTGGCCAAACTGAAACCAAATTTAAAATTAAAAAAAAAAAAACAATCGCTAAATATGTCGCCAAGTTGGCGACAGAACTTGGCCACCAAAATACTGGCGATATATCGCCAATAGTCCGACAAATTATAAGATCACTTGAGTTTACATCGAAATTAACAATGATTTCCCCCCAAAAAGGGGCAAAAGACCCCCTTAGAAACATCCGAATACAACCAAAAGGTGAGGTGCACAACTAGGTCTCACTAGGAGTCTACGTACCAAATTTCAACTTTCTAGGACATCCCGTTTTTGAGTTATGCGAGATACATACACACATACATACAGACGCACATACGCACATACATACGTACATACGGCCGTCACGAGAAAATTCGTTGTAATTAACTCGGGGGTCATCAAAATGGATATTTCGGGTGTCTATAGGTTCCTATACATATATCCACGTGTGGTCGGGTCGAAAAAAAAAAAAAACCTCAACATTCATTCGGGGGTGAGAAAAATGGCAATTAAGGCCGATTTTTGAGTGAAATTTTTTTCGCGAATACAATACTTCCTTTTTTGTAAAATGAAGTAAAAACACTTAAAAAACCTTATTTCTCTCTCTAACTCTCCCTACATATTTATAAATATATATCAGTGGCGTTGCTACGGGGGGAGGGGGTATTCTTCCCCAGGTGTCACTCGTCTGGGGGGTGGCACTCAAAGTGGGATTGGAAATTTTTGAAAAGCATAAATTACTTTAATTTAGAAAAAATAACTCAATTTGTCAAATTATAATTACTCTCAAACGCTGTTGGATCACCACAAGAGAGGGGAGCACTTGCGCTGGGGGGCATCTTCTGGAGGGGGACTGATACCAAACTGGATTTAAGAATTAATGAAAAATATAGATACTTTAGTGCTGACATTTTCCCCCAACATTTTAAATTATATTTTATCTTTCAAACAGAATAGCACCACTACGGAGGGTGGGGGATGCATTTGTTCTAACTTATATTTTTCTAGGGAGACACACACACAAGTTTCTGACACGCATCAGAAAAAAAAAAAAAATATCTTTTTTTCTTATTTTGTTGAATTCATCATCCGTTTGACAAAAATACTGCCATCCGATTGCGCCAAAATATTTGAAACCATTTTTTTATAGCAGCACTTGATGTTTTATTACTATTTTAGATTTTTTCGGATTATTTTGAATAGGGAGGCTTGTTTAGAAATGTAGTATTCATATAGATGTGTGAAGAAAAGTTTTACTTGTGTTTAAATCGGGAAAAGCGAGATGATAAACCCAGTGCACCAAATTTAAGTAAAAATCTAATTTTAAACATAATTTAAGCCTCCGGCCTAAACTGTAAGATTAGTCAGAATGGATGTGACTGTTAGTCGTTCTGTCCGTCAGTCTTAGACTGTTAGTCATAAAATTTTTTACGTAAGTTGGTAACTGGTAACCTTTTTTTTTATTTGTTGTATCATGTTTTCCTTTTTCTGTAATGTACTGTCTAACGGTCTCATATTTGATCCCTTTCTTTATTTTACAGTAACTCCATATCATCCCGTATTTTAATTAGTTATTTTAAATCAGTTTTATAAACAAATATGAGGCAGTGAGAAGCAAAGGGATGTAAGTGGCGAAATTAAAAATTTGGAGATGACCAATACACACTATAGGTGAACCTCTCCTCTGTCTTGGGGCAAGAAATGGTAGTAGTAGCCCTGGTAGTTGCTGCTATACAGCATGATTTGAAAAAAAAAATCTATGAAAGTTTACCTAGGATGTTATGTTTAAACGCGTTTTACTCAAAACTTGAAAATGTCTACTTACATCCCTTTGCTTCTCACTGCCTCCTATGTTCTTTGGCTGAAAATCTTATTGAAGAATACATTGTGTGTGCTAGAATTACACGCGACAAAGCTTTATGCTACTAAAGAAGACAACGACATTATCGAAGTTGGCAATGCTGCTTGTGGGAAAGTATTGAAGTTGTCTAACTTGAATTTCTGGAGTTGTACTAAATAACTAAGCAATTGATCAACGGCTCTAAAACTGTGAATATATTTTACACATTAGTCTTTGTTCATTAAATCATTTTTTTTTGTCACGGCTATCAAAATAGTTGTTTTATTTGCATTTTTAGAGCTTTTATTTAAATGAATTTTTGGGCTTTTAAACGTTTCTAAAAGATGGCCTACAAACGCCTTTTTAAGAACTCAGTTTTGAGATTTCCCAGGGTGGGCCCCCAAACCTCTTCAACCCCTAACGTTTTCTAGACCAAGGATAGTCCAAAATGTCTTTTTAAGATTAAAACTTAGAAACTTTTCCGGGGGTGGGCACTCAAACCTCTTTTGCCCGTAACATGGCCAAAGCTCAGAATTGCTGCCATTCCATCCATTCTATCGAACGACACACTGCCCTCACACGGAGAGCCTGGGGGGCCATAGCCTATGATAGCCGGTCCATTCTAGTTGTGGGACGTGGAACCATAATGACCCAGCTTTATGTTGATGACATTCTGCAACCACATGTAGGACTGTTCCTAAATGGTGTCCCAGGAGCAATTTTTCCAGCAAGATATTGCTCTCCCACATATAGCTAGAGTTGCTCAAGACTTCTTATACGTACTTTTGAGATTCTTCCATGGCCTTCTCAATTCCCTGACTTGTCCCTTATAGATCATGTATGGGATGATCAGCTGAAACATCAGATGCCGCCATACTACTGTAAGGCTGCTTGAAATTTGAAAGTCCATATGCCTCAAGACAACAACAGACGTTTAAAAACCTCGCTCCATGTTGCGGTATTATTGCAGCAAAAGGTGTCCAACGCGCTACTGATAAAGCACTATATTTATCTCCTTTCTTAGCCGGTATTTTTTAATTGTCTGGATTTTGAGATTAAGTGTATCTCTTACCTGTGTATTATTCTGTTAAATTTCACTTCAATTTAATGCTTTCTTCTTGGAGCACTATTTTCAATGTTCCTGAGTGTATAGTGGCCTTAACTTGAAGTTTTTCGATGCACTCGTCATACCTCAACTATTTCCGCGATAATGAGATTTTCACAGAATAATTGTGTTTGTCCTATAAAAGTGACTATGACTAATATTTATTTTAATTAAATCGCAGACTTTTTTTTTGAAAAAAAAAAAAGTCATGTTACTAAACATCTGTCTTTTCATATATAAAGAAAAAAGCTCATGAATAAAACTTGGCATTGACTGCTCCAGTTCTAGCAAGGTTGCATCTAGTGCAATAAAAAAAAAAAAAAAAAAAACCAATATCGCAGCACAATACTGGTTTTTGTTTCCCCAAAAAAATTCTCTTACTATACTGAAAAGCAGGATATGTTGCATTAATTACTTTTATTGATATTCAAATTCGTTTCTAACGAATTACGCTTTTTTTTTTCATTTCAACCCACGCATTTAGAATTTAAGAACTCTTATTTAATCAAATTTACACCTTATTGCTCAGCAATGCAAAGGACTATCTTTATAGGTTTAAATAAAATAAGAATAATTCACTGTATTTGATAAATTGAATGAAGTGTTGATTAAGATAGTGATTTACCATTAGCCTTCAAGTAAATTTATACAATGTAATAAAATACGTGTCTCGAATGGTGCAGAACATTTTATCTCTTAAAAGAAAAAAAATTCTTCTACATGAAGGAAAAATGTTAAGTTTATCAGTAATCAAGGTTGACAGTGTTGCTGAAAGTAAAATTGTCACTAAATTGAGCCCAAGTTTTCCATTTATCACTTAGAGTTAGTAAGTTTGTTATTTCAATGTACTAATAATTTAACTAAATTTAAAAACAAGACAAAAAGTAATTGTTATGTATTTTAAAAATATGTCAAACATTACAGCAAACATAATGCCAAAAAAAAAAAAAAAGAAAAAAACTGTACCGAACATTTTTTCAATGCGTGAAAATAATAATAACAATGATAATAATGTATTATAATGGATTGTAATGATAATTATGTACCTATAAGTTCATTTGGTAGTGCTTATTTGATGCATTTTCGCGTATTTTCTTGCTTTTTCACCACTACCCAAAGTCGATTACTTTGAACTGAGTACTGTAGCATTCTTGCTAATTATACTGTACCATTTCTTAGATGTTGTTTTGAATGAAACCCTTATTTATTTTATTATTAGTGAGAAAGCGTGTTATTTTGCTCTTTTTCATGCTATTACACTGGATACTAAACCGCATTATCTGAGTGCGTTGAAAGTCTTGGATATTAACGGAAAAGTCATGGTTATTAAAGATAAAAATATGCAAACCTTATTAAGTTGGCTTTGTCCGATACCCAAAATATAATAAGGCTGCTCGTTAATAAAGCTACGCGCGGATATGAAGTTCGTTAACGTTAAAACTATATATAAATCCCTGAACAATATAAAACTGTAGTGCATCTAAGAGTATTAATTTGAAACAAAGTTTTTCAGCAATTGTAATAATTACTTGCGTCACATAGAATTGTAAAGAAATACTGTATCAAATGGTATATTTCAATAGCTAAAGAGGCAGCTAAGAGATACAGCAGTCGCTTTTTTGATTTTTTGAGTGGGTTTTATATTAAAAATTAACATTTGTTTTTCTAAAAGGAACAAAATTTATCTTTCAAAATATTGTCCAGTGCCTTATGCAGAATTTAAAAATATTGCATCTTAACGTTTAACTTTTAGTGCAATAGAAACACCTTAGAGTGGAATGCTTACTAATTATGTGTGTGTTTAGATGCTAGCATAATGTGATGTTTAAAAAACAATAAAATTATTACTTTATGTTTTTTCATAAATAAATAATAACAAACACAGTCTGACGACAGGCAGTTTTCACTAATTGGTTAATTCTTTTGTGAACACAAGTTAAAGATAACTTATATCTAAAATTAAAATTAAAAAAGCATTTTTGATGGAGACCTTGAGGAAACCTTTTATCGTTTTAAACTTTCAACACGAACGACATCGAGATCTAACTGAGAATATATTTTTATTCATACGAAAAATTTTGTGCTACATGTAAAAGAGGTGCATTTAGTTCTTGTCCTTTAATGTCGATTTTCGTCCATTGAAGCCCTAAGGTAAGCAAAAGGTTTATGACCTAGTATCTCGCTAATTACTGGTTAAGTTGGCTTCAATTTTGTCATCATTAATCACACAAGAGTTACAAAAAAAAGTGAAAACTTTAATTTCAGTTATACATTTTAGCAGTTTTAACGAAGAAAGTTGAGTTTACCTTATAAGAACCGCGGGTATGTAATAAAACAAACTCTGAAGAAATGCTAAAAAATACTATTAAACTGAAAAAAAATTGAAAAATTCATTACTCGGAATATAAAAGTATATTAAACTACATTTTATAAAGTCAAAATATTATCTAAAACTTCATTTTTACTTCCAATAAATGGAAGAAATTTCAACTGTCCCACTCGAGGCACTGACAAAGAGTTATCCTCCGTTATTTGGTCACTCCTGCACACAGTTCGTGTACATACGTGCAGCATTTGAAGCATACGCACCGATCCTGTGGTATCTTAATAAGGACACCGGAGTCTTAACAATACCAATCAGGACCTTATTGGGCTGTATATACTTTCCCCGGACCATCAAATCATAAATAAAAATGACATTTTACAACGACATTATACTTTTTGAATTCAAACTACATAAGTTAGGCTTTTTCTTTTAAAATTAACAACTTTTTTATACTATTAAACGGTAATGAACCACGTGACAAAACTCTTCTGTTCTCTCTACGCGTTTGCCTGTTGATAACAAACTACTTATTGATAAAAATGTATCATCAGGTAGACTTTTTGATGACGATAAAATAATGATCTAACGAATTTAGGCTAAGCTACAAACACAAAATGATTAGTAGCCCAGCTTACTTCAAATTAAAATATGAATTCAATAGAGCAAAACAAAACAATTAATTATTCCATAAATTGCATAAAACAATTAAATATTGTAAACAGTTTTTTTCTGAGATGGCGGCAAATTCTTCAGCTACGAGTTTCCCTGTTGATAACAAACTACTTATTGAATACGCTTTATCAGCAAGTAGACGTTTTAATTACGATAAAATCACGATCTAGCGAATTTAGACTAACTAGATAAATAAATTGATGAAATGCACAACTTACTTCAAAATAAAACATCAAAACTAATCAATTATTGTCAATAGGTAATCAGTTTTGTTCTGCTATTGCAGCACAGTTTGGCCTAATATAAGAAACTCTTAGCAAATTTTACTTAGTCCCCAAAATCAAAGAAATAAACTCCGAAGCAACAAAAACCAAAACAAATATATTTTTTGAAGTACCATCAATTACATGTGAAACCATCTTAAAACAGATAAAGACAAGTCGCAATTTAATTTAGTAATAATTTAATACCCAATTAAATAATCTGAGCCAAGAATCATTTCCATTCCTTATAGAAACTCACCAGTTCTGATATCGTTTCCTAATTCTTTTCCCTCAAAGAATTTTCAGAATCTTGCTCTGTTCCAAGAATGATGACCGTTCCTGATTGATTAGGGATGTGCATATGTCATGACTTCTGGTTCCGTTGGGTATTCTTATAAGATTAAGGTTATCATTCTTTCTTTTGTGTTTATTTTTTCGCGTTAAATATTTACTGCATTTATTGTGCAGCAGACATTTTCTTATGTTTTCTTTTAATTAAATGGCATAAAACTCATTAATTCATCCACCTCCGTTAAAAAAAAAACAATACGTTTTGAAAACGCATTATTTGCCAGCATATTATAATTAATTGCGATATTATATTTTTGCGAATAAAATAATATTGAAAAAGGGGGAAACGAAAAATGAGTTTTGAAGCATCTGGGGTCTAAAATGTTGTCTTTTATTATTCATCACCAAACTTTAAGCCTCCTAGTATCTTTAAGTTTTAAAGGGCCCCAAAATGTTCAAAAGTGCAGAAAAAAAAGATCTTTTTCGAATTTTTTTTCAAAATTAAAAAGAGAAAATTTTGAAAAGATTCATGGTGTAAATATTACCTCTAGGTAAAATTATTCTCTCTTAAAATTTCAATCCAACGAATTTACCTTCTTTGGGTTTCTCATGAGTCCCAAACTCTAAGAAGGGAATACAGTTAGGAAAAAGTATTTTTCTTATTGACACATTACTGAACTGTTTAAATGCACACTGTATATGCTTAAAATCCTCCAATGTAATCTATATTTATGTAAATGTTTCATATTCAACAGCTTTTCTTTGAAAGACGATGAATGTCCTTTTTAAAAATCTTGTTGTCCCGTTTAAGGACACATATGACTCACTGAAGAATTTTATTTTAAATAAAAAATAATCAAATTCTTTTATGAAAAATCTCCAAAAAAAAAAAAAAAAAAACATGACACAAAGAAAAAGCAATTCTATCATGGAGTCATTTTTTGAAAAAAAAAAATTAATGTATTTTGCAAAATAAAGCACCGCAAAAAAAAAAAAAAAAAATCACAGGTGCTCTTTTCCCGCACTTAAGGCATTTTGTTTGTGACTTTCGGTTGTGATTTAAGACTCCCTGCTACAATTTCAATCAGCGACAAGTTTAAAGAAAAATAAAATTGTCTTGAAACATAAACCCTTTTACTACGGTACTAAAATGTCATAGGTACAAAGCTGAAGAAAAGGACTACAAGACAATATATATAATTATAATAACAAAACTTAACGAAACGCACAAATAAACGAACATGTATACTGTTTAGTAAAGTTCAACAGCAAATAAAGTGCAAATTTCCGTTTAGAACTCAGCTTAGATGATTAAATGATGAAAGGAATAATGTTGAACATGTGAATATAAGAAAATGGAGGAACCTGATCAGCAGGAGAGCAGAATGGAAGAACGCTACGAGGAAGGCCTTTGCCCATCATTAGTTACCCTGCCGATGATTCTGATGAATGAACACGTTGGCAACGTGTTCATTCAGTACACTCAATTTAGTGAGTACACTCAAGTTAATCAAGTACACTCAAACCTGTATTCTTTGGGCCTTTTTTTTCTGCGGAATATGAAAATTTCAATCGGATTGGGACTCAATTGAGGAAATTCTTTTTAAAACGGACGAAACTCCTTATAAAACAAATGTTTTTTTTTTTTTTATGCAGTCCCTATCCATCGCACAAAAACAGGTTTGAGTGTACACCCAACCTTTAGATCGTCCGTTTTAAAGATAACTTCGTCCGTTTTGTATATAATTTCGTCAATTGAGTTCAATCTGATTGAAATTTTCATATACCGCACAAAAAAGTTCGCACAAAAAAAAAAAAAAAAGACCGCACAGAAACAGGTTTGAGTGTATTACAAAATAACTAAGCAATCGGAAATTTTTGATAAGTGTACGGAACAAACCCATTCATAAAAAAGAAGAAGAATTAGTGACTTTAAAAAATCACTGGAGTGCATTTCATTCTGTACATTTTTTGTTTCTCTTTACAAAACGGTAAATAGGAGATAAACTGAAGTTCAAAACGTTCACTGAATAAATCACGCTCTTCACCGAACAGAAACGTATTTATAGAGTTCTTTCAAAAGAATGAACAAAGAGGACATCAAAGTAAGGAAAAAGCGAAAATTTTCTTTTATGCAAAACCATTTTGCGTACAAATACCAAGAGATTTACAGAATTCTTTGACTCAATATTTAGAGAGAATATAAAACTATTCATCCATATTTAATAGTTTAAATTCAGTTACTTTTGAATTATGTCATTGTTTATTTTTATTTTTCAAAATAGTCCTAAAGATTCAAGCAACTAAGCGTTTTGAGTGTCATTCTGCGTCTTTGAAATATGTTGTGGTAACGGTTTTTCAGTGACAGATATAAAGAATTGGTTAGTATTTTGCCCTTTTTTTATTTTTTACGTTGGTCAAAATTTTGCTTCAGTAGAAAACTTTTTTTCTGAAGAATGTCTTCAGAAATTTTTTGTTATTTTTTATTTTCTACCTTTTTATTTTATTCCCCCTGCTCCTTTTTTACAGAAACATGTAAAACAAAATGTAAAATTTGATCCTAAGAAGAAAATCAAGAAATAAAATTTGGCTTTCTTCTTGCGAAATTAATTGCACATCGCTATGTTCACTAATGCATTCCTCTCAAATTACAAATAAGTCGCTTAAAAGAAGAGAGAACGATTTAAAAAAAAACATAAGAAAAAAATAAACATGTTTAACTCCAAAAATACTGTAGTTTTTATTGCTTTCATCAATTAGCTCGAATCAAACCTTTCAGCTCTAATTTAAGAGTTTCACAAACATAAAAGAAAGAATTAGTTTTTGGGTTTAAAAAAAAAAATACGTCACTCACTTTAGTAAGGAGAAAGATTTATTTTTCATTTAGTTGGTTTACAAAGGTATAAAAAAATCCATGCATGAGAAAAATGCATAAATTCCAAACACAATATTTTATTGGGGAAAACAGAAACAAATTGAACTTTAATAACTTAAACAAATTTTTGTAGTGTTTTTAGTGTAACCGTGAAATACGATATTTCCAAAAGAAGAAACACTTTGTTCTTTTTTTTTTAATTAAAGTTAATGAATACCATGATTTTAATCAATTTGAAACAATATAAAAATAAGAAGTAAAATAAAAGAAAGGAACAAACGAAAAAAAAATCTGCATTGGTGTTCTGAGGAGCTTTTAGTGAACAAATTATTCAAAATTTCCTTCAAACAAGCAAATAGATAAATAAGATTATGCACTATCTTTATTGAAAATAATTTAATGTTAAAGTGATGCGCAGCCTTTGCTAAAACATCACCACTGTGACCTCAATTCATATTTTGACTTTAGCATAGCGCATTATGACTGTTACTCACTGTATGTTTTATTATAACTTGTTTTTGAGGGGAATAGGAAATGTCACTGTATCTCAATATCAAATAAATAAATTAATCAATAAAATAACAACAATAAAATAAAATAGAAATAAAAATAAATAAAATAAACAAAAAATCAGTTGCTAAATCTGCATATAAATAGATTAGCTTCCAAGTTTCGTCTTTATTTAGTCTAATAAATGACTACTTCAACTACATTCATAGGTAAATGATCTGAAAAGTTTGATAGCACCTTTAGTCTTTCCAAAAAATCGACAAATCTATTTTAAGCAACGGGATTCTTTATTTTTCTTGTATTTAAAATATACGAATGAAATATTTAACGATGACAGGTAAATATGGCATCAGAACATATAGACCAAGAGCTGACCCCCCAAAACACGATTTATCTCTTTTATGGCTTGTGGCCGGTTAAAATAATAAAAAAATGCAATTTAAAACTTTGGCTCGAATCCCCCCCACTAATTTTGGGTCAAACGGCTGCGTGGGTGGGTGAAAGATCAAAAAAATGAAAAATATCAAAGTGATGAGTTAAATGGCTAAAAACTATATAATAGCATTAAATTAATAAAAAAAAAACCCGTAGCGAATTTCCCCCCCCCCAGCTATGTTGGGGCGAACGTGGTGCCCCCCAGGGGTAAAGTATCGATTATTAAACTTAAAAAAAAATGATCACTTTCGTGGGGGGGAATTTTACAGGGTATTAGTTTCATTATTTTGATTGCCGAAAAAAATTCCCCCCCAGTAACTATGGGTCAATTTGTCAAAAATAATTTTTTTTGTTCCTCTTTATTTGGTTCAAGTCGAGTATTATTCGAACTTACGCATGACTGTTTAAGTTGCAAAAAAAAAAAAAAAAACCCCAAAGTTTGAACGTTTTTTCATTAAAAAAAACTCGTAGCAATCCCCCCCACACCTATGGAGGGGGTTGCTACGCGATGCGCAGTTTTACAACGTGGTGCCCCCCCCCCAGGGGTGAATTGTCGATTGATTAAATTAAAAATAAATGATCACTTTCGTGGAGGGAATTTTACAGAGTATACATTTAATTGCAAAACAAAATATCTCCTCCCCAGCAATTATGAGTCTACTAGCTGCATTGCCAGGCGTTGCACGGTCTACCTCAAAAATGTACGTGTATTCGGCGTTCCAAGCATTTTATACAATTATATAATTTTTCTCGCTTTCATTACATTACTTATTGCTGCTCCACTCCTATTAGTCAAAGCGCAATGTTATATAGCCTATAGCCTTCTCAATAAATGGACTATTCAACACAAAATGAATTTTTCAGTTCGAACCCGTCGTCCCTGTAGACCAAGAGCTGAGCCCCCAAAACACGGTTTATCTGTTTTATGGCGGGTGGCCGGTTAAAATAATAAAAAAATTTGATTAAAAATTTTGGCTCTAATCCCCCCCCCCTCCGCCCACTATTTTCGGGTCACACGCTGCATGGGTGGATGAAAGGTCAAAATAAAAGAAAAATATTAACATAAGTGAAATTGCTAAAAAGTATATAATAACATTAAATTAATTAAAAAAAACCACGTAGCAAATCTCCCCTCCAGCTATGTTGGGGCGAATGTGGGAGTCCCCCCCCCCAGAAGTGAATATCGATTGTTAAAATTAAAAAAAAAATCACTTTCGTGGGGCTGGGGGTGGGGAACTTTACAGGGTATTTGTTTCATTATTTTGATTTCCAAAAAATCTCCCCTCCCCCAGTAACTATGGGTAAATTTGTCAAAAAAAAAGTTTTTTGCTTCTCTTTATTTGGTCCGAGTCCAGTACTATTCGAACTTTCCCATGACCTCTTAAATTGTAAAAAACAATTGCAATTATTTATTCTGTAAAAAAAACACGTAGAAAATCCCCCCCAGCTATGTTAGGGCGAACTTGTTGCCCCCCAGGAGTGAATTATTGATTGATTAAATAAAAAAAAAGATTACTTTCGTAGAGAGGAGGGATTTTCTCAGAGTTTACATTTGATTGTAGCAGGAAAAAAAATCCCCCCCCCAAAAAATGTTTTTAATTTAAATTAGAAATTTTGAAATATTTTTCAAAATGAAACGAAGCAATTCAGCGTCCGTACATCTGCTTCTACCATTGTGTGCTCAGCATGACAAGAATGAAGGGGAAAGTATACGCCTGTGATGATTTCTTCTTGCTGTTTCGAGGGCAGTTTCGTCAGTGATCAACTGTAGCCAACACAGTGAAGTCGTTATAGCTGTTGGTTTTTCTTTTCGGAGGACGCTGTACCGCATTCTTAAACTGAAAACGTAAAAAAAATCCTTTTTTCAAAAATATATTTTGATGTTTTTATATTATGTGTGTTTTAAAGGGTAATTTTAAGTGTAGCCAGCCACCAGATAAAAGATAATGTTTTGACAGAAACTTTATTTGAAGGAATAAAAGTTTCAAAGATTCGAAAACACTGAAAACTGAAATTCCGTGATTTAGATTTTTCCGAGTTCTTAACAGAAGCAGATTTATATCATCGAGATTGCAGGAACATTTTTATCAAACTAGATAGACACTATCACAACCAATATGCTGAAGGTAAATAAATCTATATGAATTTCCAAATTATTATTTTAAAAATTCATTTAACGCATCGGATTAACGCATTAACATTTACAAGTAAAAAAGTCGTTATTGCAATTTTAACATAAAATCACTTTTGTTTGTGAAATAAACTCATAATTACTGGGGTAGGGGGAGATTTTTTTTTTTTTTTGTTGCAATTAAAACAATTAAATGTATACTCTAGAGATAATATACTAAATTATCTTTTATCTGGTGGCTGGCTACACTTAAAATTACCCTTTAAAACACTTATAATATAAAAACAGCAAAATATATTTTTGAAAAAAGGATTTTTTTTACGTTTTCAGTTTAAGGATGCGGTACAGTGTGCTCCGAAAAGAAAAACCAACAGCTATAACGACTTCACTGTGTTGGCTACAGTTGATCACTGACGAAACTGCCCTCGAAACAGCAAGAAGAAATCATCACAGGCGTATACTTTCCCCTTCATTCTTTTCATGCTGAGCACACAATGGTAGAAGCAGATGTACGGACGCTGAATTGCTTCCTTTCATTTTGAAAAATATTTCAAAATTTCTAATTTAAATTAAAAACATTTTTTTTGGGGGGGGGGATATTTTTTCCTGCTACAATCAAATGTAAACTCTGAGAAAATCCCTCCTCTCTACGAAAGTAATCTTTTTTTTTTTATTTAATCAATCGATAATTCACTCCTGGGGGGCAACAAGTTCGCCCTAACATAGCTGGGGGGGGGGATTTTCTACGTGTTTTTTTACAGAATAAATAATTGCAATTGTTTTTTACAATTTAAGAGGTCATGGGAAAGTTCGAATAGTACTGGACTCGGACCAAATAAAGAGAAACAAAAAACTTTTTTTTTTTTTTGACAAATTTACCCATAGTTACTGGGGGCGGGGAGATTTTTTGGAAATCAAAATAATGAAACAAATACCCTGTAAAGTTCCCCATCCCCAACCCCACGAAAGTGATTTTTTTTTTTAATTTTAACAATCGATATTCACTTCTGGGGGGGGGGGGCTCCCACATTCGCCCCAACATAGCTGGAGGGGAGATTTGCTACGTGGTTTTTTTTTAATTAATTTAATGTTATTATATACTTTTTAGCAATTTCACTTATGTTAATATTTTTCTTTTATTTTGACCTTTCATCCACCCATGCAGCGTGTGACCCGAAAATAGTGGGCGGAGGGGGGGGGGGATTAGAGCCAAAATTTTTAATCACATTTTTTTATTATTTTAACCGGCCACCCGCCATAAAACAGATAAACCGTGTTTTGGGGGCTCAGCTCTTGGTCTACAGGGACGACGGGTTCGAACTGAAAAATTCATTTTGCGTTGAATAGTCCATTTATTGAGAAGGCTATAGGCTATATAACATTGCGCTTTGACTAATAGGAGTGGAGCAGCAATAAGTAATGTAATGAAAGCGAGAAAATTTATATAATTGTATAAAATGCTTGGAACGCCGAATACACGTACATTTTTGAGGTAGACCGTGCAACGCCTGGCAATGCTTCTAGTAGATTCATAATTGCTGGGGAGGAGATATTTTGTTTTGCAATTAAATGTATACTCTGTAAAATTCCCTCCACGAAAGTGATCATTTATTTTTAATTTAATTAATCGACAATTCATCCCTGGGGGGAGGGGCACCACGTTGTAAAACTGCGCACCGCGTAGCAACCCCCTCCATAGGTGTGGGGGGGGGGGATTGCTACGAGTTTTTTTTAATGAAAAAACGTTCCAACTTTGGGGGGTTTTTTTTGCAACTTAAACAGTCATGCGTAAGTTCGAATAATACTCGACTTGAACCAAATAAAGAGGAACAAAAAAAATTTTTTTTTGGCAAATTGACCCATAGTTACTGGGGGGAATTTTTTTTGTCAATCAAAATAATGAAACTAATACCCTGTAAAATTCCCCCCCACGAAAGTGATCATTTTTTTTTAAGTTTAATAATCGATACTTTACCCCTGGGGGGCACTACGTTCGCCCCAACATAGCTGGGGGGGGGGGAAATTCGCTACGGGTTTTTTTTTTATTAATTTAATGCTATTATATAGTTTTTAGCCATTTAACTCATCACTTTGATATTTTTCATTTTTTTGATCTTTCACCCACCCACGCAGCCGTTTGACCCAAAATTAGTGGGGGGGATTCGAGCCAAAGTTTTAAATTGCATTTTTTTATTATTTTAACCGGCCACAAGCCATAAAAGAGATAAATCGTGTTTTGGGGGGTCAGCTCTTGGTCTAATATTGATTAAATAGAATATCTAAGAAATATGAAGAAAGATATTTATCCTGTTGTGAAACCTTAATTTGGTAGAGGTTTCGGACTTATATTCTTTATTCTAGTGTGTTTTCAAATTTATTTTTTACACGAACTGTGTTGCATAACTCTTATAGCTGGCCAAAATTAGCTGACGATAAACTTGAATTTTTCAAATATTTTTTAGCCTCTGGAGGAAGTGTTTGATACTGGAACATGTAATAAAAGGCTTAATGATAATAAAGATATCGTTTATGCCTAAGAATGTAAAGCGTAAGACTGGTTTAATCGTTTTTCTAAGTGTTAAGTTGAGCAAGTGTTGCGGAAAAACTCATAAACAATTAAACTTTTCGAGTAAAACTGAACTACATTTTTGTGTTATTTGCAGGTCTAAAGGAAAGAAAATTTCGTTTTGCGTGCGTTACGTCATGCTTAAATCTGTGTCCCTGAGCCAAAAGGACGTAAGTCACATCATGATAATTTTAGAGAAGAGGAGGAAAACTTTTTTCGAGCCTATGCAAAGGATGGGACACGTAATCTTTTAACCCTAGTAAAAAATTGAAAAGGATTTTTTTAAAAGACTGACGTTCACATGGCTCGATGTGGAATATGCTTCTACATACGATGCCCTAGTAAAGGGAAAATCGTAATTTTTGGACTTACGTCCTTCTGGCTCTGAGGTACAGAAATGCCGATCATTTATTAGAGTTTTTTAAAATAGAGTTTCAATGTAGAAACAGCATCTCTCTCAACATGTTTTAAAAAAGTAAAGCCCTGGAAGTTCAAAATGAAAATTCTAAATCAAAAGCATACGCATTGTGAACACATTACTTTGTTATGTTCTCTTTCATAACATGAATTCATCGGAAAAAGTAGAATTTGTTACACAGAAAAATCTATGCGGAAATGGCCTGAATGCTCATAAAGGTTTCTATAAATTAAGTTATTTGTGCTATGTTTGCAAGGGTAAACAAAACACTTTATTTCATGATTCTCGTAACGATGTTTCTCAAACTGTATTTCGTTCAGACTCGGAAGGTCGAAATTTACGTCACATGTCGGGTGATACTATTTCTGACTGTTTCACTGTTTCTGCAGGTCAGCAATGTAAATGTAACAGCGATACAAATGCAACTTTTGTATCTCGCTCACAATAAATGGGAAATTTAAAAAAAAAAAAATGCGATTATGAATCAAACGCAGTGCTGTTTAAGTAATTTTGACTTCCTGAAACATAGACGAAAGCATTTTACAAGAAATACACAAAACATATTATTTATGAGGAATTAGCAGATTCAAGAATTTCCGGAGAAAATATGCAAATCAGGGTCCAACATCTGTAAAGATGTATTTCAGTTGGGTCACCTAAATGAAGCCATATAGCGTTTACTGCCACGGTTTTGGGTTAAAATGTGATTGCCTAAGCAGTAAACTGCAATTTCCTTTTAATTTTTCTGTCAAAACTCTCTATACTGACTTGCTAAGCGCAAAAGTCGTACCTGCAAAAAAGTTTAAAATGAGAAATTGGGGTTTAAAGTTTAGCGCCTCCATGTATTGATTCAGATACTACTTTTTCAAAAATTAAAAAATATATATATCTCCCACTGACAAATGGCCATAAAACATTGCATTTAGGTGAAGTGTGTGACGAAGAGCAACTAGGTGATCATAACTCAATTTTAATAAAATGTACAGATACGACTTTTGTGCTTAATACGGCAGTAGAGCGCATAACCGCAAACCGTTCTCACAACTAATGAATGCTAGCTGTATTGCTCGGAATAGAACGGTCTATCTTATATAATAAAAAAACTGAGCGTATGTACATATGTCTGAGTTACTTTTCCCGAACGCCCGTGAACTGACCATCGAACCAGGTAGCAATAGATTCGTAATTATCCGGTATTTATGTTTGGCTATTTAACATAATCCTCCGATAACAATTAGCGGAAAAATCAATAAAGAACTATTAATTATGATACTTAGAATTTCGACAGAAAATCCCTATTTTTCGAAGGCTTTACTCCATTCAAATTCCTGTTATCAGGGGAATTTAAATGTTTCCTTTTTGGTTAATTTTCCGCAATCTGCCGCAAAACTTTACTGACTTTTTTTTCTTTTTCGTTCAAGCTTGATTGTTGAACACGTGTCACTTGACATAACTTTTATTTTCGAATTACACCGCGCAAAGCCGGGCGACGCAGGTAGTCGCAAAAATAAAAGTTGTGTCAAGTGACGCAGGTCCAACAACAAGGCTTAAATAAAGGGTAAAAAATGTGCAAAATTTCCCATCAATATGTATAAATGAATATATATGTATAAGTTTAATGCCTCAAAATTTAAATTTACTCGTCTTTCGATTATTTTTTTCTAATTCCAAAATTCCACTCACATTTATTAATACCTTTCCATTTTACAGATTTTCTGGCTACAACCTCCCTATGAATTCCTGTCCGTAAAAAGAACTCTTTGCCAAATTTTGCAAAAATCTGATTTAAACTATGGATTTGCAATAACAAACAAACAACTGCTTAATAAATGCATTTATAATATATAGATTTTTAACATATGAAAATAAATCATAGAATTACATAAAAATTGTTTACAACGGTACATATATTAGAGCATAATATAGTTTAATACAAAATGTATTTTTTTTTCTACAGTCAATTTGAAAACTTCTAAAACGGTAGTTTTATGCTTTTTTAAATTCAAATTCTTGAACTTATTCTTGAAGTATGAAAAGAATAATAATAATAGTAGGGATGTACGTGTTTATTTATTTACTATTAGTATTATTCTTTGATAATAATAAAAAAATCATTGGCAAACATTTAAAGCAATAAACTGCACAAAAGAGTCAAAAGGAAGTATTTCAATTTAAGTCTTCTCTTTGGTAAACAAAACGAAACATGTCAACAGAATCAATTAGACTTTTGAGAAATATTTATAAAAAAAAATGTTTGAGATTGACTTAATCCCCAACTAGATATACTTGTGAATTAAGTTTGCATAAAGTCGTTTTGTAAATTAAGTTGTTTTTCTTCTTATTTTATCGCGATCTACATCTAGAAGTCTAGAATTTATGTTTAAATGAACACATTATTTAAATGTATCCCTTCATGGAACTAAATTCTATGACTTTTGAATCAAAAATAATTCAAATTGGTGTAAGGGAAAATGTGATTTAACAATTTTTAAGCGATTGTCGATTACAGATCGAACACATTTGATTAAAAGAATATTGTTTTTCCGTTTACGAAAAGTTTTTGTTTCTAAACTACTCACGAGAATAATAAAAGCTGGATGAAACTTTTAATGAGGAAATTATCCTCTTGTATGTTCCGGTATTTTGTATGGATATGTATTTTTTCAGTGATGTTCAACTCGCGTAACTTTACGTGTTTTCTTTGCTTCTTTGGTGAGAATAATAAAAGCTGGATGAAACTTTTAATGAGGAAATTATCCTCTTGTATGTTCCGGTTATGGATATGTATTTTTTCAGTGATGTTCAACTCGCGTAACTTTACGTGTTTTCTTTGCTTCTTTGGTGAGAATAATAAAAGCTGGATGAAACTTTTAATGAGGAAATTATCCTCTTGTATGTTCCGGTATTTTGTATGGATATGTATTTTTTCAGTGATGTTCAACTCGCTTAACTTTACGTGTTTTCTTTGCTTCTTTGGTGAGAATAATAAAAGCTGGATGAAACTTTTAATGAGGAAATTATCCTCTTGTATGTTCCGGTATTTTGTATGGATATGTATTTTTTCAGTGATGTTCAACTCGCGTAACTTTACGTGTTTTCTTTGCTTCTTTGGTGAGACTGTAATCTGGAACTTTTAAGAATAAGTTAGAAAACTTCATTATATGGGTGGCATTTAAATGAAAATTCACATTTTGTGAAATTTAAATCGTATTTCACCAATTTTCTATTGAAAAAAAAAACCGTTATTTAGTTAACCATGTTATTCTAATAAAATATATTAGTGAACATGATCATTACTTAACTTAAAATTGGTGGAACTAATCCTTCCTTAGCTATACGAGCTTTATGAGGGAAACAAATGCAGTGTGTCCCTTCAAACCAGGATAAAATCTAAAACGCCAGGTTCATCTCTTGGGGAACTTATAAACTATGAAAAGAACATCTGAGGTTTTGGATAAAAATGCAAGAAAAAAAGTATAATACAGTGAAACCTGTGTAAGTTGACCACTTGCGGTGCACTACTTTAGAGGTCAACTACACTAAAAAAATTCCGAAACGTTACTGGTTATTTCCGTGGAACGTTTCGTAATTTCAGAGGTGATCACCTATTTCCCCAAAAAAATCAAGTATTTCTCAAAAAAGTTTCCTGAATTCCTAAAAGATGCACGAATGCAGACCTTGCACTGATGTGAAAAATATTTTTTGCTACCAGTTTAAATATTTATGGAGCGTGTTTATTAAGTGTATCGGCTTTAGTTTGTTGTTGGCCCGTCCGGATTGACTAAGCTTCCAATGGGAGCAAATAAGTCACTGGATAGCTACAGTTTTGCGTGGCAGGAATTGCAGGCAAGGAATATGCTTGGTTCTTGCTTGCAATTTTCGCGTAGCTTGGCCGTGGTTGCTCTAATATTTCTGGAGCTTTCTTGGTAAATCAGGAAGTTTCTAATCAAATAAATTTAACCTATTTAATTTTTCTAGAAGGTTCACGACTGGCTTTAATAGGGGATATTTCTTAATATTTCAGAAAGCTTACTGACTTTTATCGGAAAACGTTCTTGGTTTTTGTAAGATATGTTATTGGCTGTAATTGGGCACATCAGCTGCCTATTATTTTCCAGGAACGTTTCTGAATCGTTTTTACAGTGTAAAGCAGGTAGCCAACTTATAGAGGTTGAATTATATGATAAGATCTAATTCTGAGCCTGAAAATAGTGGTCAACTTAAACAGGTGGTCGACTTACAAGGATGGTCAACTTTACAGGTTTTACTGTATCATATCCTGTTTATGAGCTAAAAAAGTTTTAAAAAATTAAAAAAACCGGTCTTTTGCATAAATTTACATAGAAATATGATAAAAATATCCATTACTCTTTAACAGATTTTTGCAAGTTGTAGCGTTGTTGATTGCACTCGATTTTTTCTTACACAGAATACGACGCCATACTTTTCTCTCGCATTTTCTCGGAAACCATGGATCGTAGAGATGCCGGTTTTGGAGATTACACTTTAAAGTAATTTCGAAACGTTACTGGTAATTTTCAAGGAACGTTTTGGAAATACTCTCTCTCACTGGTTTTCACCAATTTCCTGTGAAAATTAAGTGTCAAAAAGTTTCCTGAATTGTTGAAAGTTTCACGAATGCAGACTGCTTGCTGTTGGAAAAAAATATTAGCAACCAGTTTAAAGATTAACTGAACGTATTTATTAAGTGTATCGGCTTTAGAACGACGACGATCAATCCAACTTGACTACGATCCCGATGAGACCAAATAAGTCCGTAGCTTTGAAGCAAGTGATATGCTTGGTACTTGGAATTCTGTCTTAGTTGCGGCCCTGGTTGTAATAATGCTTGTGGAGCTTTCGTGGCAAATCAAAAAGGCACCAAGCTACTACTTAAAACATACTTAAGCTTTCTCTGAAGGTTCCAGAAACATGACTGCACTGTTAAAAATTCAAGAAGATTTTCTGGTAATTGTTACTGTAAAATGGCGGACTAACGCATAGTTGATTTTTACGGTAATTTATACCGGAGAAATAAGCGATCCTAGCGCCAATTGGTTGCTGCGGCCTACCGAGGATACCGTAAAATTTTACAGTAACATTTGATTTTTACGGTAATAGTTACTGGCAACATGGATGCCAGTAACAATTACCGTAAATTTTCCGGAAAATTTTTAACAGTGTGGCTTTAACCGGATATATTTCTGTATTATTTTTAAAAAAAATAAGGATGATTTCAGAGAGGATACTGATTCTTAGCGGAAAACATTCCTGTTTTTTGCAAGACATGCTACTGGCAGACATTTTGCACATCAGTTGCCCATTGTTTTTCAGGAACGCTTCTGAATATTTTTTTGCAGTGTATGACTGTCACATAAAAGAGCGAATGAGAAAGTTGTATGGAAAAATGCGGCACTAGTTCATCGTAAATTAGGTGTAATCAATAGCAGACTTTGCTTTTGAATTACACCAGTATGTTTTACCGTAACTTATTAAAAGACAATAGTTAAAGATGCGTGGATATAGAAATATCATCGCGATACGAATAATAGTACTATAACTCTAAGTTCGCGATATAATCGAATTTTTAATAGACAACTTATGTATTAGGTAATGTGCCTAAATCAATTACCGATTCGAAGCAAAGTTTAATTCACAGAGGTTACACCAGGATTACCAAAAAATATCATTAAATGTGCGTTCACTTTTTTTTTAACTTCATAGCATACAATCGAACGAAAAGTAATTCACGCATTATTATGAGAGACTGTCCAGAAGATTGTCTGGCATTTATGATATACTTTCTGCGATTCGTTTCATGAAACATAATTTATCTATACGTATGGTAGTTAATTTCAAGCAAAATGTTGCTTTTTTATGGGATATTTCAAAATATAATGTGGCTCTAGAAAATATTTACGAGCCCATAAGCTGCCATAAATAAGAAATGAAGTGAAATATTTCCTAAAATGATGCATGAATGCATTAAAATAAATATTCTACTTACAAGTTGCGTGGTTCAAACCGATTTGTTTTGGAAAGTATTTTTAAGAATCATCTAAGGAACAGCGAACCATATCGCATAAAAATAAGCTTTACCGATCACTGTTGCATTTGAAGCGAAGGATTATGGTGACAGTAGTCAAGTTGTTAAGATTACCTTTTCTCGTATTTCATTTTAAATTTGTTGTTATTGGTTTTTTTTCTTTTGCGAAATATCGCTTTTTGTGAAGTTTAAGAATTTAAAATTCCGAACGCAGTTCACATTAGCAGAAAATATGTTTTCCTCTTATACACTGTAAAAACGATTCAGAAACGTTCCTGGAAAATAATAGGCAGCTGATGTGCCCAATTTCTACCAGTAACATATCTTACAAAAACCAGGAACGTTTTCTGATAAAAGTCAGTAACCTTTCTGAAATATTATGAAATCTCTCCTATTAAAGCCAGTCGTGAACCTTCTAGAAAAAATAAATAGGTTTAATTTATTCGATTAGAACCTTCCTGATTTACCAAGAAAGCTCCAGAGGTATTAGAGCAACCACGGCCACGCGAAAATTGCAAGCAAGAACCAAGCATACTCCTTGCCTGCAATTCCAGCCTCGCAAGGCTGTAGCTATCCAGTGACTTATTTGCTCCCATTGGAAGCTTAGTCAATCCGGACGGGCCATAAACATTCTAAAGCCGATACACTTAATAAACACGCTCCGTCAATATTTAAACTGGTAGCAAAAAATATTTTTCACACCAGTGCAAGGTCTGCATTCGTGCATCTTTTAGGAATTCAGGAAACTTTTTTGCGAAGATACTTGATTTTTTGGGGAAATAGGCGAAAACCTCTGAAATCACGAAACGTACCACGGAAATAACCAGTAACGTTTCGGAATTTTTTTACAGTGTAATATTTTTTCATAACATGCATTGTTTAATTATAACAGTATTAATTAAGTTGTTCAGTTTCAAAGCATAGTGTTAGTATGAATATTATGGTTTGATAATACAGTGTGAAAAGCATGTTCTTGAAAAGTAGATTGGTTATACTGGACAGCAGCCTATAACCAAAAGTACAGTTAAAGCTAGAGACCCAAGTGGACACAAGTGCAAGTAATAAGAAAGCGTTTATGGAGCATCAAAGATGAGTAAAAGATTTATTCAATTGCATGTAACAAAAATCAAATTTGACTGATGTCTTTAAAAATTAAATATTAAGCTATTCTCGTTCTTGGATATAAAATCAGAACAAACATTTTCGAAATGCAAACCGGCAGTTTATTTAATCGACCACAAAAACAACTAAAAAATGCGAAGAAAAAATTACATGCAACACTAATTCAATGCTATATGAATTAAAACGAAAGAAAATTTGTTAAGAGGCCAAACGTTCAATTTTCAATGTTGAGTATTTAACAAAATCTTAGCCCGTGCATTTTAGTGTGTTTTAGCTTTAAAGACATGCAAAAGTGCGTTTGATGATGTTATAGAGGTTTTAGTTAATTAAAATTATTTGTTAAAAAACATAACACTTCTTGAAAAAAAAAAACAAATTGATTGAAAAAAATGGAAGAAAAACTGAAAGAGAAAGAGAAAGAAAATGACCCTCCCACCCCCCCCCCAATAAAACGTTAGCAAAAAAAAAAAAATCCTCATTTTGTCATGTTACTATTTTCTATCATGAGAAAAATGTCGATCAAAAAACATATCTTTGACCATAAAAAAAAAGTTTTTTCCTTAAAAAACTCGTGAAAGATAAATTCTACAAATAAATAATACTTATTGACGAAAGAAATTTTGTTGAAATAAATGTTGAAAATGTTAAGAATTGCTCTCGAATAACTTTTATGAAATCTGACAGATATGAAACGTAAAAAGAGTAGAAGTAAATTTCATAAGTGGACGACAGAGAGTTTAGTTTTTTGTTTTCTTTTATTTGCTTTTTTAAAGATTATTTTACCAAAAGAAAACTGACGAAAGTACACTCATGAGTTGATTGAAAGAAGTGTCAGAAATCTTTAAATCAGTAAGCTTTTTAGTTAAAAGCTTAGCGGTTGACGGCCCAATATTTTTTTGGTAAGTTTCAGAGATTTTAAGTGTAAAAAAGTATTATCTTTTTCAATGGGAAATCATTTTGAATATTTTTAAAGAAACACGAGAATTATACCCGCTTGTTTTTAATTGAGATATGATCTTAATGTTTATTTCCCTTCTTTTCTATATATATATATATATATATATTTTTTTTACTGGTTGCGCGTTTAATTTAGTATATTGCTGCAACTATACAGTTACTTAAAATGTGCGTAGTAGACTTCTTATGAGTAATTAATTGATTAATAGGTCATGCGGTTTGAAGCCTTAACCACATATAATATTTTTTGAAATATATAAGAATAAAGGATTTTAAAACTATTTTGAGAAACAGTCGAAAATAGAAAATACGTGCTATACATTTATTCGCTAAAGCATCTGAAAATTTCCGTACAATGTCCCAAAAAAGTATGAAATTGAGTGCAGGCATTAAAAAAAAACGTAATTTAAGTTTTAAAACGTTTAAATATTTCAGACAGCATTGTAACGGTTAATTTATATTTCTTTTCTTTTTTAAACGTTCAGATTTTAGTGATCTTTTTTCCTTGCCAGATAGAACCAAGTTTCATCTTACACTGTAAAAAAATTCCGAAACGTTACTGGTTATTTCCGTGGAACGTTTCGTAATTTCAGAGGTTTTCACCTATTTCCCCAAAAAATCAAGTATTTCGCAAAAAAGTTTCCTGAATTCCTAAACGATGCACGAATGCAGACCTTGCACTGATGTGAAAAATTTTTTTTGCTACCAGTTTAAATATTTATGGAGCGTGTTTATTAAGTGTATCGGCTTTAGATTGTTGATGGCCAGTCCGGATTGATTAAGCTTCCAATGGGAGCAAATAAGTCACTGGATAGCTAGTTTTGCGTGGCAAGAATTGCAGGCAAGGAATATGCTTGGTTCTTGCTTGCAATTTTCGCGTAGCTTGGCCGTGGTTGCTCTAATATTTCTGGAGCTTTCTTGGTAAATCAGGAAGTTTCTAATCAAATATTTAAGTTTTCTAGAAGGTTCACGACTGGCTTTAATAGGGGAAATTTCTTAATATTTCAGAAAGCTTACTGACTTTTATCGGAAAACGTTCCTGGTTTTTGTAAGATATGTTACTGGCTGTAATTGGGCACATCAGCTGCCTATTATTTTCCAGGAACGTTTCTGAATCGTTTTTACAGTGTAGTCGAAAACTTAGTTTCGTAAGAAATAAATTTTAACCTATTTCCAAAGTTTAAAAGAATTTCAGCTTTTCACATAATATCGTCGACGTTTGCTCAAACAATATTGGTCTGTATCTCGCTTTTTTTGAGAAGAAGTCAATTGGTTTGTCGACCATTTAAGACATGACATATGTTGACTTTTTATATATGTATGTATGGTATAGGTACTACAGTGTCTATGAAGTGTAAAAAAAACGAGAAGTCTATCCTGAAATTCAGAGCTAAAATGCACTGAACATAATACGTTTAGTAATTCTTCCGCGTTTCCATCTCGTAGATTCAGTGTCAGTTGAGCGTTAAATAAATGTAACATCCTCTTTCATAACACGTAAAAAACAGTCGTATTTAACCGATTATTTTAAGACATGAAAAGGAATGTATAGTTACTTTTACTGTCCCTGTTAACAATATTATGCTTTAACAAATAATTTTTCGTTAATGCTTTTTAAGAAAATTGGGGACATATGAAGCAGTTAGAAGCAAAAGAATGTAAATTTACATTTTCAAGTTTTGAGTAAAACGCGTTTAAAGATAACGTACTAGGTAGGCTTTCATTAATTTTTTTTTCTAAATCATGCTATACAGCATGATGCTGTACAGCAACTACCAGCGTTACTAGTACTATCTCTTGCCGCAAGACAGAGGAGAGTTCTATTTGTACTGATTATCTCCAAATTTTTAATTTTGCCACTTAGAGCCCTTTGCTTCTCGCTGCCTCATATGGTGTTCTTAAAGTTGAAGTTTTAAATTATTGAAAACAAATAATCCATAATTGTATACATTTTCAATGTTAATTTAGACATCATAATCTTTTTAATATTATCTAAAAAAAATATTTTGTAATGTTATTGTATTTTATTGAAAGCACTGAAAACTTCAATATTCTATTGCAAATGGTGTGGTCCTCAAAGGGTTAATGCCAAAAATTCTTCAGAGAATTTTGAAGTAACTGACAACAAAGTTTAAAATGATTGATAGTAGTTGATAAAATATAATTAAAGTTGGTCAAATATCTGTACCTTACAGCTAGAAGGACGTTAGTCACATTATGATAATTTTAGAGGAGAGAGGACAAACTCTTTTCTGGCGCATGCAAAGGATGGGACGCGCGCACTTTTAACTCTGGTAAAAAATTGATAAGGATTTTTTTTTTATTACTTTCAAATGGCTCGACGTGGAATAGGTTTCTGCCTACAATGCACTAATAAAAGGAAAATCATAATTTTTGGACTTACGTCGTTCTGGCTTTGAGGTACAGAAACGTCTCTTGCATGTATCTTTAAACGAATTTTCGCCACATTCAGATACAGAATTTTCCTAGAAACTGAATGCATATCTATTTAATTTGTTACTTCTAAAATGTTTTTATTGTGCATTATCGTTATAAGAGTAATTTTGAAATTTCGTTACATTTTCTACCTTTTATGTTTCTTTGATTTTTTATTAACCATGCAATTTCGATTTCATAAAATTAAAATGAATTTTTAATGACCTTTGCGATTATTTATTTGAATTTGTTTTCAAAATTTCGTTTTTTTTAAGTATGTTTTACTAGTTGTTTCGATAGCACCAATTGCAATTAGTTTGAGCGATATATTATCATAGTTAATTTTTTTTATTGAAAACTTGTCCAATTTTACGCTCGATAAAATAGAGAAGACCTATTTCACAATATCTCCTTGACACAACTTCCATGTACAATTATATTCATTCCAAAATGATATAAGTAATAAAACTTTAAAGAAACTAATCCTACTAAATACTAACTAATAACACTACAAGTTGCATAATTCTCATATTTAAAAGGAAGATACTTAAAAAATCACGTTTAGTTATCCTTATTAATTTCTTTTGTTTTGGAAATGATTTACAAAACCAGAAGTACAACTTTGTACTTAAATTGATAGAGCTATACATATTCAATAAAAAATGAAAATTTTTTAAGCTTGTATCTTTTTTTCAGATTTGCTTTGACTTGCTTGAATATATTCAATGGAAATAAAGCACAAATATTAAATGAAAATTATATACATGCGTTTTGGAGTAACGTGTAACGCAATTTTAACGTATAAAATAGGCTGTGAGACGGAAAAATGTTGATATTTGATCAAAAATGTAAAAAAAAAAATCAAAATTAAGTTTATTTAAAGTTTTGAATCTCAATACAATCCCGAAAATAATAATATATGCATGACCAATATACATGAAAAAAAAATCTTATTTACAATTTGGTAACGGGTCGAAATCGCAGAACATTCCAAGTTTTAAAGTCGAGTTTAGGTTTTAGAATAAACAAGTCTTACTTTAAATCAGATAGCTTGAATCATTTCTAAGATGTCAATTAGAATATATAAAAGTTTAGAAACTATTCAAGATCTTCTATCCTATTCAAATGTAAAAAAATTTCTATCTAGTACTACTAGTTTATTCCATACGGTAAGGAAAAAATATTGGAACTATAAATACACGGAGAGTTTTCTGCAAGTAGATGCAACAAAACTGAAAGCAATAGTTTTCTAGAATGTGCCGAGTAAATATTTAAACTACCATACTGTTATTCTTGCTTGTTTGTAAAACGTTTGAAATTTATTGGGCAACGTTTCATGCATGTTTTCAAAGAAAGTAAACAACATTTAAAATATTATTTTAGCTTACATTGTATGAAAATGTATCGTGAAGAATTTATATGTAGATATAAAATTTTAGTGATTTAAAAACATATATTATTAAAAATGTATTTTTGCCGTGCTTAATAGATAAGGTAGCTAGTGTTTAAAGCGGCTACATCAACTTTCGAGTGATCAATGCAGTTGTCTCATTTCTCCCATCTCTCCTTTACTTCATGACACTTATTTAAATACAAAGGAATTAAAATACAATTCACAAAGATGAATTTAGAAGAACTGCATATGATATGAAATTTTTAAATGAGACAATAAAAGTAGTTATAAAATGAAGCAGAACATATATAAAATAAAAAAAGGCATAACTCGAGAAAAATAATGAAAGCTTGAAAACATAATAAGGAATGCAATCTTTTTCTTTCATTGGGCAAACATTTGACTATGTAGATTTCATGCTGCTAAAAGATGAACTTGTTCACCACTGTTTGGGGCATTAAATATCTCTCTCCCAGCATTGCCGTCTTCAAAGAACCCCATCTGTCTAAAAGAAAGATGTGTGCAAGCATTTACTACTATCTAATTTTTTTCCATAACATTTCTATTTTTTGCTTGAGCCTAGGAAATTTTAGACATAGTTAGACATATTTAGACATATTTAGTTTTATAAAGCAGTTAATGAAGTTAAAATTTGTATATTCAGTTGTTGCTAAGCTTGTATTTTTAACCGTAAAAAATGCTTTTTAAGTCAGTGTCGGTTGCGTAAAAATTGACCCGAACACGGGGCAAATTTACGCATAATGAAAATCATACCAAAGAGTAAGTGATATAGATAATTACACAAATTTAAATGTTTTATTTCTCTTAAAAAAACTTTGAAAATAAGAAGATCACAGATAACTAATTAAAGAACATTTTATTGGCTAAACTAAAACCATAGGGCTTATTGCTAATTAAAAACAGAAACTATTTAGTCATCTTCTCCATCATTGTTAGATTTTACTAACAAAAATAAAGTATTTCTATTCGCATACTTGTCATGGGACTGCGTTTTGACATCTAAGACATTTAACCCTGTCTTGTCCTTTTTTCGATTTGTTGTGTGCTTTCAAACGATAGATGCAAGCACAATTTTCTACTTCGTAGACTCGTTCATTTATTTACTTTTTACAGAGTGTACTAACTTTTTCCCTGTCGCAGGATTTGGTTTCACACCTTTTTCTTTGATGTCTTTTATTTCTGCTTCAATAGAAACTTGTAAATTTTTAAGTAATTTTTCTTTTTTTTTTATTCTGCCCATTTTTTTTCTTTGTAGCTTCTAACTGCTCTTGTCTGAGGGCTTCTTTAATCGGAGTATCAGTTAGAAATTAAAAAAAGGATGCTCACAATCCTTTCTTGGTTCCTAAGCTTTGGTCCTACTATTTCAAATGGTCTCAGTGGGAGTAGTCCATATGTGACGATGTGGAAGGCCTAGTAAGAGAAATACTTAGATTATCGATAAGCCTTTTCATTAGTTTGACATCTAACGTGGTTTTGTTAGTGTTTTGAACATAATATCTTACCATCTTTAAACTAAAGAAAATGTTTTACAGGCTGAATAGTGTATAAAGTAAATCTGAACAGTTATGAAGACAACACTATGATTGTAAGCTATGAGATACGAATGTGTAACTAAATTAAAAATGAATGGTGATTTTCAAAACTAAATAACCTGAAAATACTAAAGGCAGTACAGATCGAAAAAATCGTCCGGGGCCTGTTTAGAAGTAAGACAGAGTAGAAGACACAGTAAGAACGTGCGTAAAATCTGCTCTGATGAAAATGCGTAAACGTGCCCCTTCGGCAAGTTTGGATTTATTTTTAACGTGCAACAAAATTTAATAACTTTTCTGTCCTTCTAAATACAATTCTCAAAAAAATGATAAAATTCTGCTATTTTTATCTATTACTTTCTTTTTCACAAAGCGTTATTTATACGCTATAAGCTTCAAAACGTTCAACACAAAATTTACTCGGCTCGGTAGAAAACAAGTTTTTCTATCCGCATGCTAAACCGAAGCTCGACTGATGCTCAAAAACTTGTGAGAATATTTGCTAGGGAGTAGCATCAATCTAGTATGACTGTTAGCTCTCCATTTATAACACTGTCAAAAATGAAACTCAATTTTGACGATTCTGCAATCGTCGAGCACTATTTCGTTATTTTTGACGATCCTTTCGTCACCAAATCACGCGGTATTTGACGAAACTAGAAATCTCATATTTTCGACGAAATTATTTCGACCTAATTTCGTCACATTGCAGTGCAGTCTGGGAGTTTTCATCTTACAGACTTGCTCGTTAAGTTATCCGATTATCCTACGGCAATTTTCCAAAAGGATTCAAAAATAAGGTTAATATTTATTGAAATTTGTATGTGTAATGTGTCCTTTCTCTTTTTTATTCAATGTAACATTTTTGTTCATTGTTGTATTAAAAACACATTAAAATTGAAAACGAACTGTTCGATTTGGTTTAGAATTCTGTATAAACTAACTTTGAGTCATCTCCACGTTAAGCATAGCTAGCGTTATTTTTTACTTGCAAAAGAAAATGTGTGTTTGTTGACATTTGTTTCCTAAAATTTACTTCCTTTATTTCCGTTGGACAATTGACAAAGATGACCAAAGCATTTTTATGGATTTAAACTTACATAAAAAAAATTCCACCATAGCTACAGTAACGCAGATGATAAATACAGCGTCTTGATAAATAGCGTAGAACACTGAAGCTTTTAATTTCAACGTTAAATATGTTACATGGTTATGTGTTTTCATTCTTCTTCATGAATTATAAAATATAATTCTGGTGAACGAAGTGTTTTTTTTTTTTTTTGTTTAATAATTCAAAATTCTTTTACTCTGCATTTTTATTTTTTTAAACAAATATGCCGTTCCCCCTCTCTCTAAGTATTGATTTTTTTCTTCCACTCTGCATGTAATATTTTATTCAGTGTAATAATTTATACAGTAGCTCCCAAAAGTGCTCGTAACACTTTACATTTTCAATGCAATATTGCTCTACCCATTGGGTAACATTAATATTTTGGAATGGGTAAACAATAGATCTACTATAATTAATTCTTAACAAAACTACATGAACTAACAGCAAAATAAAATATGATTTTGAAGAAATCAATAATCAAAAAGTACCAAAAACTTTATCTCACAAAAGTGCTCATAAAAAATATTTTTAAATAATTGTTTAGCAAACTTTTAAACAAACCCATGAAAATCGAGGAAAAAAAGCGCTTAATGCAATAAAAAATAAATGCAAACAGTGACTGTCAGCTTTTGGTTCGGAAATGATACCCTCCCCCTTTTTTTTGTTAGGCTCGTTGACCGGACTTATCAAAATCTCACTCCATGTTATTTATGTAATCTCTTTCCCTTCTGCAGCTATCTCCTGTCCCCTGTTTATGTTTTATCAATACTTCATTATTAGTTGAGTCTGTTTCTTTTCTTTTTTTTGATTGGCTTTACTTGCAAAATGAAACTTGAAGTAAAGGAAGTATTAATTTAATACAAAGCATTTTAAGTTACAGGGAAAATATTAATTTCCATAAAGAAACATATCTTTATGCTTTGCAGCCGGATGTTTTCAATATTTTTTCAATTTTTTCCCCAATTTAAAATAAGTTATTGAAGGTAGAGTTTTAACCTTGATTAAAAAAAAAAGATACGATAGCAGCATGTTTGAAAATAATAACAATAATAAATGATTTTTATTGTTTATTTTCACATTTAATACGCTGAATTCTATGTTAATTTGTGTTACCTGATTTGTAATAATAAGGAAATTTTCCATTATACATAGTTTCTACAGCTGAAATAAATGCAGCATTAATTTTATTGCCATATTTGCTGCCTCAAGGAAATTCCTGGTCTACATTAGACCAAATTTCAAAAGCATTTCATAGATGAACTACCAGTAAGTCTAAATTCTAGTTAGATTAGTGGTTTTTGCTGTATACAAAGTAAAATGTTTGTATGTAAAATTTCAATTGAAAATTGAAAGGAAAATAAAAACTATATGATAAAACTAGCAAACTTTGCTCGATACGCTAGTCACTATTTTCATTACATGCCTTTGAATCTCTTACTTGCAATTCTGTCTTAGCGTTGGCCATGGTTGCATTAATGCTTATGGAAATATCTTCGTAAATCAGGAAGGTTCTAATCAATTACGTTAAAGGTACCCAATTTCCTTTGAAAGTTCCAGACAGGTAAGTATGAAATGTGTACCAAAGTACTCCAAAGTATGAAGTATATACTGCATGAAATACTAGAGTTCCTGTATTAAACATAAATTTTGCCAAACAAGCATTCTGCATAGAAGCAAAATTAATAAAACAAATATTCGATTGAAAAAAGAAAAAGGTAGGCTTTTTCTCAAGATTATCCAGTTTCATTTTCTATATGTAATTTTCTAACAAAGATATAAACTTAAAGCTGTCCATTTTATTGCACTGTTTGTTTAAAATTCATGGTATTAGTTTGCTAAAAATCTTTTTTTTTTTTTGGAATTTTTTCATGCGACGCAATGAAGAAGTAAATCCTCAGCAATTATCACTTGAGCAAATATTGATGTAACTGTGCATAAAAGTGGCCTATGACTTCCAGAACCCAATGTCTGCAAAGGAAGTAGCACTTCTATATTCCCAGTAGTGCTGGGCGATGTAGGAATTTTTACATCGTGATGCATCGCCAACCTTACATTGCGATGTAATTCAAGCAGTTTGAATTATTCTTCCCGCTACGGGCGGCACCCACCCCCAATTAGAAGAGTTTTCCTTGCAAAAATCCAAGCTTTTGTCAGATCTTTCCCAAATTTGGCACGAACTTACAAACATCATAGGACAAATGTAGGGGAGATACGGGCAAGATGGGGTGGCGGGCAAGACGGGGCACCCGGTCTATTATAACCTTCTAGTCGCGCGAACACGTTCAAACTCGCACAGACGATGTGGCACCACGACGGCTTCCAGTGCACTCTCGTATGTGATTCGTGCGACACGTATTTTTTAGGTTATCGAAACAAAAGTGATTTCGCCAAGTTTTCTTCTTATTTTCTCAATTCGTTTAGTACGTGTTTAATATACAAGTAATAGTAGTGTAAATGAGATAAGAGTTTATCCGCATGCGCCGAATATTACGCTAACAGGTAAAAACTGGTTTATTTCTGTCTTGTGTGTTGTTTATTTTGTTTTCTTTTTTAAATACATCAAGACCCATGAGGGCAAGATGGGGTATGTGTTCCCCGTCTTGCCCGCTCTAAGTTTTTATTACGGTTCGAGCTTTTGTGTTGATTAATGTTAATGTATCTCTCGCTCTATATGTATGTTTGTGATTGTATATATGCATGTGGCTTGGCTGTGTAATGCATAGGCGGACTTGTTTGTTTTAGCATGGTGAAAACATACAAGAGAAAGACAAATAGAGGCGAGTGGCCGGAAGAGAGCATGGAAAAAGCTGTTAAAGCTGTTTTAGAAGAGAAAATGGGGTATATGCTAGCAGCAAAGACATTTTCAGTTCCTCAGACTACTCTAGAAAGAAAAGTAAAAAAAGCTCGGGAGAACTTGGCCCTATCTCCATCTAAAAGTATTAAAGTAAAGGTTTCATTAGGACCTAAGCAACCTGTTTTCACAGAAAAAGAAGAGGACGAGCTTTGTGGCTATATATTGGACATGGAGACTAGACTTTACGGACTTACAGCCAAAGACTTAAGAGCATTAGCGTACAATTTAGCAGTAAAAAATAATAAAGTCCATTCTTTTAACGTTCAAAAACAAGAAGCCGGCAAAGATTGGTTTCAAGGGTTTTTGAACAGACACCCAGACTTGTCAATAAGAAAACCCGAAAGCACTTCTGCTGCACGTGCTGCCGGGTTCAACAGAATAGTTGTTGATCAATTTTTTAATTTTTTGGGCAATATCTATGACGAACACCATCTTACACCAGACCGCATTTATAACTGCGACGAAACTGGTGTTTCAGTTGTACCAAAGACTAAATCCAAAATTATAGCAAAACGAGGCCGAAAACAAGTAGGGGCATTAACTTCTGCAGAAAGAGGTACTACAATCACAGTAGAGATATGCTTCAGCGCCAGTGGACAATACATGCCCCCTATGATGGTGTTTCCCAGGAAGAGGATGGATCCACAGTTAATGCTTAATGCTGCCCCTGGAGCATGGGGAGTTGTTAGTGACTCAGGCTGGATGACCACGGAGTTGTTTCTTGGATGGTTTAAACAGTTTGTGAAATTTAGTGGGGCCACAGTAGATCGACCTGTTTTGCTATTATTGGATGGCCATAGCACCCATACAAAAAACATCGATTTAATAGATGAAGCTCGAGCCAATGGGGTAATTATTTTATGTTTCCCCCCACATACAACTCATCGTCTTCAGGTCGCCGATGTTGTTTATATGAGACCGTTGAGCAATTATTACGATCGGCAAATTACGACCTGGCTTCGCAGCAATCCAGGGATGGTTGTAACAATGCGGCAAGTTGCAGAAATTTTTGGAAAGGCATTCATAGAAACATCGACCATGGCAACAGCTGTAAATGGCTTCAAAAAGTGCGGAATTTGGCCTTACGATCCGACGGTCTTCTCTGAAACCGACTTTGCTCCTTCGTTGGTGACTGATATTCCGCTCACTCAAACACTGACTTCAGCGACCACAAATGTAGCAGTCACAGCACCTGCTGAGTTAGAAACGCAGCAAGTTGACGTATTACCTGTGCTGGATACCAGTGAAGCTGCTATTACTAATGCAACTACATCTCGTGCCTCACTTCTATCTACCGGGGTTGAAACAGAGGCAATTCGCAAAACCATTAATAATGTTCCTGTATCAGCTACTTTTCACGAGACACCTACGGTGACTTCTGCTACCTCGTCGAGTCCTCAACCTGGATGTTCCACGTGGGTTGATGATACAGAAATAGACAGAAGACCAACTACTCCACAACAGTCAACATTTTCTGTTGTTAGTCCACAGCAAATATTACCCCTTCCAGCAAGTCGTAGATCTTCACGCGTGACTCGTAAACGAGGAAGAACAGCCATTATTACTGAGTCACCGTATAAAAAAGAACTGGAAGAAACGATTAAAAGAAAGCAGGTCACGGAAGAGAATAAACTAAAACGAAAAGAAATTAGACAATTAAAATTGTAGAAGACGAAAACGAAGGATAAAAAAGGAAGACCCAATAAAAGAGGAGTCATAAAAAAGAAAAAAACGATAGATAATCGCAAATCATCGGATAACAATAGTGATGCAGATATTGAAAATACCCCTTGTTTGTACTGCAGCGGTCTTTATTTAGATTCCAATGAAGGCTGGACCAAATGTTCTCTCTGTGGTACGTGGGCACATTGCTCTTGTGCTGGAGTGGATGATGAGGACGATGAAGCAACATTCTCCTGCGAATTCTGTCAGGAAAAGTAGGTGAAATGCTGTACCCCATCTTGCCCCTAGGGGTACCCCATCTTACCCGAACCAGAGGGTAAGACGGGGTGGTGGGGCTTTTTTTACTTTTATATCTCTAGAATAATAACTACGCTATGATTGTTCCTAAAATTATAAAAAAATTAAAAACTGATTACCAAAGGAAGATTTTGAAATAAATATGATTGTTTAAATGCAATGGTTTCAGTTTTATTGCCCTTTAAACGTTAGATATCCCATCTTGCCCGCATCTCCCCTACCAAATTTGGAATAGATCCGACAAAAAACCACACGGGAGAGTCCCCCTGCATAGCGGGACTAAAATAAGGGAATTGTATAGCATCAAAGGAATTTTGTGCCAAATTTGGAAAAGATCTTATAAAAACTGGTTTTTTAAAAGAACGCCATCCCGCGTCTAGCCCCCAATAGCTGTACGAAAACTATCCAATGAGAATACCCGATCAAAAAAGAGATTCTGTGCCAAATTTAGAAAAAAATCACAAAAACTTGGGTTTTGTAAGGAGAACCCCAAAGGGGGTTGCCTTCCCCCCAGAGAGGGACGATAACGACCCTTTTTGAATTCCCTAGCATCAAACGACCTCTGTGCCAATTTCGGAAAAAATCCGACAAAAACTTGGTTTTTATAAGGAGAACCCCTTATAAAAACCAAGTTGCCCCCCCCCCGTATAGAAGGACTAAAACTATCCTGTGTGAATTCCCGAGCATCAAAGACCTCTGTGCCAAATTTGGATAAAATAAGACGAAAACTTGGTTTTTATAAGAAGAATCCCCATAAGGGTTGCCCCCCCCCCCCCTTCCATTGCGGGCCGAAAACTACCCAAAAAGAATTCCTGAGCATCGAAAACGAACCTCTCTGCCAAATTTGGAAAAGATCCGACAAAAACTGGATTTTTTAAAGGAAAACCGCTCTTATGGGGGTTTAGCTAGATACCATAGGGAGTTAATGGGGCCGGACTAATATGCGGGATTCGGCTCTTTTCTTTCTTTCTTTTTTTCTTTTTTTGATTGGATAAAAAAAAAGCTTGGATGTAAGCAAACTGGTCTAGCACACCGACACATCGGTTTAGAGAAGAATTCTAAACTGGTGTAATGATGTCGGATGTATTGTACTTCGGTGTTTTGCGATGTATCGATCGTCAAGCCCTAATTCTTAGATATTATTTCACATTTTTTTAACTTCAATCTGCAAGAATTAGTTTTACATTTAAAAAAAATTGTCTGCTTGTGTTTTTACGTTAATAAAAATTTGTGTGACATCTTTTATGTCCCTCTTTTTTCAACAAATACTTGTCTTTTGCTTTAGGCGGGGCGGGATGGGGGTGCATTCCCGTTATTTTGATTTTTTTTCCAATTGTGGAAGAGGGTGTATACTCTTTAAAAATTTTATAGAAAACCAACTAAAACCACGGCCTTTCGTAAGTAAAGACATAAATATTCAAAAATCAAGGTGAATGGGGGTTAACCCCCATGAATGACCCGCCGTAAATGACGGGCCTGTGAGCGTGACTATCAAAGTTGAAAATTATAGTGGTAAGATTCTGAAGTTAAGATTTGACTAAATCTTATAAAGTACAGTCGAACCTCGTTAAAACGAACTTTAATGGATCATTAAAATCGATTGTTTCTTAACAGAATTCGTTATTTCCGAAAAACAATAAACAATAGGACAGGGATTACAAAAAAGTCCGTTTTAGAAGTAATTCGTGTTCAGTGTGTTCGAATTAACAAAGTTCGTCTGTATTCACAAAGAAAAAAAAAGGGAAAAAAGAAGAAGAAAGAAAGAAAACTAATCAGCTTAAAAAAAAAAAGAAAGGAAATAAATAAACTCAAAAAATTACGAAATTAACATGCTCAAATATGACAAAATTAATTGGACGAAATTAATGCTCTCAAAACTTTGAAAATGATTGTCAATTTGACGAAATTAGAATGAAGAAATATTTCGTATATTTTTGACGAAATTCGCATCTTCAAACCAGAGACGAAATCAGTTTCCTCAATTAGACGAAATGTTCGTTCGGGGCATATCCTTGGAAGCGATTTCGTAAAAAACAAAGATTTCGTCGAATTTGAAAGTCCATTTCCGAGAGTGAACTCGTTTTGAAAAAAAAGACACTGTGTAAACGTGCCCCGGTCTACCCTACGTAATCCCATAAGTTTTCCATCTGGCTCAAGTCAGAATAAAATCTGTTGACATTGATCGCTCCATATCTTCATTTTCAAGAAATTAGTCAACAGTAATTGCTTGATGTGGGCGTTTGTTATCCTCCATAAGATGTCAAAGCCGAAAGCTATATGTATCTAGTGCCAGTCACAGATGCGTGATGTTGAAAACAGTAGTAGGCGTATATTCTTTGATTCCCCCCTTCCTATCACATCTTCACTGCGAAGTTGTCACGCTATATAATATTCGAGGGGTAATTTTGTGTTCCTGCAATTTTCCGTTTCTGGACAAATGTGGAATCAACTGTTAAACTAAACTTTACAAAACTGACTACGCTTCGTCTCGTTTACTGCACATTTATACATTAATTTTATTCGCTTGCACTTGGGAGCTATTCAGTTATGAATTTCTGAAGGAATTTTCTTCTTATTACTTTTTTTTAAAGTTTCCATCAATGTAAAATTACCAGTTATACCTATCAGATTCACCATTATAAATAATGCTATTTGTTAGCGATGTTCTTTGTATCTCAAAGAAAAAAAAATATTTTTGTTCAATAATGGAGTTGTAGTTTTAACTTATAAGAAAAGAAATATAAGAACTTTGACAGAATCTTTGAGCAAACAATAATCGTGAAACTAATAAAAGCACTCTTCCATGAAAACCGAGCTTATCGCAAACAAAAGCGAACAATTTTTCAACTTCAATAAAAACAGATTTATTGAAGAATGGGAAAAAAGTATTTTTATCGGTAAGTATTCCATGCTGAACATAAAAGTAAAAACTAAGAAACAAAGAGTGTGTTTTAGATCATTCAATAGTAGAGATGACCCTTTTGTGCTTTAAATATGATTTTGCATACAATTCAGAAAATATAGAAAATTATACAGCTTGATCCTTTTTAACCAGCAAATACATCTATTTTCGCAACTGTTAATCCTAGAAATATGCTTCGAATTGCAAAAAATAGTCAAAATATAATGTAGGGTTAAGATATTAAAAGTTTCAAGCAAAAAAAAAAGGGGGGGAGGGGGGGACACGAAATCTAACTTTTCGTGTGACACGTAGGTTCTTACAATTATAGTTAGAGAAGCAATCTCCATTGAAAAATGATACAGACAAAAAAATTTGATACGTTTGCGACTAACATTTAAGGAGATAATCGTGTTTAAAACTGTAGTTCGCAGGGGAGGAACTATGTAGAAAATGTGGTTGTGGAACATATCAATCTTTCAAAAGAATAACAGTATTAAAGTTTTAAAAAATCTATATATATATATTATCTTTTTCCTTGATACTAAAAACAAAAATTGCAAACGTTTTGCTATCAGTTCCACACTTGCAATTGTGAACTTGGCTACATTGGTCAGAATAAACGTGCGCTCACACCGTCCGAAAGAGCATGAACATTATGTTAAACATAAAGAATTTGCTCGTTCGCAATTTATTAAGCATTGTTGGACTTCTGGCCACTGTTTTGGTTTTTAATCGGCCAGAATTATTTGTAAATATTCTGCGGTCTCTATTTTCGGAAGCTTACTATGTTTGTTTACTATGTAATTCTCAATACATAGTCAATGATTTGTCCAGCATTCCATTTGTCTTGTTATTTAGTTGCAATTTTTGGAATTGTTTTTTCGGGTCGTTCGTTTTCTCTCACTTTTTTTGTTTCCTGTCTTCTAATTGGCTGTCTCCATCTCTTGCTGCGTGCTCCGGGGTTGACTTGTAGTTTGCTGATTGTTTGGTCATCGTCTCTTATCGTAAATTCTTATTATGGTTGACCCATTTGGTAATACTGATGCCCGCGTGGTTGACGTTTGGTTCTCTCACTACTTTCTAGTTGTGCGGTGAGTTTTTTGCGCTGATGAAGAGGCACCATTGTAGCGTTGAAGTAGCTATACGTAGTATTTTCTTGCGAGTGTGTGTTTTATTTGCATTGCTTTTTCCCTTTAATCTCATTTATATATTTGTTTTCCTTACATTCAGTAGTCCAGTAATAAAGAAATGAAGAACGGACATTTGGATGAGAAGTAGTACATTGCAATAACGTCAACAAAGCACCTCAGGTAGAATCTAATTCATTACATTAAACAACATTTCAAACGAGTCAAATGTTAAACATATGTTTTAAAATGTAAGGCATTGTTCTTGTGCAGAAATGATAAAATCAAAAAATATTGTAATTGAACCCTCAAGTAATAAACAAAATTTCAGAAAAATGTTTTGATGCTAAAGAGAAATTACATTTTCAAAGCAGGAAGTTGTGAATTTTTTTTTGAAAATCATAGAAGTAAAATATACTGGGATATTCCTCGCACTTTAACTTCAATTTTATGTATGGATAAAGAGGTTCCATATAACTTAGAAATGCATTTCTGTTATTGCGTAATCTTGAGTTTTCTTCTTCATCATTACTTCCAACTTTGAGGTTTGATGTTTATACGACATAGTTCAAGCCTTAAATGTCTGTCACTTTTAGCAAAAATTATATACATGCATGCCTCGTTGATAAAATTATAAAACAAGGTAAACTACGAAAAATTATCCGATTAGTTTACGTTTAAGACATTAAATGGCAATATAATACAGAACGTAACTATTTTTGGTTTGCTGAAAATGTTTTAGAAATCTTTACTTTAGACTATTTTCCTTCCATTTACTTTTCCATAGTTGTATATTTTGATAAAATCTATAACAAAGAAAGTTTTATTGAATCTCATAAAGACATTTCAATATAGTTCCAAATTCATTTTATAAATTTGCACTTATTTTCAAATTTAAAATGCACGAATTCCGCTTTCTGCATTCAATTTCAGTAAAGGGAATCGATTCAGAATAATCTAACTCGAATTATTCAACATTTAGGCTGACAGAGTCTATTAAATTGTCAGTCATTCCCGAATTGTGTAAACTAAACAGCAAATTTATATGCGACTGCGATTTATGGGAGAACGCATTAAGATTTACGAATATTATTGAATTTTCAAGGCATACTGAGTTACGTGAATTAAATCTTTTGAAGTGGATTGAGTATGTTTTGTTGCCTTGTTTTCTGTTTTAAAAATGCCGGTGAAGATTTTGAATCCTTGGTATCTGTTCATGGTTTTCAATATCACTATATTTCTTTTGGTTTTTTAATGGTATGAACATTGGAGTATTGAAAGAAAGCACACATATTATGTTGTTGATATTTTGCAACTATTGAATTTCTTTATTTTTGTTTGACACTAAATGTATTTTGGAGAGGAATTCTTTATAAGTATCTATCATAGTCGAAGAAGTATAGTACATCCAACAACGAAGCCCATACCACAAGGCATGCAACTCCTTTCTCCCTGCAGCGCTAACTAAACTAATTTTACATCGCGCGGAAATTACAACTCGATGCCGTATTAAATCAGAAACCGATTTTACTATTGCTGGGATTACACTGCAATTTAAAATAAAGCAAACTATCTTAAAAAAAAATGCCGACATAAATAGTTTCATTTCTTGTAATTTATCTTTAAACTCTAGAAGCAACTACAAATCACTCATAGGTTAAAACTAGTTACAGACATGACTAAGGTTTTTTTCTTTATTTGGATTGTTGTTGGACTACGATACTGCAGTTCTAGTTCATGGAAAAAAAAAATCACACGGTGTTAAAACTTGCACTTTTATGTCAGTGAAACTTTATATTAATTTTCAGCTATGATATATGTATATATGTATTTATTTTCCATTTAAGGGCCATGAAGGGTGTTTTAGGAATCACGAAAAGAAACGTTGATCTGTTTCTGTACCTTGTTGAATATTTGATTCTATGATTATGTTTCTCTTCATCATTTGGTATTCAGAACTATATCCTTGCTTTTTAACAACTCTGATACATAGCATACATTCCCTATTTGTAACATATGTAAAGTGCGTTGAATGATAAGTTAAGAACTCGGGAAGTTTAATCTGTAAAAACCTTTATTTTACTCTTCTTCAATTGAATTTTATGTCATTTTCCATTTTTTTAAATCTACTCACACAGTTTTTTAATGTAAGAAATTTCAAGGTATACACATAGCAAACGTTCAAAGGTACTCATCTCGATAAGGATGCAGAAACTTGAAACAATAACACTGCTAAGAAATATATATTTTGTTTTCGAAACAAACTAGATTTTCTCTGCAAACATCAAGCCGATTTTCAGACTGAACGACTCTAAATTACATGCTTCGCTTTTTTTACAATTGTAGCAATTTCTTCAGAACAGCCATTTCATTGAAACATTTTTCATGCAGCGTATTTTCTTTTTGTAGTTTTTTTTTATTTCGTCGAAAGAGATTGATGATAACGAGACAAGCAAAGCGATTTTCTGCAAAATTTGAACATTACAGGTAATTTTCGGATACATTTGGGACATCGCAAGAAAGGTGCTGCGAATTCCGTTTTCACTAAAGTTGAAATTGCACTTGTATTTCTATGATTATTTCCTTTTACATGATTGCAATTTGCATGAAAATGCTACAAGTTTTTTTTTTCGAAAAATGTTTACTTTTTAACAATTTCCAGCTTCTGTAACCCTTTTATGACTAAAAGCATACCGTAGTATAATCTATGTGGGTTTAAATTACGGAGAAGACTAATCGTGAACCAATGCTGAACCGTAGCATTCCGGATATACCCAGATAATCTAAAAATTTAGTTGTCCAAAATATTCATTATTGAAATTAATAAATTAGATTAAAATTTATTACCCCTCTAACATTGAGATTACCAGGAAAAAGTACATAAGATCTCACATGCAAGAAAATTGATATAACTACGTAAAATATGCGACAGTCCGGTTATGACATCTTGAGAATTCAGTTCCATCCTTGTTATGGACTCATCAGCCTGGAAAAGTCAATAACAGAGCTGTAGGCAGATGTTCTCCAAAGTTTATATTACCAACAAACTGGTTGCTAAATTAAATTCAATACACCAGCTACATTGTGCAATCAATGGTACGATTCCACTCGCAAAACGCTGGTTAAAGCTTTGTAAAAAGCAGTAAGTTACAGCGTTTACGCTGCTAAAAATTTTCCTGAAATTTTGGGTACAAGGTTCTGGCATACATGTTGCTAGTAACTTTAACTGTAAACTCCTATTATACTGTTAAATTTTGCGGTAGAAAAAACGAGAACGCTGTGGCTAGTTGTACTGAGTAAAAGTAACAAATTGCACGCAGCCGAAGCGGTCCCGAACCAGCACCGTCTTGGTTCGAGACCGCTTCGTGATGCATCATACCAAGTGGGCACGGGAAGTGAATAGGGATGGAAAATATATGACTCGCACCATAAGTCACTTGGTGTACAAATTGGCTCTGCAAATGCTTACTTTTTCCCGTACATTTACGGTAAAACATTTCTGTATTGCAAACACTCCATTTTACGGTAATAGTTACCTGAAAGTTTTCCTGAATTTTCAACGGTGTAGTTCTGCCTTAGCCCTGGCTTAAAGTCGGTAACTTAAAGCTTTTCAATAATATGATTACTTCTATTTCTCTAAAGGAGGTACAATCATACATCATACTAAGCAATCTTTGCATATAATGAAAATTTAAGCAGTTTAACTATTCATTTTCGAATATTCTGTAGTAGTGGAAAAGTAAAATAAGTCGAAAGTAGCGGAAAAATATCTCTTCATGTCAAAAATATAATTTTGACAAGCAACTATTCAAGCTTTAACAAACAAATTGAGATTCAATCTAAGAAAAAATAGTACCATTATTAAGAAGGGGAAAAGGTGGATAAGAGAGAGTATATCAAAAAGAGAAGTTAAACATACTGAACGTTAGTGAAACTTGATCAAATAATTTTCTTTTCTATTACTCTACTGTCTAAATATTGGTATTAGAGTTGTTAATATCGCTTAGCACGCGAGTATCTAGTTCATTTTTCCTGAATCTTTATTTAGACGAATACTTGATATATTTTTAGCTTTTCGTTTGATACTGCCTAGTTTGGTCTGTGATGATCCCTATTTGATATATCTGACAAAGATATTTTTATGAATATTTCTAACCAAAGACAAGGGGCTTGGGTAAAATTTTAAATGCAATAAACTTTCTTCAATGTAGATGCTCAATTGCAGCTTTAACGGTGCATTGCGATGTGATATTTTAAAGTATCATTAATTCGCTTCTTTAAGATTTTAGAATGTACCACAAACCCAAAAGCCTTATATTTTCAGGTTAAACACAGTATTTTTAGCTTTAATTAGTGTTATGCTACGGAAAAAGCTGCTAACAATGTAGTGTTTGAAATTACTTGACGTGTTCCGTTTAAAACTTGTACAGCAAATTAACTGTTGATTTTTGCTTTTCAAAGAAAAATGAAAACTCAATAAAAAATTTACTTCGAGAGTTTAAGAAAAAGTAAGATTAAACTGATGATGCTTGGTTTTTGAAAAACTGATTTAAGCAGCAGGAATACTTTAAAATATAAAAAAATAAAAATACAAAAAAAGTATAAATTAATTAATAAATAAAAAAAATCAATAAAAACTCCGACTGTATTTAAATACCGACTTTCAGTTTTTGAAAATAGCTTCAATCCGAAGAAGTAATTTTCAAAGTTAATGGAACAATAGGAAGAAACTGAATTAATAAATTTGCATAATTTTGGTTTTTGGAAAATATATCAACACGATAATACTTTAAATTAGTTAATATAAAAAATATTTTAGAATCTGATCACAGACTATACTACCACTATAGTTAAGTAGGTGGGTTTATTTCTCTGCACGTTTTTGTGTGACAGTAAATTTTGTCAAAATAACGAATATTCAGTGAAGAAAATACAATGATTATTATTTTTTTTAGAAGCAACAAAAAGTTTTGAGTGAAACGCGTTTAAAGCTAACTTCCTAGGTAGGCTTTCACTGATTTTTTTTCCAAATCATGCTATACGGCAGCACCTACCAGGGCTACTACTAGTACTATCTCTTGCCCAAGAGAGAGGAGATGCTCACCATTTTTACTGGTTATCTCCAAATATTTTATTTTGTTACTTGTATCCCTTTGCTTCTCACTGCCTCAATTAAAAATAAATAAATAAGTTGAACAATTGAATTTTTTAAAAGAAGAAAATATTTCTAAAGTACTTGATTTCTACAGCATGTAATGAATCTCAATGAATCTATACATACTGAATAGCATATTTGTCTAAAGAATTATTCAAAAGCACAGACAGCAGTGCTTTTGAAGTGTTGTTTCCTTGTCAATATAAACTGACTCATTTGAAATTCCATCCTCGTTCTCAGTCACTTGAGCCTACAAAACGAAACTATTTGACATTTAAATGAATGGCCCAAAGCCTTCCAAATGCTTACTTTGAAATTAAATTGGGTTCGCAATATCAGTTTTGTAGATCTTTAAATATTATCAACGCGAGAAATCAATGAATTTGATTTGTAGCTTTGAGTCTTTTAAGGAAAATGGAAACATGATTTAATGCAAAATTCAAAAGATGGCGTTTTAAAAATATTTGATTCCGTAGTTTATTGACTAGTTTCTAATATTATTATGTTCTTTTAGTGATGATTTATGAAAAGTGACAAAGTACTTTCTTGGCTAAAAAATCAAGGCAATTACAGAAAGATCTATCTAGAGCAAACCTTCCTATACTATTTGAAGTGTTTTACATAAAACGGAAAGGTCCATGAAAAGTTTTATTTCATCGATCGATTTTTTTTTCTTGACGTGAATAACTTTCACAATCTTCATGGCCTTTTTTTAAAACTAATTTTGACTGACAGTGTCGCGAAGCAGAAATTGAATCTTTTATTTCAAAAACCAGTCAAGCGACAAAATTGATAATTTTAGGAAAACATCTGTATCACCACATAAAATTATTTAATGACAATTGCAACATTGTTTATTGAAAGAAATATACATAAATATGTATTCCTTTGAGTTCAAAACATCGAAATCCTCGTAGAAAAATTTTAATACGAAGGGGTCATTCCATGTCAAGTGATCCAAAATTTGGGAAATTTTTTCCCTCACCCGTTTGTATTTCTTTGAAATTTGGCTCATCGATTGTACCCTTTGAGGTAATCAAAAGTCCAAATTTTTAGATTTTTATCTCTATTATTTTTTTATTTATGACACTTTGATTTTTCGAAAAACCCGCCTTTTTTCATGGATGCTTGAACATAAAATGGACGATAACTCAGCACCAAATATAGATAGAAAGATTTGGTAAAAAGCATTTTAAAGTACATTAGTTGCTGTTTAATGAGATATGTAACATGACTAATTTCAAAAAAATTTTAGTTTTTAAAAAATAAAATTTAAATTTTAAATTTATATTACTCAGAAAAGGTATAATGAATTTTTTTAAAAAAATTCTCAAAACTTTTTGTGTATTTTATCTTCATTTGTGCAAAGTTTCAAGTTGGGATCTCAATGGGATCATATTTTTATGAATTTTTAAATAAAATTTGACTTATGAAATAATGACATTTTTCAGATTCTAACTAGTTAAAAATGGGGTTCTCTCACTGGGGATGGTCTAGTAAGTAGTAATTGATCATAACTATGCTTGAAATGAGCTGACATGAATTTGTAAATTTTCAAGACCCCCCCCCCCCCCCCGCGCACCACCACTTTTATTTATTTATTTTTTTCAAAACTATTTTCAAAATGTAAAAAATAAATAAATGAATAAAAAACCAAAATGAATAGTAAAATTATTAAAAATTGGTAAATGTTCTTCTTTAAAGTAAGAAAAAGACCCCCCCCCCGGGCCACCACTTTAATTATTTTTTCCAAAACTATTTCAAAAAAATATATTTTCAAAATTTATGTAAAAAATAAATAAATGAATAAAATATAAATGAATAAAATAAAACAAAATGTATAGAAAACATATTAAAAGCTGTTAAATGTTCTTCTTTAAAGCAAGACAAAGTACATTACCCCCCCCCCCCCACTCACTCACACATACGATTAACACTATACTAGTATCACGCTTCACCTGATGCTTTTTTTTTCAGACCAAGTGTTTCTTTTTCAATCCGAACTTCACAAAGTGTACTTGATTATTTCACCATCTGATAAGGAAAGTTATGATTCATTTCGTTCCTTACCCCTGCACCAACTTTCAATTTTGGATGGAGGAAAGAAATAGTTTGCCCCAAGATCACAGCAAAATAGGAGTGTTTCCCCCCGTGTTGTTTCATTCTTTTTACACTAAACTAAAAATAAATCTAAGTATCAGGTCATATGTCTGTCCGCATAAAACTAACTGTCTTTCTACAACATTTGGAGTGCAGCTGTTTTTTCTTTTCTTTAATGCTAGTTTTCTTTTAATTTCACTTGTAAACGAGAGCAATGCAGCGAGATCTATTTATACATATATTAAAAGCAGTTATAGATCAAACAAATTTTGCTAATTTGAGCATAACCTTCCATGTTGTTATGTTTCATTTCAGATTGCCCCCCCCACCCCCTACCGTCCCACTTTCCGAAAGAAAAAAAGCTGCAAATGAGTGGTTCTCTTCAGTTTTTATGACTTTTAGTTTTTATGACCCCCCCCCCATTTATAAGCTTTAGTCACTGTTGATGTTTAGCCGCGTGCGTCCCAGTTTATTATGGTTATAACTCTTACGTGGCGGCTTTTTTTTTAAATACAGATTTGAAAAAAAAAAAGATAGAAGTGGTTGTGTGGCGGAGGGGGGGGGGTACTAATCTACAAAGTCATGTCAGTTCATTTCAAGCATAGTCATGATCAATTACTACTTACTAGACCATCCCCAGTAAGATAACCCCATATTTAACTAGTTAGAATCTGAAAAATGTCATTATTTCATAAGTCAAATTTTATTTAAAAATTCATAAAAATAGGATCCCATTGAGATCCCAACTTGAAACTTTGCACAAATGAAGATAAAATACACACAAATTTTTGAGAATTTTTTTAAAAAAATTCATTATACCTTTTCTGAGAAATATAAATTTAAAATTTAAATTTTATTTTTTAAAAACTAAAATTTTTTTGAAATTAGTCATGTTACATATCCCATTAAACAGCAACTAATGTACTTTAAAATGCTTTTTACCAAATCTTTCTATCTACATTTGGTGCTGAGTTATCGTCCATTTTATGTTCAAGCATCCATGAAAAAAAGCGGGTTTTTCGAAAAATCAAAGTGTCATAAATAAAAAAATAATAGAGATAAAAATCTAAAAATTTGGACTTTTGATTACCTCAAAGGGTACAATCGATGAGCCAAATTTCAAAAAAATACAAAAAGGTGAGGGAAAAAACTTTGGATCACTTGACATGGAATGACCCGAAGGTAAAAATGTTTTTTCGAAATTTCAGTTTGTCGCTTGACTGTTTTTTTGACATAAACTGTTCAATTGTTGTGAACATTTCAAAGTTAGTTGTGAAAAAAGCACGGTAATAAAAAGGTGTCAGTTTATTTGATGCGTAGGATTTACTAATATTTTTACTTTAAAGTATTCAAATTAAAAAACACCAATAAAAAATTTAAATATCCATGTGCGTAATAAATGAATGACATTTCGTTAACACAGCAGTATTGACGGAAACGTAAATGTAAAATTTAACTCACCCAAGTCCTAACTGCCGGTTGGAGTCCTTAAAAGGTGCAGTTTCAAATGTATGCTTTTTGTACTTTTGGCACAGACAGTAGTGGTAGCACAAAGGTAAGAAATGCAGAGTTAACATATTAGAGAGCAAACAATATGTTTTAAAAAAATAACTTTTAATTTAGACTCATTATTAAAAAATTAAAATTAGCACCTTTGTTTCAATTGAAATTTTTTTTTTTTTAAAATGGCAAGGTAAAAAAAAATCGACTTGTTAATTTTGAACAAATGTATCAAAATCAATTTGAGAAACGAAATATGTGGTTGAAGTATCACCATTCGAAATGAAATGCCCAATTTATAGATGAAGATAAATATTTTTACTGGATTGTTGATGGGTGGTTATGAGTACTACTTAAACGTAATGTTCTTTAAAAAAACTTTTTCATGCTTATTCTTGCAAACAAGTACCAGATTTATGATAATGATATTTTGGAAGTCATTACGTATAAAAAAGAAAGTTACATTATACACATGGAAAAATAATGTAAAATAAGTAGAATAAAGTCTTATTAAGAAGCCATTTATGTAACTTTTAGTCTGGCTTTTAACAATTCATTTTGCTTAGTTTTAAGAATATGACCAGTAATTTTAGGGGGGGGGGGGAGGTACAATTTGATTTCGTTAAGATTTTTAGCAATTTTTACCACTCAAACAAAGATATGCATAGATATGTACGAAGAACGCAAAAAAAAAACACACACACACACACGTTCCATTTTATTAAAGTAGAGGTTGGTTTTGGATTGAGAAAAAGGATATTTTATAAGATTAAAGTTACTTGATACTCTAACGAAAAGCACGTAAGGCGCTTGATCAAAAATAGAAAAAGATGACGTTTTTCTTCTTAGCTGAATGGATTTAATGTTTCTAAATGTGATTAAAAATATTGTAAATAATCCGTTTCGTATGAATATTTGCGCTATTACTGACTTTATTGTCTCTCTGCATACATCAAAAGCAGCAACGTTCACTACCATGAGACCAAAAAAAAAAAAAGAACAATTAATTTAATTATTTATTGTTAGGTTTTTTTGTAATTTGACTCTCAATCTTAAATTTGATATGAGTCTCTGAAAATTTTTGAAACTTTGAATAAATAAATTATGCCTCATGTATGTTATTATTATCTATTAAGGAATTTATTACTTTAAAGTGTTTACTTTTTATTATTTAAAAAAAAGTGTCACAGAGATGTTCTTCAATAAATTTATTTAGTTAGTAGTTGATTTGGAATTTACAAAGGTTGTGCTTCAAAATTAAGGTGTACACAATTGAAAATGTTTCTGATTTAAAGAAGATTCTGATTTCCTCTAAAGAAAATATAATTCTTACTTTGAAAGCATTTTTATTGAAAAAATATTTCATTAGAGTTTAACATTTCTCTCTTTAAGACGTTGAAATGGGAACGAACTGAGACTTAATTTTTAATCGTGGAGTACATCAAGCAATGGGCTTGAAATCGGTACCTTAAATGTTTTTTAACATACTTGATATTTCGTGCATTTGAACATTCATTTAAAATATTGATTCATTTGAATGCGGAGAGCGTTGTAGTTTCTTGTATTTTCTCTTAAAAGTAGCGAAGTTTTCTAAAGAAGCAAAGTTGAAATAGTTTTATTCAGAAACGCACGAAAATCGTTTTAATCGATTTCAGTTTAAAATCTCCTTATTTCATTCGCGCGTTCTTTATTTCTTTACTTTCTTTGAACCGTGCTTCAATGTCTTTTCATCTGTCAAAGTTTCCTAGAAATTTCGCTTTTCTTGCTTCATTTAATTGACAGTTATATTGAATAGAAAAAACACTTAATGTTGTTTTAGGAATGTAAGAAAATAATAGATCTATAAACGTTGCAAGTGCAAAATTTCCGAGAAGATTTCATTTTTTGATTCTTTGTGTACAATATCAGCAGGTGAAAATGGAGAACATAGAAAAATAGTACAAGTTAGAAAAAAAATGTAAATATTTTTCATCATTTATATCGGATTGTTAATCACTAGGGCGAAAGAAGAATTCACACACGTTTCAGATGAGGGATATTTGTTTAAGCAAATATTCAAAACAAAAAATGAACCAAGAATGAAAATGTTTAAAACGAAATGTAGGCAACAAGACTTTGTACAATAATGAAATGCAAAGCAAAAATAAAGAAAGATATATCACCAATTAACATTTTACAACAAAGTAATCAACTATTTTTTAGCTTGGGAAGTTCCATCATCAAATCGAAATTCAAATATTTATAAAGCTGAAATCTTTTAATTAAACATATAAATACAGTTACTGAACAAACACAGACGCTGAACTATTCCTTTTACTCCAATTTAATGTCATTTTCTCATTATTGGTAGTTTTAATATGATTCAATAGTTTACTCTTTAAATATCACCAACAGTGGCCAAATTGAAACCAGATTTAAAAAAAAAAAAAAAAAAAAAACCGAGCTGATGTGTGCATCACATGACTTCCTTTTATCCCAATTTAATGTCATTTTCCCATTATTGGTAATTTCAATGTGACTCAATAATTTACTCTCTAAGTATCACCAACAATGGCCAAATAGAAACCAGATTTTTTAAAAAAATCGTCAAATTTATCGCCAATTTGGCGACAAAACTTGGCGACCAAAAGACTGGCGATATATCGCAAAGTGTCCGCCAAATTATAACACCACTTCAGTTTACATTGAAATTAACAATGATTTTCCTCCAAAAAGGGGCAAAAGACCTCCTTTGGAGCATCAGAATGCAACCAAAAAGGAAGGCGGAAAACTAGACCCACTAGGAGTCTACGTACCAAATTTAAACTTTCTAGGATATTCCGTTCTTGAGTTATGCGACATACATACACACATACACACATACGCACATACGCACATACATACGTACATACAGACGTCACGAGAAAACTCGTTGTAATTAACTCGGGGATCGTCAAAATGATTATTTCGGGTGTCTGTACGTCCCTAGGCACATATCCACGTGTGGTCGGGTTGAAAAAAAAAAAACTCATCATTCATTTGGGGGTGAGCAAAATGGAAATTAAGGCCGATTTTTTGGGTGAAAATATTTTCGCGAATACAATTTTTCCTTTTTTGTAAAAGGAAGTAAAAACGAGAAACTACGATTTTATTCACAAGAAACATTGCTCTAGTAATTGGCATTTACGTAATGATTTCATCTAGCCATTTTAGAAATTGAACTTCTTTTTTTTTTTCAACCATACTGCGTAGAGAGTGAAATAGTAATATTTTGCAAACGCATCGTGCAGTTTTAGCTGACAGGTTTTCAAAATATTTGTTAAAGATCTGATATCATAATAAACGCTTTAAGTCGAGCATATGAATTTTAGATATCCATACATCTTTTTCCCAAACAAGTAACACATTCTTGCCACGCACTCATCGGAATAAAACTTTGAACTTCGATATAACACTTTAAAATACCGAATCCGTGTTTTTAAGCGGCAGTAAACGCTCTTAACGGGATGAAATTCATTCTCAAATGCTGGGACAATGGCTTAGTAGAAGATGCAATAAATGAAAGACCACATACATTTTTTTTAAAATTAGATACTTATAAAATATAACATCATTGCAAATTTTACTGTAAATAAAGAATAATCAATGGCTTCATCAGTAAAATTTTCAGATAATGTATTTCTTTTCATTTACTCAAAGGTAATGATTGTGGGAGATGGATAAATATTATTTACATAAAAATCCTAAAATGCGTCAAGCGTCAACTTTATTTTGCTTTCTTATTGTAAATATTTATCTTCACTTATTATTCATTACTTGAATTTTGTAATTAAAAAAAAACATTAAATCTTCTAGTATCAAATTTACCCAAGATTTATAGGTTAACTTCACTTCGTTGAAGGTGTTTATTGCGATTGAAAAAAAGGAAAAAAAAAAGCATTGGTTCGATATTATTTGTTCCATGATCGGCAAAGTTTTCTTCTGTTCGATGAGTGACTTTTAAATAGGGTTACTCGTAAGTTGAGAGAGACCAGACTTTAAGTAAGCCATTTCAAAAAAAAAAAAAAAAATCTGAAATTAATGTGATAAAACGCAGTTGTTGTCGAATGGATTATGCAAATATCGTGTGTACTTAAAAAAACATACTTACGTATCATGGTTTAAGACTCAGTATGTACATAAATTAGATAGTAAAGAAGGCGCGTAAGCTTTGAATCTTAACGAAAGGATTTTTAAAGCGGTAATTACTCATTAAAATTAAAAAATATATATCATATCCTATCGTATTAAATTTATGAGAGAATGTTTTTTTAAATTTTATATCAAAAGGAAAAATAACTCTTTTCCCTTTCATAAATGGAGTTTGTCGTTTATTATAACCATATGTATTTATTTAATTAATTTTTATATTATTTATAATTACGACAACTGTGAAAGAAAATCATGAGTTTGGGAAAAGTTTTGCTATTCAAAGTTATGTCTCATTAAAATTTTTCAAACATTTGTCTTAAATTATAAATTGAAAGAACAGGTCCCCACTACTTTTCAAATGGAATAAATAAATAAAATTGAATGTGAAGCAATATCTTTAAAACAAATTTCAGTTAATCTACTTCCAATTCATTTTCTTAAAGTTCATGTACGTATTTGTATAGAACAAAGATAAAATTTTGAGAAGTGTACTAAACACATTTTACACTGAACTTTAATTGAAAAATAATTGTTGGTGTGAATAGGTTAATTGTTGTGTTTGCTGCATTTACTTATAAAGCTTCACTGTGCACTGTTAATTTTTATCGTGAAAAAGATATAGGGAAAAGTGGACCCATGTGAACAAGTTTGTTCTTCATTTCTCAAAAAAAAAAAAAAAAAAAAAAAAAAAAAAAAAAACATAAATAAAATAAAATAAATAAATAAATAAATAAATAAATAAAAATCAAATGTTTACTTAGCTCTTTCTTTATCCCATGGGGTTTTTGAAATATTTTAATATTTCTTTATTTTAGGGTATTGGAAAAAGTATCCTATTGTTCACATGTGCGCCTGTGAAAAGGATTATGTGAACACGCCGTGGGCACACATGAACAAATTTGCAAAACAATACAACCATCATATTTCACAGAAAAATATCTTGAATATTGCAGATGCATAAATACCAATTACATTGAAGGGTTTGTGACATTTACTACACTCACTGGTCAATAATATAGACATGCAAGATCATTTTTTTTATTGGACCACCTTTTGCACGGATAACTGCTCTGATTCGTTTGGGCATCGAGTCTAGAAGCTTCTGGAGGGCATTTACATCTAGGGAATACCATGAATTGGCTATGCAGCTTTGTAGATCTTGTAAATTCGATGAAAGAGGAAAGTGCTTTTAGATGCGTCTTTCTACCATATCCCACGTATTTTCTATGGGGTTAATATCCGGGCTCTGCGGTGGCCAGGGAAGGTGTTAGAAGCCAGACTGATGCTCAGCGAACCAATGTTCAACACTTATGGTCAGATGTATGGTTGCATTACGATCCATGAAGTCTCCGTGGCCATCAGAATAAAAATGAAACATTGCAGGGTGCACTTGATCTGCCAATATATCTAAGTATCGCATGGCTGTTTGTTTACCCTATAGGAACACCAGGGCACCACTTCCATGCTAGCAGAACATGCTTCATATCATGATACTCCCTCCAGACAATTACACAGTGCACGTATTCAAATATAAATCTCTAAGGTTCCTAATTCATTGGGCGGTGAGTGTATGTAAAATGAAATTGAATGGTAGTGTTTCAAGTGTCAATAATAAAAACAAATCTCACATCAATACCCTATTCGTAAGTTTTAAAATCTAGTAGCATTTCATAATCTGCAGTTTACTTAAAAAAATTTAACAAAAAGTCAACATACTTGTTAACTTCATTCAAAAAACAATTATAAGAAATAAAAAAAAACAACATAGTAGAAAAATGATACTTCCTTATATAATCCTTCTTAAATGCTCCACGTTTTGTACATTGTCTGACAATGTATTTTAAAAATGATTTTAAGTTTAAATTCTTTAATTAAATTAAAATAGTTAGTGTATTTTTATTTTTTGTAACTTTTCTATAGCAAAAATATTTGACAAACGAGTTAGTAAAACAAGTCTTTAAAATATAAACTAATAACTCATAAATTGATTATATAAAAATATAATTTTAAGCTTTTAATAAATCTTTTGAAACCTACAATATCATACAGTAATCTTAATATTAAAGAGGCGCATCTGAACTGTTCACATCTGCCCCATATGTGACTGTAACGCATGTAAAATAACGAACACTGTTAAAAAATGACCCGGATTTCATACTTGTTGATTTTCAAAAATTAAGTTAGTTTATTAGTTAGTTTGAACTGGGTTTCCATTCCAAGAAGTTAGGGAAGAAGTTATATGCAACACCTTTTAAAGTAAAGAAGTTGTCACCACAGAAACACAAAGGACCTTATTGCTTAAAAATTTTTTCAAAGAAGTAGAGCTGTTTTTAAAATCGATTGATAATTTTTCAAGATATTTTACCGTAAATTTTCTTATTAAAACGGACAATACTTCCTGTTCACAAGTGTTCTCTTTTCTCCTACTTTTTTGTCCTCTATATTTTTCTCATTCAGTACATACTTTCTTTTTTATTACTTCTGAAACCTTTCATTTACAGAGAAAAAAAGTAGTTCTTTTATGTCTTCGTATGATAATATTTAATTTATAAAAGGGATGAACTAAGAAAAAAAAATATAATGTTTTTGGGGTGAGGGAGTTTAACGCGTAATTCCAAAAGAAATTTTGCACTTTAAAGGTTATTCAGCTGTAGTACCAATGTTCTAATTCTGGTAATAATGAAAGCAGCATGAGAACTACAGAATCTCCCCCCCCCCCCCAAAGATTCCACTAGTGCTTTTTCCCAACTGTCAATTTTGATGAGGTGTTTCGCTGTAAAAAGTTTCTCATCATTTGGATCACGCTAAAATTACTTTGTACAGCGTTTTAATTCAACAAGATGCATGATTATATGTTGAAACTTATGTTTTTAACGAGTGGTATAGACTTATTGTGTTTTGAAAATGCACACTCATTTATTTATCAATCGAAAAAATAAAAAAGCAAACTAGGGATAAAACTGTCGAATATCGAAACTTAACTGCGTTTTACTAGTAATTATGAGAGTTTTCTTTGACTATGACTTATAATAGTCTCCATTAACTTGTTCAGTGATTAAAGTGGGTCTGAAATTAAAGTACGATTTCAGCTTTGAAAACGAACAAAACGAAAAGTTAAATAGATTCATCACAAAGGAAATTGCTGAGATAAATTTTACCCAAGGCTATTAATTAACTTCTTTGATGGCAAGTTTCACTAAATTAGGATAATAACGGCAGACATTATTCACCCGAGGATTATCTGCATTACCAAGGGTTCTTAGATGATGACTTATTCACAGAATAAAGTTCCCGACTAAAATATGCTGGTTTCTTTTGGAGGACTATCTTTGCTTTAACTCTGGAATATCTTGTAGTTAAAACGGGAATTAGTAGACAAAAATCAAAATATTTCCTCTTTACCTTGCTCTGTATGTTTAGTATTTACATTATTTAAAGTTTAATTTTTAGTATTTAGTGTTTTCGGTTGCTAGTCATTGATTCAAAGCTACAGCAATGAAAACTTGAGGTGAATTTCGTAACAAGTCTTTACAGTATTTTCCTTTCAATTATCACAATTAGTCTTTCTTAAAACTATTGAGTATTTTCTTTAGAAGTAATTTCTATCTAAAAGTACGTTAAAATCTACTTTTATGGGCAAAACTAGTGTGCGCGAGTTCTGACTCACGATTGCAAGTAAAATATAGAAAGTAAAGAATTCTTCATTTATAAAAGTGAAATAAAATATGGAGGATTATGATTTTTATATTGTTTAGTGATCGTCTTTTAGTACTCAGTGAGTTTCTCCTCCAGTCAGATTAAAGACATATCTTCAGTATCATTTTCTACAATTCACGTGTTTCCAGGTTAGTTTTCTGTTATTTTTATAATGTTCATTGGACTTTAAAGTATACTTTTATCTAAAGTAGGAGAATAAAGGACAAAGGGAAATAGCGGAGCAAAGTGAAAGGGTCAAATATTTGCTTTGCTTTTAGATCCGTATATTTGGTAATATTTTAACTTTGTAGTAGCACCAAAGATTGAAACATATGGTGATAAAGGCAATTTTTAAAAATTGATACTCTTATTGTAATATTTTATTGTAAGTCAAAATAATTGTTATTGAACTTTTTTAATACTAGTTGAGACCTTCTAATACCAGGTGCCTTATATATTTAGTTAAAAATTAAGCTCATTTGTGTTTTAAATATTTTGTACAGTTCGTCAAGTACATGCGTGGCAAAGTGAACTAGTTTATTTCGTTTACTCACTCAATCATTTACTGAATTTCTTACGTATTTATTCATTAATTAATTCATTTACATTCCTTCATAAAGTAATTCACTCATACATTCATTGATTAATTCATTTACATTCCTTCATAAAGTAATTTATTCATATATTCATTTATTACTTAATTCGTTTACATCAGCACAAAGGTATTTATTATCCCAATAAAAATAATGTTTCGATAGAAGATTATTTTTATTAGGTACTGCAATTTTCAAAACGAATTTCCAATTTACACATTTTGAAAGAGCTCAATCCTCTTAACTACTTCACTTGCCCCACATTCCTCTACATACTGCAATAGGAATTTTCATACAAAGTTTTATGGATAAATATCTTAAGAGTACGAGTTTCACTAACCATGTAATTTTTCCCTACTTGGGGTAAGTGGGTCTTCTCATAAAAGTGATAATTTTAAGATAAAAAGCAACTCTAAAAAAGAAAAAAGACCAATGATGTACAATGTAATTATGAGAACCCGGAAGGAGTTAATAGTTTAACTACAAAAACTGCAAAAGTTAATGAGTATGCGTTTGTGAAACTTGCATCAAAGTAATTTTTTAAATTTCCTGTGATTGTATTATAACTCCAACTTCAGGAGCTCATAGTCCAAATGAAAACAACTGCTGTTAAATTTTACAGAAAGAATATAAATAGCGGCATTTTTTATTGAACTGATGCACAATATGCCGGAGCATGAAGTTATAATGATTCGTTCCCACACAACCTTAAATAGATGCTGCCATTTAGTGTTTTAATTTCGCTACGAACTTGGCAAATGCTTCAAATGTGTTCTTGATCAACAATATCATGTTTGGGCAACACTGCTTTACATTATATATATATATATATATATATATATATATATATATATATATATATATATATATATATATATATATATATATATATATATATATATATATATATATATATATATATATATATATATATATATATATATTTATATATATATATTTTCACGTATTTCATTGATTTATTTTTTGTTTCATAATTTTTCGTTATGCAGTTTTAAACCTTAAAAATGAATGCATTTACAAAATGTATTTCATACCAAAAATTTACTTACTTTGTCAAGTGAAAGTCACTTACCCCTTTTTTATATTTGCTTGCTTTAAATTTAAACAAAAGGTGTATAGCCCATTTACTCCTTTTTATAGGGTGAGTGAGACACCCTTCTGATTAAAGAAAATAATAAGAAGAAAAACAGTACAAGCATTTTTTTTGTGGAAATATTGATGAACTTTGCATATTAATAAAGTCAAAGATAAAATACCTAAGTCAGTAAGTTTAATGTTTTCCTTTAAAAACTTTTGCATAAGGCTTCATAAACGAGCTGTTCTAAAAAGAGTTTTATCTCACCCCAACCAAATGGGTTACTGTATTTTTCCCCATTCCCAATTTCCTTATTATATAAAAGCCTTATTCTGCTTATTTACTTAATTTACTTTCTTTTATTTAAGCTATTTTATAATATTTTGCTGCATTTTAAAGTGACAGTGGAGAAATTTTATATCATTGTCATGTGCTTTTTTTACTGTGGACGATTAATTGAATCAGTGGTTAATTGAATCATCCGCTTTAATGAATCAAATCGTCAAAAACAGAACCAATTCCAGCTTTATTGAATTAGCCGCTTAATTGAAGTAGCCGCTTTATTGAACTAGCCGCTTTATTGAATCAGCCGCTTTAAGGAATTAAAACTGTTTAGAACAAACGTGATTCATATAAGCGGCGGCCACTGTAGCCCAGGCGAAATCTAGAAATCTCAAGGATGAAAAGTATGAGCCCAATATTCAATAAGCTTCTGGTAGTAATAACCATTGGTGAAATCAATTGCTTTTCTTTTGAATTACTTTTTCTACTGTTATGGTAACTGTAAAATTAATTTTAAAATTGCAGCTTAAAAAATATAGTCGGTTTAACTTTCACTTTATTAAATATTTATTTTCTACTTGGCATGGCAGAACCCAAACTAAATCAAATTACTCTAGATTCAAAGAAAATCTTCCTTCAATTAAGGAGTGATTTCTGAATGAGATACAATTTAAGTTTCCGCAAATATTTATATTTGAGAAGAAAAAGAGAAAAAAAGGTATTACATGACTTGGAAAAAAATATTCTTACGACAAATTGAATTTTTAATGAAACTTTACGTAACAACACTTGTTGGTAATACTTTCCTTAGATCTTTTCAAAAAACATCTCTATGGCAGCTAAAAGTTGGTCGGATGTTACAAGATTAAATAAATTTCCATCACACGTCAGATAACTGTCATCAAAAATATGATCATGTTGCTTTTCATTTTCCTTATTTCCCCGTTAAATCTCTTTATGAAACTTCTTTCTTTTTTCTTTTCGAAATTCAAATTTTATGAATATGATTAAAGAAAGACACATCTTGGAAGTCCGAAATGAGGCAGAAATTGCACTAGAAAATGCGTGACTTTTTTTTTCAAGAATAGGAGGGAAACTGATAAGTTCTTTCGAAGTATAAATTCGTTTCAAGAAAGCCGTTGATTAGTTTTAGAAGAGAACTTTTTGCAGTGTACGGTTACTTTAAAAGCAATTTTTCTTCAACGCTTACATTATACCTTTTGTTTTAACCATTAATGTAACTTCTAAACTTTTGCATTTAACTAACATGGAATATAGCTAGCTGCCTTGGCTATTGAAGTTAAGACGTTTATTATTTACCTCTTCTATGAATACCTTTATGTTTCACATTAATTATTATTTTTTTTCAAAGTTAATTTAAATCACAAACGCAAAGTTTGGTGGCTTTTGTTTCTAAAATTCGTTTTTTGTTTAGTGTGAAATTATTTCACCAAATAGGTTTAAAGCTAATACTTTTTATAATACTTGATTGTCCAAAGTCATTCATTCTAATTGAATACGACTCAAACGCAAATATAGTCTACGTTCACTGTTCTTCATTCATCTGATGCTGAAGTCAGTGACATTGGTAATTGCTGTGTAGCGTCGACGCTCTAAATCTTTTCTGTATTGTAAAAGAGTTCCTTTTAGGCCCTATACATTCGAATGCAGTAATTTTGAAAAGTTGCTATTTTACAACGTTTATGAAACCATTTACCACTGCACTGAATGCTGAAACGTAAATAAATTGCGAAATTAATAATAACATTAATAATAATGATATACACGCATTTAATGTTTAGACAGAAAAACTTAGACCTCTACGTCATTGCTCAGAGAAGTCAATTCTCCATGGTACCAGCAAGGTCAAATAAGGTGTTGATCATATATATTTTTATGGCTACTACAAGTGTATTTCATGCATTGAAAATCAGAACCACGTCTCGAAAATTTTGTCAACATAAACAATAACAATAATAAATGTTACCGACGATAAATTTCAAATATTTTACCATTATAATGTCTCTCTTTTGGCTTTAAGTGGTCAAGGAATTTCTTCCTCTTTAATAAGTGTTAAGACAAAAAATACATTCATATCGTCAAAATGTTGCTAAAATCGTAAATATGGCACGCGTCCGTTTTTTCTCCTCTTTAAAGAATGGACTCGTTTTCTAAAATGATTGACAAGAGTCCTTTGAGCGCACATAGACTATACCTGGTATGAAATGTCTTCTAAGTATCTGCATTTAATAATAAAATTGTAACGATACATACGTCATCAGCAATAAGCGAGTCCTTTAACTACCGTCGAATGCGCTGATTTTGTAAAAACATGGGTGAGATTGTGCTACAGCTTATACCGACTTTGTTACCACACTTTGTTTCATAAACGTTTTGAAATGGTTGTCTATGTTGTGATAGCCATTTAAAAACGTTTATGAAACGCTTAAACGTTACTTGACAAAACTACGCAAATAATAAGAAAGAGTGCAACACATCTGAATCGTTTCATCTGTTACATAAAAATCACCTCTTATGGTTTTACCATAGCCTATTTAGCACAATCTAACCGCTGCTGGTAAAAAATCATTATGTTCGTTAGTACTACAGTCGTGAGGTTTTGTTTCGTGAGTAGCGGAATGTGGGGCTACGTGAAATAGCGGGACAAAGGAAGATGGTGAAATAATCACAATGCTCTGGCACCACTATGAGACCTACTAATGTTCACTGCAATAAGTAATAAATAAATACCTTTGTGCCTAGGAATAACAGGAAATATCTAACGTTGTTCAGCACAAATAAGCAGATTACAAAAACCCACTTAGCCCCATTCTTAGTGATATTTACATGCATTACTTTGAGGTTAAGCTGCTCCAAAAATTACAGTTTCAATCTTATGTTCGCTATGTTTACGACTGTTTTGTTCTTATGAACCATAATCATCTTAGTGTGATGAAGCTTTAGTATTTTAAACTCTATGAATCCTCATATTCAATTCTTGTATGAACTAGAACAAAATAACTGCCTCCCCTTTCTCGATGTTCTCGTTTCTCGAACTGAGTCTGGTTTTGAAACTACTATTTATCGCAAACCTTTTACTGTTTCTTTACCGCCTCACAGACTATCGTCTCACCCACCTAATCAAAAATATTCTGCTTTTAATGCTCTTGTTAATTGTGCTTCAAGGACTTGTTTTTCAGAGGAAATTCTTAATGCAGAACTTAACTATCTTAGAGCTGTGGCAATTGATATAGACTATCCACATACTTTGATTGATTCCATTTATAAAAAGCTTTCTAAAAGACCCCGAAGTAATATTCGAAAAAGAACTTTCATCACGAAGAATTTGGTCATTTTACCATTCTTTCCTTCTTCTAGTGTTCAGGTCGCTAAGTTTCTTAAACGTGTCCAATTCCAAGTTGTGCTTTCTCCAATTAATAAACTTTCGTTCTCGTCTCTTAAGAATTCTAATGACTCTCTCAATGCTTGAGGAATTTATAAAATTGATTGCATTTGCGGTCTTGCCTACATCGGACAGACCCGCCGTTCTTTGAAATTTAGTTTAAAAGAGCTTAAAAATTATGTAAGAAAAAAAAACAATTGAATAAGTCTAGTATTGATCAGCAGTGTTGGAACTATAATCACTCCTTTGATTTCAACTCATTTAAAATTACCCAGAAATGCCAAATCCATCAGATCTTGATTTTTGGGAGTCTTTCCACATTCTAAAGAATCGTTCTAATCAAGTTAACGGTCTTAAAGCAATTCTACATTTTTCTGCAGTGTGGCATCCATTCATTAATTGTTTCGCCTTCTTCTTTGATCTCTTATTTTTTTCTCCGCTGTGTTTTAGGTGGTTATTGTAATGTTTTTCGTTATTACTTTTTTTTGTCTTTACATTTCCATTTCATAATTTATTTTGTACTTTTGTTTTACTTTTTTGTTGTTTCCCAACCTCTTTCTGTTATCCTGAATTATGTTTATTTTTCCTTTCGCTAAATATGACAGTTGATTCGTTGAAAATTTTTTTTGAACAAGAAATGTATTTCTGATTTATTAATAAGCGGTTTCCTTTTGACAGCAAAATGTATTTTATGGGTCTTTTTACAGAAATTTATTGCTCAACGGTTTTCTCTGAGAGGGAATCATGCAATACATTTTGGCTTTGAGTTCCATTTTGTCTTCATCTGCTTTTGTTAATTGCTTAATTTGATATTTAATCTGTCTGCTATACATTTTTATTGCTTTTACTGGACGTCTTTACATCTAGAAGCTCACAACTTTGAATTGAAAAGGGGGTTCCTTGAAACCCCGAAACACGTGTATTCTGTAATCTGCTTATTTGTGCTAAACAACGTTGGATATTTCCTGTTATTCATTGCAGTATTTAATTAAATGTAAGCTTATACATCGTTCAAATATTTTGTCCAATATCAGGAATGCATGCGGGGCAAAGTGAAATAGTTCATTTCGATCACTTATTCAATTACTTTTTGAATTTTTTGCTTCCCTTAATTTAAGATTCACTTTTTTATTTATTCATTCATCTTTAGGGGTAAAGAACCAATTAGAAGTAAAATTGTTATTGATAATAGAATTATTGAACAGGAGAAGCACTTCAACTACCAAGGATGTGACATTACCTTTGACCACGACAATGATGTCCAAAGCAAACTACATAAGTTTCAACACTTATGTGGAACCCTTACAAGAACCCTAAAGGGAAAAACAAGAAAGGAAACACAACTGAAGTTCTATAAGGTTATGGCAATGTCAAACTTACTATACGGCTCTGAAACATGGACTTTGAACAGTCAAGAAACTAGTAGAATTCAAGCAACAGAGATGAAGTATTTGCGATCACTGAAGAACTGCACTATCCTAGACAAAATAAGGGATCAATCTATTCGAAGGGAATTGCAGATATTCAGCCTCTCAATGAAAAAATTACGGAAAATCGTAACGATTGGAAAAACCATGTTCGACGTATGGCACGAGGGAGACTTCCAAGAGCTGCCTTTTATTACAGACCAAGGGCAAACGAGACCGTGGTAGGCCCAGGAAACGGTGGGGCGACCAAGAAGCCGGAGCAGTCGATATGCCTAATCTTTGAGGAAGAAGAAGAAGGCTTATTCATTCACCTGTTTTCTTATACATTCACTATTTTAGACACTTGTTTATCTCTTCATTTTTCATTCATTACTTTAGCTACCCATTCACAATATTTTTAATAATCAGATAGAAAATATTTCATTAGAAAAGGATTATCTTTTTCGGTTTGCCCCATGAAAAAAACAAGGGAAAATTTCCCACCTTTTTTGAACGTGTAATTTTACTGACGAAAATTAAAAATAATGTTTCGATGCAAATAGTATAGTAAAATACATCGTTCTTTCTTTGTGTGCTGTATGTTTCGAAAAAATTTTACAATTTGTTCATTTTGAAAAAGGTAAGCAATCTCAAGTATTTCACTTTGCCCCACATTCCTTTACTTAAATATTTAATCCGCTTAATTTGATCTAAGTAAAACCAATCCTTATTGAAGTTTCAATGAAAATTTTTGAATTAATTAGGTGTTTAAGAGAAGGTGCATCTTTATGTAACGACAATATGCTTGAAATGACCATGTTCGTGATGAATCATTTATTATGCATAAGGCAGCAGCCGGTGCTTGCATTTTATGGCATAAAAGAAGAAGTCTTTGATAAAGTGATATTTGATCTGACTTTACTGATATATGTTGAATATGTATTGACAAAATATTTTCAACATAAATGGTATCCATATTGCGATTGGAATTCTCAAAATTGTACGTAGTGATATTTTGTTTTTATACATTTCTATTAGATACATTTTTATTTGTTGTGCTGTGGTTTAGATGTTTCTCAATATCATCGTTGATTACATAAAGGGACTGATATACATAGATTGACAGTTATAGAGATGCATAAATGCAAAAAGTATTTTTTCTCTAAAATCAATATTTGTACATATTGATTAAATTGCTACAACGAGATTATGCGGTGTTCTAACAAAAAGGGAAAAAATCCGGTTTTATAATTAGACAAAAGAAAACAATTGGTTAAATGGGAGTTCAACAGCTATTATATTTTATTACATTTAAATCTTTTACATATATGTGTGGATTTTTTTTCCTTTTTTACTTTCATATTTACAAGTATTATATTGATTCACTTTTCCTGATTTTCTTTTTTGAATACGGGGAAGTAAGTTATAAGAACAGGAGAGCACGTTTCCAATATAATGCTTTTATCCGTCTTTGCGAAGCAATCTGCTTAGTAGAAACATTTAAAAACTGTTACTTCAACTGATTTTTAGCTGAAATGACAGAATACAATTCGTAGGAGAAAAAGATAAATAGTTGTTCTCTTTCTTATTTGATACTTCAGAAAAATTCGCACTGCAGGTTTCCTACTTGATCAATAGATTTCCAAAATTACATGTATCTTACGCATAAAATTCTTTAGATTGAATTTTTAAAATGAAAATTAGCGTGGGCGTACTTTTCAAACGTCAGACTCTACTTAAAGTTTTTAAGCATGTAAAAGCAATTTGAAACTCCCGACAGCTGCCTTTCCCTTTCGATTTCATCTGCACTCATTCACAACAACAATACGTATTTTGAGCATCGGTTTAATTTTGTTTATTCTTCATCATTCGGTATTACTAAATATATTTTATGCATGAAGAGGAAAGAAATAAAATGGAATGAGTTTAATATTTTTCGTTTTACATTTTTCTTTAAAATGTTTTCAAAACATGTGTCGGGCAGATAAAATGAAGTTAAATGGAGAACCTTGAGTTTTATGTTTAAATCACAATTGAATATAAATAAAAACTCAAAATGTATTTGTGCATTAAATTATCTCTCTGTTTCTGTATAGTAATTGTAGTTGTTAATTTTAGTATGTAAATTTCAAAATTATAGCAATAAAATGAAATTCAGACTTTACATTTACAAAACCGTAAAATTCCAACTTTGTGCAACCAGAACCCACTAATGTGCATTAAAGTTGCATACACGCATTTCCGAGCTACAAACCGATAAATAGGTGGACACGGGAAAAATAGCAAAACGATTACTCGACTCGGGCTTAAAATAATAATGCTTAATTCAAAAGTTTAATTTGTTTGGATTTTGCAGGCGTTAAATATATACGTTCAGTGCGGCTGTTAACCTTTTTGGAACTAGTTAAACCCACAGGAAAACAACACACAAAGATAAAATTTAACAAAAAAAAAAAAAAAAAAACTATAAAATGAAATCCCAATGAAGCAAAAATGTAACTACTTGAGAAAACTAGTAAGAAAACTAAGCCATATGATACACACACATACACAACATACACACACACACACACACACATATATATATATATATATATATATATATATATATATATATATATATATATATATATATATATATATATATATATATATATATATATATATATATATATATATATATATATATATATATAAATATATATATATATATATAAATATATATATATATTTGCAATCACGACACGTGCTATGCAAATTTGAACCAAATAAGGAATAACCAAATTGATATTGTTAATTTATAAAAGCAATATTTCTGGTCCCAATATTTATCTTTTATTTTGTAATCACAAAAAGCACTTGCATATTAACTAACGAAATTTCTTCCATCATTCTGCTTTATTATTTTTTAATAGGGATAAATAATTCGGATCAAGAATTAAGCTTTAGGTAATTTCTTTAACTTACTTTATGAAGCTTTGAATACATGAGACTTTCCAATGCTTGAATTGGAATCGATTCGCTAACGATTTGCTAAATAATTTTCACTTTAAATATGCTTTATGAAGCGACTTTGCAAAAATCAAACAAGAATGAGCCCACAGCGTGTCCTAAATTACTCTACATAAGTTCGGCTCTTGAGTGAAAGAATGAAATTGAATCAGATGAGAGATTTTAGCTTGTCTGAAGTTAAACAATTTTACTGCAAAGAGCACTTTACTAAAACATGTAAATGCGCTCAAAAGCGGAATCAGCAGTTCAACAGAAGTGGAGATTTGGTACTAAGAACTTTTGAATGTTTATATACAAATTTGAACCGGTACTTAATTTTTTGTGTTTATTCTTTTTTGTGAGATTAATGCAGGAAAACAATGTCCAAATTTCATTTAAAAAATGTAACAAATTATTAAATCTCTGCTCTTTGAAATAACAAGTACTTAAATAAACACCTTTGTGCTGAAATGTAAAAAATGATTGCACAAAGAATGATGTGCACAATTTTTTATAATTTCTAGACTCATGTTTCGGGATTGAAAGAAACCCTCTTTTCTATGCAAACAAAGTCAGCATTTCTTCCGTTTCATGTGTTGTTAAATACTTTACATTTTAACAATTAATTGTCACAGAGCTAAACAATTTTTTTGCAAGCTTTAAAATAATTGCTACTCTCAGACGCCTTTCAACAATGTAAAAAATAAAAAAAAAACTGCTGTTAAATATTCTCTTGGAAACTTGGGTTCCACAAACTTTTCTAGTAACAATACAGCTTCTGCTTAAATAGCATTACTGAAGAAGAAGCTGCATGGTTTCTGGAAACCTTTATGGAGGTCCTGTTTCCTGGACATTTCTAGTAGTACCACAGTTTTTTACTATAGTATAGTTAAAACAGTTTTAGACTAAATACTGAACGCAAATTGCAAATACGAGTTAGCATAAACCTTTTACTGTGTGCTTTCCTTAGCTGAGACCTAGTGCCAATTTGCGCATGCGTCTAATTTGCTCTTTTTTATTTATCAAAGCAGGGAGTGAAACCCGGAAGTAAAAGATGCAAAACAACGTGTTCAGCAGTTCTTGCAAAGTAGCAAGTGCGAGCGGAAAGTTCTATCCTCAAGCTAACGCCCCCTTTTTAAATGGAATCTTTTCTGATTGGTAGTCTTGCTTCCAAGAATGGACAGTACCTTACCTTATAATTATTCAAATTTAGTTTTCTTTTTGTGCTTCAATTTCCAAGTATGTTTCAGAAATTCATTTCATACAGTTCAAGTTGACAGATAAAAATATATAACTGGAAAATGCCGTTTCACAAAACTAAGCATTTTCATGGCTTTTAAACTTTCATTTCAATTTATTTTAGAACTTTTATAGCTTTTAGTTTTGCTATTTTAACTTATTTTTCGAATCTTTTGAGTGTGAATGGAATTCACTTAAAAACGGGGGATTATATCTTTGTTGAGTATTTTACTTTGCTGCTTAAACTAATGCTACAATAAAGTTTTTCACACGTATTATTGTTCTGAAGAAGCAAACATAAGTTCATTTTTTGATGGACTTTTCCAAGAAATCAAAGCAAAATATCTAAATAGGAGCACTATTACTTGGATTATGTTAGCAAAAGTTCTGTTTATAAATCTGGGGCAACTTCTGTTGATTTTGTTCCCTACGGTTAAGAATTATGAAAGGTTTGAAGGCTTCTTTCACTTCCAAAGCTGGAACTGCATGTGCATATACATGAAAGTTCAATTGTTAAATTTTAAAGACGCGAAAAATTTTAAACGTCACCTTATTTTAGAACATTTTAACTTATCATTGAATATAGACGAAATGATAAACGTTCTGAGTATGGAAAATATAACTTGAAACTCGTTCGAAACTTATACAGTGGCTCCCAAAAGTCTTCGTACACCTACGACTTTCCATGAAATAGGCCCCATTTCATTGGTTAGAATTAATATTTCGGAATAGGTATTTAATTATAAGATCTATGATCCATTTTAAACAAAACTACATGAAAAGTTTTTAAAAAATATTAAAACTTAATTTTTTAAAAATCAAAAACCAAAAAGTGCCGGAAATTTTATCTCACAAAAGTCTTCGTACACTTTATAAAATGTCTAAATATTATTGAATAATCTAACTTTTGATTAAGTTATTAATTAGTAGAATATCATACAGTATTCATAACACCTTTTAAACGTCTGGGAATAAATTTCATTCTTTTTCTTTCTTTTTTTTTCGCGTAATTTCTGAGTAAGCGTTCAACCACACTTCGAGTCTTACTGCTTCTAACTCTATTTTCGTTTTAAAGCCCTATTTTCGTAATCTAGCCTCCATATATCTCTAAATACGTTACATTAAGTTAAAATTTGGAGATTGAGGGGGTATTTTCTAAATTTTAGGACAATTTTCGAGGCACTAGACGCAAACGTTGAAAAACGTGTGCTTCTTATCGTTATCTTAATAAAAAACAAAGTTGTTTCCAATAACCAAATTTTTGACTCAGAGTTCAAAATTGGTTTTTAAAATATTTAAAGGAACAGCATGATTCATTATTTCATCAAAAAATTACAAACTACCAAGTTTTGATGCTAATATGCACCCTCACACTAGAACACCTCCACCGTCCTGATTAACTGATCCAAATAAGTTCTTAAGATTAAGTCCCTAATTTTTTCTTCTACTTACAATCACACAAAAAATTAACCAAAAATGTTGAATTCATTTTTATCTGTAAGTAAGACGTGATTCTAAAACGTTTTTAGCTTATTTAGCATTGATTTGCGACGAAAATCGTAAGCTTTCTGTTTTTCGCATGACCAAGAAAATTTCTGCGGGAAGAGGTCCCATTTAATCCAGCTAATCAGAGAACTTGGCGAACTATTTTAGGTTAAAATTAAATGTAAAATGTTTCATTTAACTCTGCATAAACTTTTACAGCACTCAAATGTGTATTTTTCATAAATTTTTTAACTTTAAATCTCCGATCACGTTTGTCAACTTTGCCGGTTGACCGTTTCTTACCTTGTTTTCGGTCCAATTCCTTTCTTTAAAGCATTTTATCAAGCACTTTACTATACAAACAAATAAATTAACTAATTTAGAGACATTTCAAACCAATTTACCACTACTGTGGGGAAAAAAAATCAAATTTTGAATGGTGTTTGCGGTTTTTCACGAATACCAGCCATTTTACAGTAATAAGCACAATATTAAGGAATAAATAAACAAAAAAATAAAGCCAAATGACTTATAAGGGTTAACACAATGCAAAAATATTAATAAAACGGCATATGATAATTTTAATCAGGAATTTATTCGAAAATATTTGAGTGTACGATGACTTTTGTGGCGTGTTATTTCTCTGTCTCTTCTTTTTCTGACCCATTTCAAAAAGAAGTTTCGTCAATATTTTGAAAAAACCAATGGGTTGTATTTAGAATGACATAGGAATGATGTGAAAAAAATATTGGACTTCATATTCGAATTCAGTTTCGAGTTATTTTGGTTTTACTAAAGAATTTCAAAGTGTACGAACACTTTTGGGAGCCACTGTATTTTATTTTTCTGAAGGAAACTTCTGATATTTCATTTGAAAATTAGGAGAGGATCAGTAATGAGGGTTAAAGATGATGCCATTTGACATTTGCATTTACTTAGATGTTGTAAGCGTTTCGCCAATTAAAGCAAAGGGCTAAATTTTGTAAGATATCACCAGTTGTATAGTGAAGGTCTCACAATGTGAGCTTACAAAATATGTGAAAGTATAAATTTAATGCAAAAATGGAAAATTATATGTATATAAAACTTTTGGTATAAAATAAGGTAGGTGCGGGTATTAAGGCCTGTTGGTTAATAAGGCCTAAAAAATAATAATAAAATGTTCGTATCGATTCAAGGACGCACTCGTAGGAAGCAAATACTCATAGATGGCACTTCATACTTGTCGCGACATGTTGCTCACTTGTTGCGACCAGTGCGACGCAATTCGTTTGCGCGGAGCGGTTGTGCAACACGAATAATGAAAAAATCGATCGACTGAATGTTAAATAATTTTTGTAATATTGCACTTTTGTATATACTTTTGCACTCCAGTTTTCTGTTGTCAATGCTCCTATCGACCTTTGATGTCTGAATTACACATATAAACCAATTATTGTACTTCTGTGTACTTCTTTGTACACGATGTCAGCGGCTAATTAGGCCTACCAAATTTGATCGTAGGCCTTATAATACTCCTTTGTTTATAAGTAGTTATGACTATTTACTAATTGGTTCAATGTTATAGTAACACCCCAAGCAGACCTTCTGAAAAGTTTTACCACATGATTTACGGTTCTAGTTAGGACGATGAAAAAGACAATGTGCGGCTCGCTCCATTAAAAATTACAGCATTACAGTAGCTTATGCCTACACCAAAGAAAATTATTAAAAAATAACACCAATTGTCAGAAGAAAAGCCATGAATTATCGGAGAACCCCAGTCATCAAAGACTTGTTTGACAGTAACAAGAAAGAGACGAAAATAAAAAAGATGTAAACCCTCAATGAAGGAAATGATACTAAAGAAAACAATGATATTTGGTACTGTCACACACTTGTGAGAAGATGAAGTGAATGACATGAGACTATATCTAAAAAGCGGCAAGTGGTATCATAAGGAATGCGTCGGTGTGAGTCTATAACAAAGATAATTTTGAGTGCCCTGAGGGTTGTTAACAAAGAATTATTTTGTCATTTTGAAGACCTTAAGCACGTTTAATGTATATATATTACAATTGATCTGAATTATCAAAGTTAGAAGCTTATTTTAATTATTTAAGAATGTTAAAGTTCTTAGGCCTTATTATCCTACCATAGTGTAAAAAGGCCTAATGAAAAGGTTTTAAAAAATGTTTTATTTATGCTCGTTTTCTGCAAAACTGGTGATTTTTTTAGATAGTTTCTTGTTGTAATTAATCTGAATATTTAATTAATATTACAATTTGTTGATTCGGATACATAGTTTTTATTTTATTTAAAATCTCCCTTAGGTAATCCTTATTATCCGCACCTACTCTACATGTTTATCTTTTTACGTACAAAAATTTTCAAAACAGAGTTCTTGTTTAAAGTGAAAAACCAACGTAAATAAAACACGAATTTTGAAGAATATTTATGTTGGTTTTTCACATAATTGTAACACAAAGTTTATATAATAATTTTTCATTTAAAGTTCTTATTTGTTCAATTTGAAAATGTAAGGTACATGTAATAAACTCAACATCATATTCTCCTATACCTAGGGGAAGCTTCTATATACCAAACAGAGCTCTTTTCTTATTTTAAATAATAGCATTAATTATTCATTAATATATTAAGGTACTTATTTTGATGAAAAATATTGCATACATTTTTCCAAACTTCCGATTTGTTTCATGCTAATCATTAATTCTTATTTGACTAAGCCATTTGTGACTAGTTTACGAACAAATCATTTGAATAAAGGAAAAACAGCTTCAAGATAAAGTGAAACGTAAATTATTGATGAAAGATCGTCAAACAGCAGGATCTTCCCTTGATGACATTTATTTGACATTTGATAAAAATGTACCTAGGCGGAAAATATTTTCGTACATTTTTGCTACAAAGTAGATCCTGTTTGATACGTCTCAGAGTATGAAATGTTGCGGAAAGTTGTTGAAGCATTAATATCAAAAAAAAAAAAAAAATATTATTAAAATAAAAATATTACACATGGCTGTGGGTACACGTGAAAGTGTTGGTCAGTTGAGTGTTCCTCGTAGATTGCTGCATTTTAAAGATTTGTTTTTTAGAACATACCTAATTTTTTTCCCTCCAAATATCTTTGATAGTTTCCTTTTACACACATATTTAATAATCTTCTAAATTTTGAAAACCTTTGGAATTTAATTAATCTTTAAGAAATTAATTTTATCATATTTCCGAAATTACTATAAATACTGCTAAACAAATTGCAAAGAACTAACGACCGAAAATGCGTAAAAAAACACGGATAAAGGAATGGTTTACTTGAACACATTATATTTTTTGATCATAAAAAAAGGAAACGTCATTTCCATTTCATTATTAAAAAACATTTTGTAGTAGTGTAATAAGTAGCATATACTGTAAAAAATAAGTATAGACAAACTGTAATACGGCGGTTTTAAGTTGTTTTTATAAGTAAAGAGGGTTGATGGTATCCATCCAGACGAGCATAATTACACAGGAACATTCGATTGAATTCCTCTCTGAGAGGCAGAAAAAAGGGAATATTTGGATTTCAAACTGAACTTGCAACAGTGTCAGGAAAGCAAATAATTTATACGAAAATTTGAACAACCTGATTTATTGTTAAGGAGAAAATTCACAGCAAGTGCTCAAAATGACGACTCCGCTTGCTGTTGCAAAGATGACACCGGCGAAGGAACAACTAGCGCCTCTTCTCGAAGGTTCCTGGTGTCATGTAAATTTTGTATGTGTTAAATATTTTATTAACATTTGTAATTTGCATGTATATTTTCTCGTTTCAGTTAAGCTTCAAGTTGAAGTATTTTTATGGAAACAAATCACGTGATCCAATCACGTGGCATGCGTCCTTTAAATAGGCTGAATACCGTTTTAGTTTTCTTGATTGATTTGACTTGAATTTATCGATGCTGTAAGCAATGCTTGGTGCTTTGTTGGCACATTTGGCAGTCACTCTTGACGCGGCTAAATTATCCTGATAAATATGTTAAATCTTATCTATACTGTGTATATGTAAATAAACGTATTTATTTTAAAGTATGAGTCATAAATATCTGCTAGAAAACTTTTACTTAACGTGATTACCATAGACAAATCTTGCCTAATTCCACCAAACTTGGCACTCTTGAAATTCCAACTTGACATACTAGTTTCAATAGTATGTTGCTATGAGTTCCTGCCACGAGAGTGCAACCGAACCAAATATGTTTTGTCTTGATAGATATGCTACATAGGCAAAAACAAAATGACGTCAGAAGTGATTACTCATATTGCTTCATATCATTGAATCCGTTTGTACCTTTCTCTTTCCTACCTCATAAATTGGAATCTGACCCTATGTTTCGAAGTAATTATTGGTCATCTGAATGAGTACTATCATTCCTCTAAATTTTTTAAAGAATTTAGAACCACCATGTATACAGATACATCTTAAACACTAACACAAAATTTATTTTTTTCGCATAAAGCTGAAGAAAGTATAAAATTATACTAAAATACCTTTTTTCCCCAGAAATAATTGGGTCTGTTTTCCAGGGTATCAAAGTAGATTTTGCGTCAAATGTTTTAGGTCTCTAGTAGTTACATCGCCGTTATTGTTAAAAATATAACTTAATGAAAATAAAAATTAAAAAACATTAACAACAATGCAAACGTACTTTAGAAGGTGTAGAGAACAAAATAGGATGTATTTAATTCAGTAAATACCTATTTAAATTATACGAATTGTGCATAGAATGTAGATAAATCTCTACATGAAACTCCTTTCACAACGCTGTTTCCTGTAATTTCAATTCAACTTAAAGCTGCTATGTTTCGAAATGTGTGCTAATACTACTGTAAGACCATCACTCCTACATTCTGAAGCTTCTTTATTCAGGAAATATTACGTGATTCAAATAGTAAAATTCAAATTACTGTTGGCAGTAAGAACTGAATACGAAAATAAAATCTGTGCTTTCTTTAATCTTTGCCAAACAAAATTTCTTAACAATAATTAATATCCAATAACATCTTATTTTTGAATATTTTTCAACACAAAACTGATTGGAAAAAAAAATTGCAGACACAAAGCTGATGCATATTTCAACTAGCTCTTAGAAAGAAATTTGGGAATAGTATGAAATAGTTGAGTAACATGGAATAAATTATTTTACTATAGATTGAACAGTGAGTTTTGATACCTTCATCTTAGTATTATCTTCTAGTTAGCGTTCAAGATAAGAGTTTTTTCAATATATTCAGTGGATCAAGATATGTTGTTGTTGTGTGTCAGCTAGACTGACAATTTGGGGTGTGTTGCTTCACTTTTCCGTCTGCACCGTAATTTGGTGGAAAGTTCAACTTCAACAGAGCAAACATGCCATAAGGACCCGTTTATAAGGTAGGCAACCATTCACAGCATAACAACACATTCACACAAAGAAAGTACAAGGACAGGAGAGAGAGAAAGTACACCTATGCCCGAACCGGGATTAGAAGCCAGGAACTACCTATCGCAGTCAGACTACTCTGACCACTAGACAAGGCGAGCGGCGAAACAAGATATGAGAAATGTATTTGCGATCCTTGAATTCCTTATAAAAGTCTTGGGCGTTATTATAAAACTACAACTGTTGATTTAAAACTAAATAATTTCTAAGGGAATTTGTTGAAAAGAAATTTCTGCGACAAGATTTAACAGTACTACATTCTACTAATTAGTTTAAAAAGTATGTAATCAAACTCCTTCATTGTTGGAATTACAAAAGATCGGAAGAATAATGCAGATATATTCATCAACAGCAGAAAGTCCATTTACGATACATTTATAGCGACTCCAAACTTACTTTATACTCATTGAAACTTTACTTTTCTTAACAAATGTAATTATAAGTAACAACAAAGAAGTAGCCAGAACAAAAGCACACAATGGAAAGATTTCACGAAAGTCGATGTTGAATTTCTATATCTTTTATTTAATTTAAAGTATCGAGAATACTAATCTTTGTATATTTTGAGAACCATGGAAGATTGTTATCAAGGTCCAGCATTGTTCTGTCTGGTATTAATATCACATTTTGTGTAATTCATTACCCAACTGTGAGAAATTTTCATTTTCTAGTTGCTCGGAGTTTTCCTATTTTGTGTTACAGATAAAGCTAGTGAGCTTTGGTATTGTATTTCAAAAGTGAAGTTCGCATTTATTTTTAAACTACTTGATTTGTATGTAGAATAACTGCCGAACGTTATTGTGTTGTCAGAAAAAGCAAATGATCGTATCAATAGTACCCAGGGAAAAAATAATTAAAATCATCAAATGGAGCATTAAAAAAAAAAAAGGCCAACGTGCCAAAATTAAAAATTTGGAAATAACTAGTACAAATGTTTGGTTAGTGCTGCTATACATTATGCTTCAGAAAAAAAAATGTCTACCTGTGGTTTGCACGTGTTACTCAAGGCTGAAACAAATTTCACTTCCATTCCTTTGCTTCTCAATGCTTCAAATATGTTTTCATTTCAGAATATAAGTTCTACTTCCAATTCGATTCCGAGTCACAACTGACTGCAACTGTATTTATGTCGAGGACTGCATACTAAGTGCCTTGCCTCCATTATTTTTTATACCGATAGATGGCAGCACCATCACCGAATCGAACAGTTAATGAGAATTTAGAACTAGACCAGGAGCTAATAGCTACCTGGTGCTAGCACCCCCAGAGGTATGGTTTCACTTGGAGGACATTGAGACCACGAGCATATTTAACGTCGCCCAGTCCCCTTTGATAACGACGGTGGATCTTCGACCACCGAGGTTCGAACTCAGGACCCTCCGGCCCCGAATCCGACACTCTACCGATCGGGCTACCACGACCCTACTTCCAATTATCGCCACCAACAACATGAACGATGTTTGTTTCATTCAGTTCGTTTCACCTGTATAAAAGAAACAAAATTTGCAGTAAAAGGGTCTTATCTTGTGAAAAAGCTGCAGATGCAATTATAAATGCATTTTATAGTGGTTTTCTACCACTTCAGTATGATAGGCCGACATAGTGACGTAATGATTTGGCTTTGAGCTCACATGCCAAAAGGCGCCGGTTCAAATGGTTTTAGACCGGGATCTGAAGGGGGTTGAGCATGCATGGAAAGGCTGACGCAATATTATTTCTGATTATTGTTACAGGCACGATGGTGATTATGAAACCACATGTCGTCGCCCCCCTGGGTGGTCGACAACCCCGGGGGAGGGGGGAAAGCAGTGGGGGAACCGTTTTCTAAAACACTCATAACTCGCGAACTATTTGAGATAAAACACTGAAAAAAGTGGCAATCGACGCAACAAAACAAGTGCTTCATAAAAGCTAAATATAATTATGGACCTATCTTTGTTGGTTTCTGAGTAAAATTCCATTTTTCGCAACTAAGCAAAATTTTTGAATAAAATGCGCAAAACAAACTTTTTTTGACCAAAATAAATTTTAAATCAAAATTGTTTGATTTTTTTTCAAATAATGTCCAAAAAATCATTATTCAGTTTGTTAAAATCATTTAAGTACTGTTAACGCGTTGAAAAACAAAATGACAGTAGCAAGCTCGAACACGATTTGCATTATAGTTCAGGATCTGAAGGGGTATTTTGAGCATGCATGGAAGACTTGACGCAAAAATTATTTCTGATTAATGTCACAGGCACTATAGTGAATATGAAACCACATGTCTCCCCCCCCCCTGGATGGTCGACAACCCCGGGGGAGGGGGGGAGCCGTTTGCTAAAACACTCGTAACTCGCGAACTATTTGAAACAAAACACTGAAAAAATTGGCAATCGACGCAACAAAACAAGGGCTAAATATGACTATGATCATTTCTGAGTAATTTCTGAGTAAAGTTCTATTTTTCGCAAACAAGCAAAAAATTTGAATAAAATACGCATTTTTTTTTTTTTTTTTTTCAAATTATCAAAACTATTTAACTGTTTAAGGAACCAATAAAATCTGAAATATCATTATCCAGTTTGTTTAAAATTACTTAAATATTATCAAAGTGTTGAAAAGTGAAATAAAAGCAAGCTCAAAAAGCATTTGAGGTAATTCACAAAAGGGAAAAAAAAAAACAAGTTTGCGGAATGTACCTTGAAGACTCGACATAAACCAAAGTAAATTTTGTGGCTCTCCTGTTTTGGCGGTTTTATTTCGTAATATTATCAAAACAATGTCTCAGTTAAGTTATTACTTAATTACTTAACCTTTAACGCATTATAGCTGCTTAGTATGGGTCACAATAGGACTTTTTTAAAAATTAAAACATGCAAGTTTGCAAGTACGAAGTAATTACGGAAAGGATAAATGATCAGGATAACCCTTTTGCAGATTTTACACCTGAGTTATGAAACATAGTGAGCGAGGCAATTGCCACATAAGCAGCATCAAAATTTCAGTGGAACGTTAAAGAAAATGTGAATAGTCTCTTATCCAGAGAAGTCCTGCAATGGCAATGTCTTCAATAGCGACTGCAAAGCAGCAAAAGAAAACCAAAAAAAAAACATTTAACCTGGGAAACGTTAGCTCAAAAGTGATGTTAGTACATCTAAAAATCATTCCCATACAATAAGCCCAATGCTAGGTTAGGTTCATCAGAATGGTTCACTGAAGCAAAGCGCGAGGTCCGATTTCGTGAATGTAATTGAAAATGATGCTTCTTGCAGCAAAACTCTGGAAGAAGCACCCTATTTTCAGAACAAAGTTCAAGTTATCGATGGAATGAATGACTCTGGTCCATAATGTCCCAAACACTACTTTCAAATGTAGCAAAGATTTTGCAGGTCTCCAAATAAAAAAATAATAAAATTTTCTCTCCAATTGTCAAACTACACGAGAGGACCTTAAACACGATCGGTACATCTCACTGTCGTTTTCATAACTTGAAAACCAGAAGTTCCGGAAAGTACATTACAATAATTTCTTGTCATTTCCATCGAAAATAAATATAATATCAGCTCTTTACCATGCTCCTGCAATTCTTTCCAACATGTGCTAAGAAGTATTGCTCAATACTATACTATTGAATCAATTCCCCTGTACCTTAGCAGTGCCTTTAGATGTAACCAAGTTTGGGTTTCACTTGAATGAAAATAAATCAATAAAGCCCCACACCTTATGATGCAGCCAGTGTTACCAGAGAGTTTAATTCCACCCTGTGCAGGCAAAAGCTGTAAATAATCTTGTAATTGTTTTATTAATAATTCATCTTGCTGTAAATACTGTGCTTTTAAGACTAAAGCAAAAACCCATAAACTACAAAATACTCGGAAGAGAACGATTCAATAGAACAATTACAAGTCAACAAAAAAAGAGTATGATCCAGCTTTCAGAATTTCTGATATATTAATGTTTTATGTATGCATATTGATATTCTACAATTATTTTTTAATACGCATTATTTTACTAATTTTATTTAATTAGTTTTTTAGAACTCTAGTGTATAATTTTATATTTATATTCGTTTTCATAAAAGCTCAAGCTTCTCATTTTTTATATTTATTTAGTACATATTATTTCTTGTATCATTGTTCTTTGTTGAGTAAATTATAAAAAGCAATATCCACAAAACAATACCCGCAATATTCTTTTGTGCAAGTTGAAAACACAAATTAATAGAAATAAATTAAAATTATATTTGAATTGAAACTACTCTGGGCCTGGTTCCCTAGTTCCTCTCAAATTTAAAGCAGTATATAACAAAATTAAAGCCATAGTTAAATACTTTGCAATTAGAATAAGTTTGTAAACTGAAGAATGATTAGTTCGTCATAAGGATAATAAGGCTATTTTTTTCTCCTTAGCATACTGCCGTTTTATTCAATGCGCTAACTTAGGCAAGTGCTTGCATTTTCTATTTCGCTTTTTAACGCTCACGTTGGTAATATTTAAGTAGTTTTAAACAAACTGAGTAACGAAATTTCAGGTTTTATTGATTCCCTAAACGGTTAAATAATTTTAAAAAAGAACTTATCTTTGAAAAAATTTAACTATAATACAAATGAAAAAAAAACCCTGAACTATACCATAACTAGACATTTATCTTATTTAATTCTACGTCAAAGAAGAATATTTGAATATACATAGTTCCTATTATAAAAACCCGTTGAAAAATAATTTCTGCAAATTCAAGTCTCTGATATGAATTTTTGTTGCGTTTTTATAAAACAATGAACTTTAATTCATCGAAAAGACTATTTTTTGAACTGCAAATGCAAACTTTCATGGAAACAAGTATTGTTGAAAAATAATACATACTTTGAATGGAAAAAAAAAATACAGTAGTACTTTAATATTACAAAAATGGTCATCGGTTAAAATTTAAAAAGGTCGAAAAAACCAACAAATTTCACAACTCTATTTTTCAAAACAAAAGCCTCACAAGTTTTAAAACAAAGCACCCTTGATTTTGCTTCTCGTGAAAATATTTTAAGAAAATAATTTTTTGACAGATAAAATAATAAAATTCATTTATTTACCGTAATGAAGCAATTATTTAGTTGAGACATGTGCGTGCGTGTATGAAGATGTATAAGATCAAATCAAAGTTAGTCTTTTATAGTAAATAATTAAATGATAATAGCGAGGGAAAAATTAAACTTTATACTATCTTTCCTTATTTTTAAGTTGCGTAATAGAAGGAGTTATTTCAAAGTAGATCTGCTGTACTTTCAACATTTTTAAGATGAACTAAATGTGTGTTGGTTATAAATTAAGCAAATAAAAAAAGTTCATTTGCTCGAAAAAATTATTAAAGTAATCTCAGTTCAAAAGATAAGTCACCTTAAATAAATGAAAGGAGAAGTAGTTTACGATGCTTTAATTGTTATTATAATTCTAAATATCGGACAGTTTCAAAGAAGCAACTTTTGCATAGTCATCAAGGTTACTACAAATTAAGACTGATTTACAAAGAAGTTTTTGATTTAAAATACCTCGTACATAAATTATGAAGTAGATATTTGGATTTTTTAATTTGAAACCATTTCTCCAAATTAGAAAACATGTACCTACAAAAAAAATACTTGCATAAAAAATTAAAATTATAACGGCAGCTAAAATAGAAAATAATAATAATAATAATAATAACACAGAACATTCCAATTTCAGAACCAACATTTGATAGTTTGGAATATCCTACTCCCCCAGAGTAAAACATATAGGAATATTTTATCTATAATTACAGAATTTCATACTTTTAAGGAAAACGTAATAACGATCGAGGTAAATAACATTTAGGCTTAAGAAGCGAATAAAATTTTCGCACCAATGAGCAGAAATCGTTACTCATTTACGACAGTTCTCAAAAGGAAAAAAAATGCTTTTACGCAACTCTTTTCACATTAATAAACATGACTGCATTGACATTCATTGGTGTGTTTGAATGATAAATACTACGAAAAAAAGAATTCGAAACTCCTGTTGCAAATGATTTAGACATATGGTTGAAGAAACAAATTCTTTGATTTGGAACTTTTATTTATCACGCAAACCGATATTTTTCTGTTATATATTCCACCTTTTTTACTTAATTGAAACATTTTTAGGTAAGTTTTTACCAGGGATTCCGGTTTTTTTTTCTTTGAGACACATTGACTGAAAAACTTATAGTTGACGCAAACCTATCCTAGCAACATTGTGAACGCTACGCAGATCCTGATCACAGCATTACTACGCTGCCAGGTTAGGTTTGTCCCCACTGTAGTGTTCTATTTATACATACATTCAAGCCGGCTCATTGGAATATCGGTTAAAAGAATCTCCCTCTTAATGTAGTAAATTGTCACTATAATAAACTTGTTTTTTTTTATCACTTGTATTGAATATCCCGTTTATCAGAATACTATTTTATGGAAAGTTGGCTTATTCTATTAAACAGGTTCGACTGTATGTAGTTCATACTCTGTATAAGTTGACTGTTATAATCTCGACTGTCGTAAGTTGCGTTGTTCATGGTGAGGTTTAACTGATAACGGTAAAAATTATCAACAATAAATATAACAAAGCATTTTGAGATCGATTGAGTGTGAAAAACAGAATAAAATGGTCTTACGCACAAAAGAAAAAAAATGTGATGCTTTAACTGAGTACTGTATAAACGATTCAGAAACGTTCCTGTAAAATAATAGTCAGCTTATGTGCCCACTTTCTGCCAGTAACATATCTTGCAAAAAACAGGAACATTTTCCGCTAAAAGTCAGCAACCTCTCTGGAATGATCCTTGATAATTTCTGAAGAGTTGGAAAACATCCCCTGTTAAAGTCAGTCATGTCTCAGGAACCTTCTAGAAAAATTAAATAGGTTTAATGTAATCAATTCAAACTTTCCTGATCTCCCAATAAACCTTCAGAAACATCAGAGCCACCAAGGACATCCAGTGACTTACCCGCTCTCATTGGGAGCTTAGTCAATCTGGACGGTTCGTAATCGAACTTAAGCCGATTCACTCAATAAACAAGATCATTCAATCTTTAATCTGGTAGATAAAAAAGTGTTTTTCAACAACGAAAAAATCTTCATTCGTGGGACTTGTAGCAATTAAGGAAACTCGTTTACGAAGATACTTGAATTTATGGGGAAATAGGTGAAAACCTTCCTTCCACGGAAATAACCAGTAACGTTTCGGATATTTTTTTACATTGACATTTCAATTGATGGCAAAATTAGACGACGGTCAAATCGAATGAGCAAAGCTAATGAAATTGCCTCTCTCAAATTAAATGAGCGAAGCTTATAGAATTGCTTCTCTACCTACCATATTCTCCACATCTGTCGCTTTTCATTAACTGGCTTTTTTCAAATCACGGAAACATATTCACAGGAAAGAAATACACCTCAAATGAAGATGTGATTGCCGAAAATAAAAGCATTCTGCGCAATAGGCTTCGAAAAGTTGTAAGAGCGTTGAAATAAATATCACTCTTGAAGGAGAGTTGAATTTCAAATAAAGTTGAACTTCTAAAAATAAAGTTAGTTTTTTCATAAGTTAAACCGGAAAAATTGGTAGTAAGGTCTTACTCGCGCAGAAATTGCGTAAATTGAAACGTGAAATACTATAACTAGGGATTATTTCCTACACTGTCGGTGCGGTGATGATTACATTCGATTAACTTTTCAAAATGGACATATTATTAAAACGTAACGATAAAGTTCACAGTCCTTATTTCCTTCGTATGCAATTAAAGTACCGCAATAAAGCTGAAATGAATTCGTTATTTTATTTTTATACTGAGAATAAGAGGGCAGTGATTTAATGGAGCAGTGTAACTAAATGCAGGTTATCTAAGCAACTATTGCAAGCTACAAGGAATGTCTTTTCAATTAAAAGTTTTGTTTCTCAAAACTAAAATTGAAATAAACACGACGATGGATTATGTCATTTGGAGAAAGACATATCTGGTTTATAGAAAGACAAATGGATTGTAGAATGCATAATACCTATAAAAATATTTGTAGAATTTTTTAAAAGTTGGAAATTGGCTTATACTGAAACATTCACATCATGTGTGCATATCACATTCTTGCCCCGAGCCCTTCAATTAATAGAAATACATAATGCTAATCTGTTTAATAAGCCATTAAAGTTAATTTAAAGTTTTGAAATGTTTGTCTAGAGACACATGAAAATACAATATTAAACATTTTATTAACGAGTTGGTTTAACTCATTACATGTGTGAAATATATATAATGTGTGCTTCGAATCTTTTATAGATCTTTTACTCAACTCCTATTTCACAATAAAAATATTACACATTCTAAATACATATAAACTTATATTTACTAAGATGCATCACTTGTTTTTTTTTTTTTTTTTTTTTTTTGTATTTTTAAAATTTAATATTAACTGGCACTCTATGAAAACCATATAGTTTATTTTAAGACCTATACATCAATATTTGAACAATATTTCTTTGTTGTCACTTCTACATCAAAATGAAATATCAATTTACGAAAAGTAATTTTGTTTGACTCCTTAAATATGTATTGACGGGATATACAGCTAAGCTAATTGGTAGCACTAAGTTCTATGGAGTGTCAAGTATTTTTTTGTCCATTAAAATGAAGAATGCCCTCGGGCAAGAAGTGGAACACTATCTAAGTTGTCAAAAGTTGGTGCATTATTTAAAACGATACAGGGCGATGAAACCTTAATTAAAAATGTCTGCTTAAAGCAATTATCTCCACTCTCTATCTGTTTCGAGCATGGAATATGCTGGAAGAGACAAGGAATACTTGATCCCACTTTAGTTTTCAATTTTTTCTCTGCTGCAAAACTTATCAGTTTTTTTTTTTAAGTTGAAATTAAACAGATAGTTTTGGTAAAAAAATTTTGTTCAATAATTTCATCAAGGGATCATGTATCGCCCCATCAAGGGATACATGATACTTTCATGGGGGATACTTTAACCCACTGAGAAAATACAGACTTTTCATTAGATCAGCAATTTATTTATGGATTTTTGTATTCTACATGATGTTTCTAAAAAGTAACACATTATTTCTAATTTTCTGTATTAGATTATAAGGTAAACACAAAATAATATTGTTTTAAATTCCATTAGGACATTTGTAAAAAATGTACACAATTTTAATAAACTTATGTTGCTTTTGATCAGTTACTTATTCTCCAATGCAGTTGTGAACAATATATTTTGTAAATAAAACTAAGAATCTTTTAAAGTAGCGTAATGAAGCTAAAATTACAGCAACATAAAAAAAATAGGATGACAAGCACAAAAATCAAATTATTTGCTTCTTGTCTTGCATTAATAAAATTAAGAGTTTTATCAATTGAATTAATTTTTAAAAAGAGGGAAGAAAAATGTATTTATCCGTATACTTATTAAAAAAAAAAAAAAAAAAACGAAAGCCTAGCATATGTTTTCAAAACCCGAAAAACATAGTACAAACAATTCGTTTGTTGTAGTTCTTGAAGTTCCGCTCAACCCAACTGGATGTAAGCAGCTTAACACATTCATTCTTATTTACTGCACTTTTATCAATTTTTCAGGAAAAATAGGTTGGTTAAGCATATTATCTTTTCACTTTGGAAAACTTATTTCAAACTCTAGAAATCCAACTCTGCATTCTATCTGCTAATGGGTCTACGTAATATGCAACTCACTTTTATGTTGTAAATCTAACTATAGCAAAATCAGCATTCAAACAAGGATTTGACATCTATTTCAACTTGTTCAAGCTCATTTGGCTGATCCGAACATAATTCATCAGTAGTGTTAGTTTAGGTTAGGGTTATGTTTAAGGTGCTATGTGGGTTACAAGTACGAACTGATATTTTAATACTTTAGCACATTTACTGCAGTGATTGTTTAAATCTATCACTCATACTATGATACATTTTATTACGTTAATATGGTTTTGAATGTTTAAAGTTTATACCAACTAAGTAAACAACAGTTATGCTGTTTTTATTGTGTTTATATTGTCATATGTATACTTGTTCCCTCGGATCATGTATCCCTCTAAACGCAGGGATCAAGTATCCCTAATATGAGATTTTTACAAACATATCAACTTGTTCTATTATTAACAATCAGTGGCAATTTACTTATAATATGTCTCAATTATTAAAGACTGTCTATACTTTAACATTAAACTCGGTACTTTTTTTAAGTTGTATGTGACGGATAATGTAAACTTCAAAATGCTTTCCTAAAAAAAAAATCCGTTGACGCATTCAGACAGTCATTTCTTGAGCTAAAACAAAATGGTTGAAAAAAAACAAAAAAAAAAAAAACAAAGTTTTGGCACTTTTTATGTATAAGTATAACTTTAACATAATTTTGTCAGGTTTCAAATCCGTACTTAATGATTTTGGTACATGTTTTGCTGTGGGATCATGTATCCCCAGGGATAAAGCATCTCCAGCTTCCCCTATTATTGAAATTATATTGCGTCTGTAACAAAAACCCTTTAATGCAGCCACCCCTTCTGAACGGTCGAAATTTTACGGAACGAAGGGGTGGCCGCTCAGAAAAGGTTTCACTGTATTTATTAGGGATACACACTTGTTAATGAGAGTCGTAAGTATTGTGATAAATGACTTGCTTATTTTTTTTAATGCGTTATTAACTGAAAAAACTTTGCGTTTGAACTATACAGGCCATCAAAATCTACCGTCTTTAGCCATCTTTGAGCCTGTTCTTCAGTACCAAAGTGGTAAGAATGTTTTATTATGATTATTATGATAATAATCGCAGCCATCATAATCATATACCGTCGCCTCAGAGTAAATATTCATTCCTAAGAATAACTGTAAGATATCCTACTGTTGCTTTCAGGGGAGGATATATTACTTCCCAAAGTTATTGTTTTGTGTAGAGGCCTAAATTTCCTTTTTCACCTTTAACACTTCATGACAAGGTATCCTTCAAAGATTTTGTAACTGTCTTTTGGCTCAAAATAAACAAACAACTCACATTTTGACCGTTTTTCAGAAAATACATTAAAACCTGGTTGCAGCTTTTGTCTTCAATTTTTTTCATATCTTTTATTTAACTTACTCGCAACATTAAATATTTCAAATAAAATTAATTTTCTTTGTTAACACTGCTAGTCAATGTTGTACTTCTGGTTTCGTGTATGTTATACTAATTTCTTTTATCTGTTTTAAGGTAGTTATGTTTAATCTGAAAACCAGAGTGAAAACAGCATAAGGACTTGAATATATCATAATAAAAATACTAATAGTAGAAAAGGTGAATTTTTAATCACAAAATAAGATGAGGAATCTGAACATTTCTCATTCTCGACACTTGAAATATATCCTGCATAACCTCTACTAAATAGTCAATCATACAATTTAAGATGTCATATCTGTATTTCTAACTTCACAAAAACCTATTTTGATCATAAAAAAATGAAGTTCATGCCATTATCTAGTTTGACATTAACATATACATTAATAAAAATTTAATAAATACCCTCGTGAGTGAAAAGTAAAATAAAATACCATAATAATGCCATTCTCGATTTGCTTTTCATCCATAAGTTCACTTGTTTAGCATTGAAAAAGACATTCCTATTAACGCTGAAACACGTGCATGTAAAAATCTGTATTTTTGTGCGATTAAACTTTGTTATATCTTATTTTACCAAACACTTTAATGTTAAACTAAAATGAAGCATACTTAATTTTTTACTCTGATTTAGTTACAACAGCTTATAGCAAAATGTATGATTTCCAATTATTACGGCGCCTCTTATTTGAGTTAGTGAATAAGATTGGAAAAGTAAGAAAGTAGGTGTTTATCAAAATTCTTAAACTTTGTAATTAAAATTAAAAAAAATTGAAGCTAAAAAATATTCAGGACAAACGTAAGTCTTCGGGCAAAATTTGAGACTGCATTTCTTACACTTTTTGTTGCACAGCTTTCGGGTGTTTCGAAAAATATAGAAAATGTCCCTGCATCAAATGCTCTAGAGAGTTTTTTGAAGAAATCCCTAAATGCGTATCTGAAAATTTTCTTCACTTTTAAAACGTTGCTCCTTCACTTTTGCCCAGAAGATATTACAATGGATGAGGTAAACTTATATCACTTTTGTTGGATAAGGGTTTTCTGTAAAGCAGTGTAAAGAAAACTTTTTTTAAAGGATAAAGAACAATGAGGTTTGGCCAATACTTTTAGGTCATTGTACATTTAGCTCGAGCTCTCGATTGCTTTCTATGGTAGCGTGTGTTTTGTTTATTTTTTTATTAAAACTAAACAATAGCTAACTATTTATGTTACAAAAATAAGACAATCATCGTCTGATATAAACTTTGATTTTTTTAATGAAAAGTTTTGAAGATAGACATCAATTCATTTATTAAAAGCTAAACACATTGGTGATATGAATAGGAGAAAGTCTTTCACGCATTACTAACATACGCTGCGTAATATTTTTTTTCCAGCTGGTGAGACCACGTGACTTAATCAATGGTTTTACCGCAAATGACCAACCAATCAAGCAGTGAAACGTGATATACCTTCTGCTGTGTTCACCAGTAAAATCTCACAAAGCATATAAATTGAATTTTTTCTGCAATGAGATTTTCTCTTAACAAAGCACTTACCACCCTTACAAAACACTTCCCTTAAATGGGAAGTTCCTTAAAATGGTAATGCTACAGAATAAAAAGTTTGACGACAACGAACTAATGTGGTTTAAACAATTTTGTTTATTTCACAGCATTTTTTTTAATTACAGAAGCTTTTGTTTAGTGATATAATATTAAAGCATCATAATAAGAATGACTATAATGTTGAAACTCTCTTCTTTTATTCTCTGTACCATCTCTCTTACCAGTACTTGAACTATGTCGATTGGTTTTCATTTTTTCCATTAAAGAAAATATGGAATTTTCGATAATGGTTCTCAATTTGTCAATTGTGGTTTAATATGTTTTTATTTTTACAATAACAATTTTTGTTATTTTTGTTTGGTAGTCCCCTTTAGTTTGTTTCAGGGTTGACCTTGTTATTACCCCCGTTCATAACAAGACCAATTCACCATTTATGTTAACAGCTGGCAAACTTAATTTAAACATTTTCAGATCGAATGATTTTTTTAAATTATTTATTTGATGATTGTACGAAAATAGCAGTCACTTAAATTGCAAATTAGGTTGTGAACCTTATTTTGGCCGTATTGGGCACACGTATCTTGTGAGTTAATAACCATTTTTCTAAATGTAAGCTCTATAGCATTTAGCACAATACACTCAGGAACATTAAAAATATCGGCCCAAGAAGGAAGCATTGGATTGAAGGGAAATTTAATGTACAGAATAATACAAGCGAGAGATGACCTTGATCCGAAAATCGAGGCAATTAAACAAATACATGCTAAGAAATGATAAAAATACAATACTACTTCAATAGCTCGCTGGACCTCCTTTTGCTGCAATAAATGCCGCAATACGAACCGGCATTCAGCTAATTAAACGTCTGATGTTATCTTGAGGCAGATGAACCCCCAAATTTTGAACAGCCACTTCCAAATCTTGCACAGAGAAGCACGGCGGCATCTGGCGTTTCAACTGATCACCATACATGCTCTATACGAGACAATTCGGGGGAGCAGCTGGCCATGGAAGAGTCTTAAAAGGACGTAAGAATTCTTGAACAACTCAAGCTGTATGCGGGTGAGCATTATCTTGCTGGAAAATGGTCCCTGGGAGGCCATTTAGGAGTGATTCTACATGTGGTTGCAGAATGTCATTAGCATAACGTTGACCCGTTAAGGTTCCACGTACCACAGCTAGAGTGGACCGGTTATCATAGGCAATGGCCTCCCAGACCATTACGCTCGCTGTTCGGACAGTGTGGCGAGCGATAGAATGCGTTGAATGGTACCTTTCTCCAAGGCACCTGTATACCCGTGCGCGGTTATCATCTGACCCCAAAACGAACCGCGATTCATCACTGAACAATACCTTTTGCCAGTCAGCGACATCCCACATCGCTCTGGCTTCGCACCGTTGTAGACGGAGTTGCCTATGTTTTGGTGTTAAAGAGAGTACACGAAAAGAGCGCTTGGACTGCAGATTCACTGCCGCAAGAAACCTGGAAATTGTTCGGGGAATGACTGCTACCCCTACTTGTATGGTGGAACGAGTCTCTGTGGGATCCACTAGGGCTTGCCGCACAATCCTTTGATCCTCTCTTCTCGTCGTCTTCCTGGACACTCCAGACCCGTTTTTTTGCACGTGGGTGTCATGTCGTGTCCATTGCCTACAGAAGTTTCTAACGGAACACTCAGAATAATCCACCTGGGCAGCAACACGGCTCGTCGACCAGGCTGCAATTTTCATGCCGATCATCAAACCTCTCTCAAACTCGCTTCACTGTATAACAAACCTTTTCTAACTCATTTACCTGACGTTCTTTGCACATTAATGCTCTCCAACAGTCTGGATGCAATCGTAACATTTATAAATCTTAAATTATGCACTGGTTTACATAGCACCTTTTTCCCAATTGCACCGATACTGTAGGGTAAACGGTCTTGCGCATTCACACAAAACTTGGATCATTTACATATCAGATGTCACTCTTCTTACATGCAAAATTTCGCGATCGTACCTTTCTTCTTTCTTGGGGCTCTATTTTCAATGTTCCTGAGTGTATATTTTCATGCCTGCATCTTTTCGTCTCTAAAATGTGAAGCACAATAAGATTTTTTGTACGGAAGCGGATAGAAATTGTGCTATGTTTTCATACTGATTATATAATATGCTTTAAGTGTTTTTCTAAAGCGTACAATGGTTAGCATTTTAACATTTAATACTTTCTCCAGATTGAGCTGTCTTATTGATTGTTTGCTGAATTTACGCTCAAGGAAAGAAATTTAAAAGTCCAGTTTCAAAGTAATTTTCTGGATAAAAAAATGTGATTTGTTTATTTATTTTTCGCTGATAACGGTGGAATTGTTTTAAAGGATTCCTTACTTCTGAAGTTTGATAAGTACCTGTATTAAGCTCGAATGGCGTACAAGTATATACGATACTGCTGTTTGCTGAGGTTTTTTTTTCCGTGCAATTACTTAACACAACTGCGGTTCAGAATCTTGTCCCCAAGGAGTTAAGGTTATATTTTCATGGAAATTTAGAATATAGTTCGGCTGAACAAATAAAAGGTATTAAAACGATATCTTTCGGCCCATGGGGATTTCAACTCATTTCCTAAGCATTATTAGCACGACGCTATAACGCATTAATCAATGGGTCTGCATTTTGGGTGCCTATGCAAAGGGAAAAAATACACAATGCGAATTATCTCTTTATTTTGGCCGAAAGCAATGAAATAAAGCTATAAAATGATGCCTTACTAATAAAGTTTGATATTTTACTGAAGAAGCTAAGGCATTGTCACAAAAAACACCTTTGAGAAATAATATATACTGGAAAGCTCCGCCCCGTGCTCGTTAACCCCTTTCATCACCTGCGATGCCTCAATGCCACCAGCGGCGGGTGACAATTGATGATTTTAATGTTTTTATCATTCTCAAAACATTCCGGATTTCCGGACCTTCATATCCTGCCTTTCAATCTTTAGAGAGGTGAAACAGGGGGGGGAATGGCTTCCACTTGATGTCCTGTATCTAACTGTACCAGTATTCACCTGGAAGACATTCTCTGTCCGGAGGAAATAGAGTTACAGTCACACAGACAGACGCGCACAGGTTTTACTCGTGTAAATAATGCTGCAGAAAAAAAAGAACTAGTTTATAGGAAGGCATTTATATGAGTAAGGTCATGCTTTAACTACAGTTCAGCTTTGAAATTTAAAGATTTAAATAATAATATGTAAGTAAGGCCTAACTTCCAAATGATTATTTAAATTTTGGTTTTAATTTTCAGTAATTGAGAAAGTAAGCTGAGAAAATTGTTTAAAAAATAACTAAGTTACTTCCGCTACACTGCAAATAATCAAACACTTTTTGAACACTATTTGCACACGTACACTTGCCTCCTTTTTAAGAACACTATTTTTGTAATGGTTGTAGGAAACGTTTTGTGAACACGTGTCATAATACTTTTTGAACACGTACACTTGTCCCCTTTTTTAGAACACTTTTTCCGGTCAGTTTTCAAAACACTTCTGGAAACACTGTTCGGAACATGTATATCCTTTTTAGCTCATTTTTTACACGCCTCATGGATAGTGTAAAAGAATGATTTTTGAACACTTGCGATAAACATTTTGTGGCACACGTTTTAGTACAGTTTTTAGGATATGTTTCGGAACAATTACCGATCACTAATATCCATCCGTAATGTGTGCTACCCAAGTATAAAAGAAGCTTGTAAAAAGAAAAAATACTCACTAAATTCATTTTTTTGAGACTGCAGGCTTGAAGATGGGTTTAGGCTTTAAGTGAATATGGTTATTAATCTGCATTATTAGTATGAAGATTTAAAACCTAATGGCATCTCAAAACCAGTTGAAAAGTTTACAGCAAAATGACAAACGAGCAAAAAAAGTAGCAGGAAATTGTACTATAAATCATATTTACTGCAGAAATGACAACTAAATTTGAAATATAAATTTCCATAAGTAAGTTTTCAAAGGCAATCAATAATTTAAAAAGTAAACAAAAATGTGTCAAAAACAAATGGTTATATAAATTAATTTAAAAAAAAAAATCCTCAAGAAATTTTTTTTATTACTGTTTGTAAATCTAATTTGTTTACGTTCCTACTACTTAGTTACTCAGTAATGCAATGAAATTCTTTAATAACTAATCATTTCTTTGAAACTTCACTGCAAAGATGGAATTACCAATTAGTTAGTATTTAGTTTTTCTTCCTTGTGCAAAGTACAGGAGTAAATGCATTAAATTAAAAAGAAAAACAATTTCATTTGAATTAGGTCAAAAAAATTCAATTTAACTCATTCCATTTGACCGGTTGAATGGGGCCCTAAAAACAGCTCTGTGATCTAGACCAGGAGTCGCGCACCCCTGATCCAGTAGAGGTTGCGCGGCTCCTAATCTGGATCAAAAAACGAAGCATCTGACTTTCACAAAGTAATTTCGCAGATTAGTTTTAAAAAAATGGAAATTAGCTAAAGTGAAAAAAAAAAACATTAGCATGAAAATTTATGACACAGAAAAAAAGTTTAAATAAGTAAAATCATAAATTTAATTGCTACGTTATAGTAATAAAAAAAACGCTTTGGCTTCAGTACACACTTCATTTTTTTATATTTCTAAAATTAATTTTTTATTTTTATTTTCTTTCATTCATGTTTTATTTACTATCTTTAAACCATTTTCCATTCCTTTTCTCTTTTGAAGTTTTGAAAATGTGTCCATCCTTTTGACAAATCGTAATTTTAGAAATGCGTCATTTTACGTATCGCGTGATAGTCAATTTAAAAAGAGCGAAGTTTTTCTTCATTGATTATATAAGTAAAAAAAGAAGAAACTATTTTCCTTACGTTACACTTTTCAGGCTGAATAAGCAAAGAATAGAAACCATTTTTTTCGTTTCTTTTCAAGAATGTATCTGAAACTTGCCCGAAATGACACAGAGTTCTGTTTATTTGTCCTGGGTTAACCATTATTATCCATCTTGTAGGACAAAGCAAAAGACAATTTCTTTGAAATATAGAAAATGATGCAGTAGAAATCATAAATGTAGGAAATTACTGCCATTGAAACGTCGGGCGTATAATTTGGACCAAATACTTTAAAAACGGTAAGCACATTTCCGAGAAAAATATTTTGTACAGCAGAGGAGAAAACTTTTCTTTCTTGAAACAATCTAATTTAGTTTAGAAGTAGTTCAGTAATAAATATCTCTAAATATACTTCTTTTATCCATTCTACTCTCTCTCTCTCTCTCTCTCTCTCTCTCTCTCTCTCTCTCTCTCTATATATATATATATATATATATATATATATATATATATATATATATATATATATATATATATATATATATGTGTGTGTGTGTGTGTGTGTGTGTGTATTAAAGTTTAAAAAAATCTATTAGAGCGAAAACAATACGTTTCACACCAGTGGTAGGTTATACCGGTTTTATCATCTGCAATACTGCTTGTACAATGTTTTGAAGGTGATTATGGAAAAATTCACTCTGTATAAATAGCTTGACAAAGCTTTAGTAAAGCATTTTCATCAAATTATATTACAACCAATACCAAATATAAATACCTTGACGCCCCGTGTCAGCTGTTTCAATAGTTTACACGTATCAGACATAGCTATTTATTTATATTTTTTGTCACTTTCAACAAGTAAATGCATGTTTTGTATTTTAAAGAAAATAAATATAAAGACTTTTTAACAAAACTGATAAATTGGTGTTTCCGCTTACCTTACAATTAAATTTGTGTTAGTAAACTCTTCTAGAAAAGTTCATTTAAATGAGAAAAACATTTACTGTTGCTTTCAGACGATCACGGTGAACTTGTCGTTTTACGATACTTAGAGGCGCGATAGTTTGCGTTGCCATCTCGAAAGACCTGCTATACATACAGACAAATTTCGATAATGTTTCTCTTGTGTTTCTCGTGTTAATGTTTCTTTCAAAATTGTTAACTATTAGTGCAGTGTCAACTAATGGTGTCTTCACCACAAGTGTTCCCAAAGTAGCCTAAATACGAAAGTTCGTCTTTAGAACGGAATAAGAACACCAAAACGTTCATGCATTTTTGCGCATTAATTTACAGGTTAAAGTCAATGAAACAATAAAAAAGCATCAAGTTGTTTAAAAAATGCAGATAATATTTTATATAATACGTAAGTTTTAACAACGTCTTGTAATATGCTGTAGATTGATTAAATTGATTAAGATTTCGTACTATTACCGAACAAAAAAAATTTTTAATCCAGCAAAGTTATTCCTATCGAAAAACGTCAGCAACTGTTTTTTTTTAGTCGCAGCAAAAAAAAAAAAAAATATTGCTCAAACTTTGGATGTCTTGGTTAAAATCTCTTTAAGATTATTCTTTGGTAGATCCATAACATCATTTTGAATCTTTTTTTTTTTTTTCATGTTCCCTTTTGCGAATAGGAGTCAAAAGAGAAAGCGTTTTGTTTTATTTGCTTTTTTTTCCAAACGATACCAACTATTTTCTTTTAATCTGTTAAACTTAGTTATGAGAAATAAACATCGTGAGTATATTGAATTAAAAGTTGACTGCAAATTTGAAGGCGGTGCCGCTGTCTGTAAACAATTTCAGCATTTTGTAAACATGAGTGGTTGTAAGGCCTTTAAAATAATGATAATAATATTAGGATTCGATTAAAGCAAATACGCAACTTTAAGTTTTTTGCTAAATATTGACAAAGGTTTTTAGTGAGTAAAATTTCAACTCATGTCATAACAGATGGTTAATAACTACAGTAATGAACATTGTCCTCATAAGACAAAGTTTAGTCTGTAGTTTATTTATTCACGATCACAAAAATCTCTAAAATTGCCAACTACTTTCCTACATAAGTTCAGAGTAAACATGTATATCGTTTTTTATTGTTATTTCGAGTGTATGTCTTAGCTAACTTTTAATACTATTATCTTACTAACCAGCGTGCCTAACGTTTTAAGGATACTTAAATTTTTCTTTTCTTACTTTTAATGTTCTTTATTCTAGCGCCAAATGCAAAACATCTTTCAATATTCAAATTTATATCTACGAAAAAAGAAATCTATGAAACTATGTTGCTAATTGTTTAAAAAAGGAAACAATAAACTAAAGCATCTTTATATAATAGATATCAAACTTAATATAGGAGCAAAATGCATTGATATACTTTTATTTTAATATATAGTCATCCCATTTTGTCATTACTTAATAAAATGACGTTTTATTATTTGAGAAATATTTTTTAATGTGACTTAAACACAATAGGTTGAGACTTGTATTATATATTTAGAAATAACACCATGGGTATATAGCTTATTAAAAACTTAACATTGTTTAAGAAACTGAATGATTAGATAAAAAATGCTGCTCTATATTCCTATAAAATGCAACTTTTAAGAATACGCAGTTCAATTATCAAATGGAACTTGTTATACAAATCACTAATAAATTGACTAAAGATGAGAAGAAATGCCGACAAATATCAAGCATCGTCTATTATGTTTTTCTCGCATCAGTTATTTTCATTTTCCTACCAAGTTATAAGTAGTATTTTTTACATGTAAAAACCTAACCTAGTTAGATAAGTCGGCAATTTTTATTACTTTCGTTTTTCTTCCTCGTAGCCATTTTTACTTTATTGCATTTTTTAACGCATGCGTTTTCCGCTTCACAGCTTGACTTTACAGAGCTTTTACCTTCAAGCAATTTTCTTCAGTGACCTTCTTGTAATAGCTTAAACCTCCTGGGTCCCATAACGCTCTCTGTCGCATGAAACTAGTCAAAGTTGCTGATAATTCCACACCGTTTCAGAAATTAGAAAGCACATTTTATTGTTACTTTTTCAGCTCATTCTTTAACCACAGAGTTTAGTTACGATCATTAAAGAAATAATTTCTGACACAGAAACAAAACGATTAGTTGATGTTTCATTGTCATTAAAATTGATAACAAATGTATAGGGTTATAGAACTTTGAGGTAGACATTAAATTTAATAACAAATGGCGTTTTAATTGCAAGATTAAAGTAAATATTAAGATAATGGATAAACTAAAATCTAATTCATTTTAAACTTTATGTACTTTGAATATTATTTTTCATTTATTGAAAATATTTAATTGTGCATTTCAATGTGTTTAGTATTCAGATCACGAAAACTGTTACCAATAGATTACTGAGTTGGGGTGATTGGAACCAAGATTGAAATTTGTGTAACTTTAGGCTCCCCTCTACCTCTTTCATGAATTGAGACATAGAATTCAGGATTGTATAAAAGTTTGTACTCCGTGAAAACAACCGCGTAAGAAAGTTTTTCTTTATGACTATTTGTTAGCAAAAAAAAAAATCTTTATCCATTAACTGCGGCTTGTTTTCATTTACCCCAGAAACTAAGGGATAAATTAAAAGATTATTTTTCTTTCACATTAAAATAGTTTTCTAACGCACTTAGTTGAAATAATTAAAAAAAAAAGCTTCAAGTATTGAAAAAACTAATTCATTTTTAACAGTGATTTAACAGAAAAAAATGATGATTTTTTATTATATGAAAAATAAATCTTATTGCTACTGTGTTCATATAGTTTTGTGATTTCTTGATATCCTTGGTATCCAGTTACGTAATTTGGAAAGTTCTGTCTATTTCCAAGTGATAACACAATGTTGTTTTTTCGTTTTTTTTTCTTTGAAAATTAAAAAAAAAAGAAAAAAAAAAAAACGAGGAAGACACATGTTTTAAGCTTTGCGACCTATTCATTTGGTTGATGGCAAATTGATAATGAAATTTATTACTTAAAATTTCTAAAAACTAATTTTTATTTAACTTTATCACTGTCTCAATACATTTTTGGTGAAAAAGTCAACTGCTAATGATTTCTGCTTATTTTTTAGGATACAAAAATGTTTGAATACAGATATTGGTATCAGCTAGAAAAAAATACTATGTTGAGCAGGCTTGTGTTTTTTTAACAGAAAACACAAAATTAATTTTAAATGCAAAGTTTTTTTACTTCCTTTTTATGCTAAAGCATAATAACGGCAATACTAAAATGTAATATTTTTGCTCTCATGAGCGTAAAACTTGAGATTTATAATTACGTAAGTTTTTATCCTTCGATTTTTTTTTCTTTTTTTAAGGAAACGATCTTACTAATCATCAAGATCACCGATAACAAGCAATTATTTCAATCTCATCCTTCATTACATGTAAAATAGAAGATCATAATTAAAGCGTTTTTCTTTTCTTTTCTTTTTTTTTTTTTTTTTTACAAAACTAAAATAATTGCGTAGCTTCTTATGAAGAAGGGCTGCAGTTAATGCACTACTTTATTAGTTGAACGTGGCGCATTAATTGACTTTCATTTAAACTTTTAATTCATTAAACTTCAAATGAAGAGCTTAGTACAATTTATTTTTTTAACATGTCATTAAATTACGATAATTGTGAATTACTCATTTTTTTAAAACAAATTTCCAAGTTAAATTACTTGTTTTAGTAGATTGGTTGATGGAAATAATTGAAAACAGCTTTTTACCTTTCGCTTTCAGGAAATTAAACTACATAACACACTTACGTCAAAATCTTTCAACAAATGTAATAAAGGGGAAAGGTAATTTCAATCTGTATTTCTCCGACTGTTATATTTGTGAACTAATTTTCTTTTTACTGTAACATATGAAAACTGCAAGTTTTAATGTTAAAATAGATCTAGAGAGCTTATCGTATGCATTTTTCATTTCAGTTTGAATAAAATAATACATTTGCCCTGTTTAGATTTGATGAGCATGTTTATCACACTTGAAAAATTTTCTAACGGAACTGTTAATAAATTATATAGTATAATTCAAGAAACATTACTTTAAAAAATTACACTTTTTAAGGTAATCCATTCAAAATTAATAACATTGATGTCTGTTTTTTTTATTTTTCTGTTGAAATTGAACTTTGACCCCATACCGTGGGATGAATATTATAATTAGATAACTACAATTTTGTTTTTTCCATCCTGCCTTGAACAATACTCTACAAATTAATATTACGGCGAACTTGTCATTAAATGGGATTGTCACTTAATTCTTAGTAGATTACGTCATCAAATAGAAATCGAACTTATCATGTCATTTCTAGCTTTACAGTTCATCATCATCATCACAGACTCGACAACATGTCGTGACTTGACAACTCGTCCTGGCCTTTTCCAGTTGGATCTATTTTTGCTTGACTTTTCTCTAATTTAAGGATTTGAGAGTTTTAAAGTCTCGTTCCAAATAATAAAACCATCTAATTTTTAGCCTTCCTTTCAGGCGTATGCCAGTTGATCCTTCATTTAGGATCTTAAGTAGGATGTAGTCAGAGGACATGCGACTAACATGTCCTGTATATCTCTTTCTTTGCAATTCAATGTATTTTACTACGCCTATATCTCAATAGTATCTGTACAGTTTAAAGTTATTCTTTTTTCTCCATGCTCCTTTAATTTCCACTCCCTTTTACAACCAGGTTGAATTTTTCTTTCGAAAAACAAGAAATGCTGCTTCTAACAGTCTCCTTCAAACTATTCACCGAAAATTGTAGGAATAAAGGGCAAGCCGATGATATGGGATATTGATTTTTGCATTTATGTGAACTGTCGTACGAAGCTCTATTTGCTGCACCCTCAGTAGGGGAATGTGGGGTAAAGTGAAATAGCGGCGGAAAGTAAAATGGTGAAATACTTACTCTGCTTTTAGCGCCACCTATCTGGTAATATTTAAAATATATAGTAGCACATGTAATCTATTCCAGTGAGTAAAAATATGCCATCGGTGATTAAAGCAAATGATAATACAGACAATTTTCAAAAATTGATACTCATTTTGTAATATTTTGTTGCAATTGAAAAATTATTTTTGTTATTATAAAATGATAAAGTTCTGTCGTTAAATATTATAATTGAGACCATCTAATACTCCGTGACCTATTTATTTAGTTAATAGTAAGCTTATTTGTATTTTAAATATTTTGTACAATCAATCAAGTACATGCGGTACAAAGTAATATAGTTTATTTCGTTTACTCGCTCATTCATTTACTAAATCCCGTTATCATTTATAAAAACGTATTCTTTTATTTATTCATTCATTTACATTTCTCTATTATTAATTCACTGATTTTTTTCATTTATTTACTTATTTTCTTATTCATTCACTTTTGCTTGTTCATTTATTTTTATTCATGTATTATTTGATTAGCTATTTTAAAATTCAGTTA